>NC_090769.1:33241263-33416263 GCF_036898095.1 Palaemon carinicauda
TGCTTGTAAGATGACCCCGTATCCGGAAATCCAAACGAAAGATGTGTATGAACTCTTAATGAAAAATGATGAATATGTTCCAAATATTGAAAAACTTTACCATTCATTTAACTGAAAATTAATTTAGAACCATGCAAATAATATGCACATAGAGAATAAAAGTAGCGGAATTTTATTTAAGTATGTACACGAAGTACTGAGTACAAATGATAGATTAGCTTTGATGAAAATAAAAGATGTAAAAGACAGTTATTGTTAAAAATTTATTGTTTTGCTCAATGAATGCTTTAAAATGAAAAGTATAATAGATTAGGGATTTTGAAGCTAGATTTTGAAGCAGATTCAAAGAAGGATGAAAATACGGCAATGGTCATGATAGCGGATTTTATTACAGGGATATGGATGGGAAGATGGGATTTTCAAGGACTGACCCTCATTTACTTGAATATATTAAAAGCAGAATAATAAATACGTTTAATATAAATAAAATAGGTTTTAAAACTTCTATTAAGAAATTATTCACGACTAGCTATATTTTTTATTTAAAACATTTAGATAAATAGTAAAAATTTTCATTGTAAATACACTATATGTAAAATAACAAAAATATTTACGTAAATATGGTATTATGTATAAATGTTATAAATTGTAAGATTGTAAACGTGTATTTCATAATAAAAAATAAAAAAAAATAATTGCAGATATTAAGGCTTTCAAGAAGAAACTGAAGACTTTCTTATTCTGCGAGTGTTTCGATGGTGATGATCTAACAATAAGCGAGCAATACGCATTGTGAAATGTTAAATGCTCCAGAATGAACATCATAAAACAATCGTGGAGGTCCTGTAGAGAGCAGGGATCTCCTGTTGTACAGGAGCAGAGAAGCAGCCCTTAAAAGAAAAGGAAAATGCCATATGAAGACACCGAACAAAACCAATTTTGATAATTAGCTTATTGTATAGAATTTTGATTTTTAAGAGTTTTTAAAAACCTGATATTCTTTTCTTCAGTTTTAAAGATGTTATTAAAATCAGGCTTACCAAGTTTCACAAATTTGGACTCATTATTTAGAAGATTTTCCATTTTACGCATGTATTCCTCCCTATTTAGAATAACAGGTCCTTTAACTTTGTTTGGTTTAGTAATGACAAGGTTATCTCTATTGGCCAGGTTTTTCAGTATATCAAAATTAATTTTCTTAAAGAAATGGTGTCCATCCGGTTTTTAGTTTCCAGAATGCAGTGCCTAACAATTCAAATAGTTGAGATTGTAAGTTACCGAGATTAATGTCAAAGGGCAGAGATTTAAGCCTTTGAAATATTGATTTCAGTGGTATGAAAAATTGCAGCAATTAGGTCTAAAATTCGGAGGACAGAAATCCAACCCAAGCAACAATAGAAACTCTTCTCATCTGGACAATGCATATTTAGAATAATTAAAAACAGTGATTGAGTCTTTGTTAAAATTTTGAATAAAAATACCTTAGCTTCTCAGTTTCCTGTTTTGACAATCTTGTATGGTAGAAACGTACTCAGAAATACCCTTATTATCATCTTTTTTTCTTAAATTATTGAGTCAATCAAGGTAAAATTATTACATAAATTTCTAACACTATTGTTAATGACATCGTTATGCTTGTTAACAAATTTTTGTTTATTTGTTACTTCCATTTCTAAGACATTTTTTGGCATCTTGATAAAAATTGCGTTTGGTATAAAGATAATCTATACAGTTTAAATCTTAGGTACATGGTTGTTCAATAGACAATACTGAATAAATTCAAGATCAAGTTTGGCCTTCTCGTATTTCCTGTTACGCTTCTTGAGAGTCCTGTATTGCGAGAGCAGTTCAGCTCCGTAACGATGTCGAACTATGTCATGAAAATGAAGGAAGCCTCTTGATCTGATGTGAAGTAGATAAAGCAGCACACGCAAAAAGCTTTGAAATTCCACGATGAAGGCAGTTCTCCGTTGGTCCCACTCACAGCTACGCTCAAGTTGAAAGAAGTCCAAGTGACATCATCAGTGAAGGCGGCAGCAACCAGTAATTTACATTTCTCAATGTGGACAGAAAAATTAGCAGTTCTTAAAATCCATTTATTATTGATCCCGACGTTTCGTGACTGTCATTATCACATCTTCTAGGGCTACAAATAAGAAGTATATAAATAATATTAAGAAACAGTAATAAAGATATATACAAATTCATATAAAAAGTGAAAATTAGTTTAAAAAACTAAAAGTGAAAATTCAAGTTCAGCTCTGTAAAGATGTCAAACAAGGTCATAAACTATTTTCAAACAGATATACTTTATTTATGTGATTATTCGAAGAAAAAAAAACTTCCCACTAAATTATTTTCATGCATCTTAAATTATCAAATGATAAATTGGCTCAGACTCCAAAAATAATCACAGTACCTAAACCCAATTTAATGCCAGTTTTCCTTTTCCAGCTGTTGAAATAAACTTGAATGCAAATTCTAAAGATAATATATTAGAGATTATAATTCTTAAATATTTAAATGATTCCGCCTCATTAATCATTTCTCCTTCCAATGATATCTTATATACCATTGCATATTCCGTTCTCATCATATGTCCTTCTTCTATTTATCTTAAGCCCTACCTCATGCGATAATTCATGCATTCTGGTAAGCAAGCTTTGCATGTCCTGTGGTGTTCTGCTAATAAGGATAGCGTCATGAGCATACTCTAGGTCAGCTAATTTCCTGTTATCAATCCGGTCTAATCCCTCCCCACCATCCCCAACTGTTCTATGCATTACAAAATCCATGAGGAGGATAGACAACATAGGTGACAACACATTCCCTTGGAGTACTCCACTGTTCACTGGAAATTCATTTGATAGGACTCCACTAACATTAACTTTGCACTTTCTATGCTCATGAACAGACTTAATCAAATTTACACATTTAAGAGGAACTCCACAATAACGCAGGACTCTCCACAATATTGGCTGGCGCACACTATATAGGCTTTTTCATAGTTCACAGATGCCACCAAAAGTGGATTGCTATATTTTACACATTGCTGTACCGTACCACATGTCTTAAAAATAAAAAAATTAATCGACATAACTTCTACCTTTTCTAAATCCTGCTTGTTCATTACTCAGATTTTCATCAATATTTCTCTCTAGTCTCTTTAGAATGAGCATACTATATATTTTTATGACAACTGACGTAAATGTGATGCCTCTGTAATTATTTTAATCAGTCAGATCTTTTTTATTTCCATTTTCATCAACACTCATAGCTCCCATTCATAAGATTTTGCCTCTTCATGCCACATTCCACAAAATAATCTTGTAAGTATTCTGGGTGTCACTTAATTTTTGGCCAATTTTCATTTTAGCAGTTATTCCATCGTATCCAGGAGCTTTTCATCCCTTTAGTTTATTTAGGATAGCTTCGACTTCAAACACACTGGATTCATTCATGGGCACATCAAGATTTTCCCCAGCTTCAGGTATATCAATCCGATTATTTCCTTTATATATCCTATTCAAAACCTCACTTAAGTGTTCCATCTAACGTTGTCTTTCTTCATGTTCTTTGACCCGTAGAGATATCCTTAATAATTCTAGATAGTCTCTCCAGTCATTCCTGGCTTTTCTTTTGACCTCACTATCGATACCGGAATGCTTACCATCCTCCACCTTGTGATTTTCCTTATTTCCTCGAAAACTCTTAACAATCAATTTATCTTTGTCTCCTTTTTATAATATCCCAAGTATCATTTGATATCCAAGGTTTTCTCCTTGTAACTGGCCAGACAGTAATACTGTACATTGGAACATTCTCTCTGGTTACGGTTCATTTTCTTATCGCCTACACATACACAGAATAGGCTGGCCTATTATTTACATATTCTCCTCTTTCCTCATACACCTGGCAACACAAAGATCATAAAACAATTCTTTTTCTCTCAAGGGGTAGTGCCATAGCCTCTGTACCATTGTTTTCCACTGTCTTGGGTTAGAGGTCTCTTGCTTGAGGGTTCACTCGGGCACACTATTCCCTCTGGTTTTTCTTTCTTTTGTTTTGTTAAAGTTTTTGTGTAATTTATATAGGAAGTATTGATTTAGATGATGTTACTGTTCTTAAAATATTTCATTCTTCTTTGTTTCCTTTCCTCACTTGGCTATATTCCCTGTTGGGGCCCCTGGGATTGTAGCATCCTGCTTTTCAAAATAGGGTTGTAGCTAAGGAAGTAATAATAATAATAATAATAATAATATTAATAATAATAATAATAATAATAATAATAATAATAATAATAATAATAATAATAATAATAATAACTGCGTGCTAAAACTTCACTGCATATACTTCTAGTAGTATGTCCACAATTATCGTGTTGTGGAAAGAGTAACGAGGAACCTCCTTAACCCGTATCTAAACAATCTGAACCTTTTCAGTTTTTGTGATATATTTATTGTGTAGTGACTGTATTTGCAACTGGTGAGTGAGCCACAAAATAATTTAATATTATGGTATATCAGATCATAGAAAAGAACATTTTCCCCATGAAAAAAAAATGATTTGAGTAGTAATAAGGAAAATATCGCCTGTTCCAACAAACTACATTCGACCAAAATGCATTTTTTTGTAGCGTTTTTTGTTTTTATACAGTTTGTACGATATGTTAGGCTAACATGCTTGTCCTCACTTCCTGATCACGAAAGCTAACTTGGTTAATATATACTTTAAGCTCTAGCAAAATACCACAAGAACCATAAATTTTCACTACTCGCGGTCTCATGTACTATGCACTTCTGATCATGATTACTGGGGCATAGGCTACCCGTGGAAAACTGGGGTCTGTTGGTGGGGAAGTACATAAAACGAGTGATTTGCAGCCAAATAAATGATCAGAAATACAAAAAAAAAAAGAAAGCAAAGATTACCAGTTGGAAAAATATAGTGTATTTTTATAGTTACGGACGGAAAAAGTTTTCTATTAAACAGCTGTTTCTTTTAGAAAAATGCCTGATTTCTTCGAAAAGGACACTCATTTTCGTTGCATATGAAAACATAGGAGCTTGATATGGTTTTATTATAATTGTTGACGGAAAAAGCTTTTCTAATAATAAAACAGGTGTTTCTTACAGAAAAAGTCTGTTTTCTTCAAAAATGACACATTTTTCTCTGAAAATAAAAACTTAATTATCTTCGAAATAAGAATCAATGGGGTTAGCGTGCGCAGCTCAGCATGTACCTCTTGCCAGTAAATAGGAGGAGCAAAAACCATTAGATTTCTAAAAAATATCCCTGTTCTCAGTGTATAATGGGTTTTGGTTTATATATTGTTGAAACCATTAGATTAAAAAAAAATATCAAGGTTCTTAGACGGTCTAACAGGTTTTCGGTTTATTTGCTGTTGAATTGAAGGTCAAATTCAGAGCCTTTGTAGATCAGCGGCCAGGTCCTCCTGCGTGCACAGAAAACGGGAATTTCTTCCCATTTTCTAACCGTTCGTAAGACTTGGCCGTTGTACTACAAAAGAATGTTCTGCAAAAACTCTACAATAGAACACTGCCTAACTTAAATGGGCCCCCACCTAACCTTACCTACAAGACGTGTCTCTCCTTAACGAGGGGGCTAACGCCCCCCTGCGACCCCCTGTACATTGCCGTATTCTTATTTTTAAACCTAAACGGGGGGCTAACGCCCCCGTGTGACCCCCCTTATACTTGCCTATTCTTAATCGGCCGTCATCATACATACATGTGGCCGCTATCACTCATACACACAAGCATATTCTTAATCGGCCGTCATCATACATACATGTGGCCGCTATCACTCATACACACAAGCATATTCTTAATCGGCCGACATCATGCATATATGTGGCCGCGATCACACAAACCAGAAACGGAGAGGGCTGTACTTACATTATTTCAGGTTCAACTTGCAGGTTTATTCGTAACCTCTACAACGTACTTATTTGAAGTCACTGAAGTCCGAGTCTTCAACTGGTATTACCTTTCTGCCGACGGACAACTTCTTCTTCTTTTGGGGAGGGCACGTTAGACTGGCACTTTTAGAAGATGTGGGGTGATTGGACAACAACTTTTTTTATGGATGTTTTTTTACACTAGCAATTAAGTGGAGGGGACAGATGTTGGGACGGACCATGACTTTCGGCATCAGAATCGTTGGTATTGAGTGGATAAACATCTTTAACTAATTCCAGGAATGCCTTCAGTTTACACCCCTTACCGTTCAAATAACGTTTTTGAATTATATACCTAGCAAAGTAGCTATCGTATAAATGTTTCTGAGTACTGAATTTCGGTAGTACAGATCTTTTTAGCACTCGCCACTGTGATTCGATGGTATTGGTGTGCACACTGGGATCGTTTGGACTCACAAAGTTAATACTATGATTAACAGTTTTGTGTTGAAGAAATTGATCCTTAATATTATTATAGGCCTTCCAACAGTCCAAAATTATTGTTGTTTCGGGATGGATGCACTCTAATAATATCGGGAGCAATGTCTTTTCCAAACGATCCTTGACAACACCTGAAAAAAGTCTCACGTGTTTCCCGGTCAATCCCGCCGAACACCCATTTGCCGTCGACCTTGCTGCCAACATTATATTTTCTTTTTCCGAATTTACTCTCGTCTACGTATTTCGAAGGTATGTCCTGGTCCACCAATTTTTTTTGCTGTCCATCACTAAGATGTCCGCACACACGTCGCCACAGAAGTTGTACCAATCAACTAGTGTGTGAGAGGCAAACTTTTTGTACAATGGGAGAATCTGGTTCTGAGGAAAACCGTAAATAAAACTTACTAATATCATAAATACATCTTCGTACGGTAGTTTTGATCGTGAAAAAAAGCTACCGTGGTTAGGGGCAATAACTATATGAACAACGGCAAAAAAACTTAGCCTTGCCTCTATTCGCCGATTTTCCATCATACTTATAGGGCATTTCACCGATACGACATTTTGCACAAATGCTGGAAAAATCACCTAAAAGTCCCATTTTATATAAATATTTTGTAAACTCATCACTTGTTGTAAAATTCATAATCCTCTACATACTAGGGTCGACTGAATTGAAAAAAAAATTCACAAGTATCTACACACTGATTAGTTGCCATTGCGCTGCGTGGGTAAAGAATGAGGATTTCCGACCCTCGATGGGTGCTCCTGTTTCCGTATTTGAATTTTTAGAAAAAATGGGTTATGATTGGGTAAAAAAATTAATCCCCAAGTCAAGTGGGGTCCCATGGGGTTGTTTCATAGTGTCGCGGCCAATAATTAATTCAGTATTCCGCCACTATGGTGCTGTTGATTTGATCAGAACGTCACCTACAGGGAATTCTAGGAACTGTGGGAGCGAGAAACTGCGTGGCAAGGTACAGACCTCGTTCGACATAAATTTCAGGCTAAATTAGATGTTTTTCAAAATCTTTGTATATCGGTATAGTAAGTATTTACCCAGGGTATTTATAACATTCTGAACAGTCTTTATTCTATACAAGTATCCGATAAAGTTGAAAACAAGGTAGCCTTTATCATACATACAGGTGGCCGCCATTATACATACATCCCTCAAATTCAGTGAAAGTCCATTATTTACTACAGGAAAAACTATTTTTTTCTCTTCAAAATGTTATTCTGTCCGTAAATACAATTTTACCATGTAAGTATCATAATTCTCTATGATTCACTTAATGTCCTTCTAATGTTTTTTTCCGTCGTGGCCAGCGACGCTCACAAAATTAACTTGTTCCGTAACTGACATACAAACCACGCTTTGTTCCGTAACTGAAATACAAACCAAAATTTACATGGGGTAATTACTTCGGCGTAGCTGAATGACGAGCCATAAGAATTTTAACGAGGGTTTACTACCCCGCCGCTAGTTAGCGGGGGGGTAGGGAGGGGTAGTTAGCTAACCCCCCCCTTGTCACACACCGGTGATTGCTTCACTTTACTTTTGGCTTGGGCTGAGAACAGACCTGTCTGCTCTCTCCCTCGCTTTGACTGTCATATTTAATCTGTTTTTTGCTTTTTCTTTTCCAGTGTGTTTGAAGTTGGCCTCTACTGACTTTGCGTACATGCCCTGGACTTCCCGGCCGCCCTTGTGGGACCTTTATGTCGGCGGTCGACACCGATCCCACACCTTGTGTCCTCATTGTAGGGGCCAACTGTGTGATAGCGGTAATGTATGTATCGAATGTAGGGAGTGGTCTACCTCCCAGTGGGAGAGGTTTGCCCGGCGCCGGAAGAAAAAGTCTAAAAGGGATCTTTCTCCTTCAGAGGCTTCTTTGAAGAGAGAAAATTCCAAGACTTCTTCTTCCGTAGCCCTTTCCTCCTCCGAAGCTTCCCCTCGAGCGGTCTCTTCCGAGAGGCCAGCGAGTGGTAGCGTAGACCGTACTGCTGTTGACCGATCCCGGGGTGCGGGAGAGGTAGTTGCCTCCCATAGCAAGGCGGCTGCCCCTCCTCCCCCGGAGGAGGATATGAACATTGATTTATCTGTGAATAATCATGATTTGTTGCAGCTTTGGGCTTCCATGGGGCTGCAGGGTTCGCCCTACAGGGAAGCCCTGTTTGACATGATCAAACTTGGTGCAGCTGTCAAATAATTGCCAAGTACAGCAGGGATAGATCCTCTGTCTGTTGTTGACGTTGTTGTGACGGAGGCATCTCGTGGGTCTAGTCAAAGCCCCGTTCCTGTTGCTGAGGTAGCTGAAGGCTTAGGTTTCCCTCCGAACACCTTTCGAGGGAGAAACTAAGTCCTACGGTCTCTCCTGCCGGTGATTCTCCCCCGCGGGGGAGTCCACTCACAGAGATTCCTCTTCGGAGGCCCTATGATGGTCAGCCTGCTGACCCCACGGCCCCTCGTGGGCGTATAAGGCGGAAGGCTCGTCCTCCCCTTCGCCGTAGAGGCCTTCCTTCCCCTCACAAGGGAGTTAGGAGGCGCCTCTTCAGCTTGTCGTCACCACAGTCCTCTGCGGAGGAGACGACTCGCTGTTCGCCGATCCTGCCAGCTACCACCTTAGACCTCTCCGGGGATGGTTCGCGATCCCCTTCGGATGATGGTCGTCCTTCGGTACCCTGTGACCAGTCTCCCTCCAGACCTGCTGACCTGCCATCACCTTTCGAGGATGCTGATGCATGTTACGCGCCACCTGATCCTGCCACTGCGCAGGCACTGGGGCTTTCGGGACTTAAGGGCCTTGAGCGCAAATCTGCGCCTCTTGCCCCCCCAGCGCCAGGTTCAACATGCGCGCCCTCATGCTGCTGCTGCTGCTGTTCCAGTCTTAGCGCCACAGCGCTCACCTGCGCGCGTGCACGCCCCTGTTCCAGTTACACGCCAGGGTTCCCCTGCGCGCTCACATCCTTCTGCGCCCCGTCACCCGCCAGCAGTTCCTGATCTAGCGCGCCAGCGCCCACCTGCGCCCCAGCATTCCCCGGTTCCTGCCATGTCACGCGCAGTCCAAGAGGCTCCTACGTTAGCGCACAGGCACTCACAGGTACCTCTGGACTCGCAGCGCCCGTCTGGAGTTAGGCGCGAAGCGCGCCCATCGTGCGCAGTTCCAGTGCGCAGTCCTCAGCGCGCAGTCCAGGAGGTGCCTAAGCTAGCGCATGGACGCTCACAGGCACCCCTGGACTCTCCTTCCAGACCGCATGATCCTGCTGGCGTTCCAGTCGCGCGCGACGCTCCGGTTGCGCGCCAGGTTCCAGTCCCTCCCAAGGCGCCTCATGCAACCCGCAACCCTCCAGTGCACACCCGTGCGCCCTAATCCAACCACGCGCCCTGCTCGCCCACCGCAGCAGCGCACACCCGTGCGGCCACATCCTAATGCGCGCCCACGATCCCTGGGCGCCTAGCACGCCCACAGGTTAATATGCCTGTTCTCACGGATCAGCGCCCACCTACGCTCCAACGCGCGAACCCACCCTCGCGCTATCCTGAACCTGCGCACCCGCTCCCTCGGCCGGTTCTTCCGGATATGCGCCCACGCGCCACTGTCCTCTCGCGCCCGTCAGTGCCGCATCAAGATGCTGCGCGCCCTCGTATCCAGCCTCCTCACGATCCAGCTCCTGCGCGCCACACACCCTCTCCATCTCCTGCGCGCCATCGCGCTCACGCGCCTGTGGCATCGCCTTCGCGAGATTCCTATGACACGCGATCCTGGACAGGGCCCATTGCGCAACCTCCAGCGCGAGCGTCGCCAGGCGGATAGGTCATCGTCTCATTTCCCTCCCTGCAAGCGCAGAACAGCGCGCTCGCCGGAGGAGGGACAGTTCCCAGACATGTGTAAGGACTCTTTTGTTTCAGCTTCTTAGGCTAACCCTCATTTGTCGACTCCTCCAAGGGATCGAACGATCCCCTTCCCTCCAGAGGGAGTGTCTGACAGCGCGACTGTCAGCCAGCAGCCCTGGTTCGGGACCCTGGTCAGAGCTCTTGTGCAGGCTATGAAGCCCGTCCTCTCTGACGTTGGTCAGAAATCAGTGGCGGCTTCCTCCCCCCTGAAGAGGAAGAGAGGAGCCCCTTCCCGTGGAAACACCTCCGAGGACAATTCTGTCTCCTCGCAGATCCTTGCGTAAGGCTCCTTCCCCCCCCAGACTTTCTCTCCCTCCCCTGCGGATGAGGATTACCCATCCTCAGGAGAGTCGGACGAGCCGGACCGTTCCCCCATCGCACCAATGGGGGAAACTCCGCCTCTCCCAGAGAAGTCTTCTCGTCCAGGGGTGGAAAAGAGCCTGCACCCATCGTTACTCGAGTCCTGTATCCCTCCCAGGAGGGAACCAAAGGACTCTAAGACAATCCCCAAGTCGTCAACAAGGATCAGACAGGAGCCAGCTAGACCTTCCACGTGTCCCCCCCAGGAAGAGCAACTGGGGACAGGAGACTTTGCTGCCAGTCCTTCAGGAGGAGAGCACCAAGAGTCAGAACACGCATTCTGGCAAGTCCTGATCCTCATGAGGAACCTCAACGTGATTCCAGACCCGGAGATTCCTCCTCGTGAGGGTAAGGACATTGTCTTGGACCGTGTCTACGGCACCCAGAAACCCTCTAGGGCCAGTGCAGCTTTGCCCTGGTCTCAGGGGATGAAAGTTCCAGGGACAAGGTCGAGGGCCAGCTCTCTGAGCTTGCCTCCTCCAGTATATCCAGCACCGGTAACAAGCTCCTCCCTCCTCCTCGAGTCCATCAGAGGAGGTACTTTGAGATCTTTGAGGAGTCTTGTTTGGGTCTTCCTATACACCACTCCGTGGAAGAACTCACCGAGGGAGTCCCTCTAGAGAGACTCTCCAACCGGCACGTGTCCTACTCAGCTACTGAGATCCTAAGCCAGGAGAAGGTCGCTAAGTGTGCCATGCAGGCAACTTCGTGGCTTGACATCTGGCTGGGGTCTCTGGGCATCCTGGTGCGGTCTGAGGACCTCTCCAAAGAAAGCACCAGGAAGGCACTGGAGACTTTCTTGCTCTCAGGTACGCGGACCATCGAGTTTCTGGCCCACCAAGTCTCGAGCTTGTGGGCCAATACGATTCTCAAACGACGGGACGCAGTGGCTGAGAGATTCCACCAGAAGGTTCCCATTTCGGATGTTAGTAGGCTCAGACACTCTTCCGTGCTCGGTAAGAGTTTGTTTGAGCCTAAGGACGTGGAGCTTACCGCTGAGAAGTGGAGGAAGTCCAACCAGGATTCCCTCATCCATAGGGCCCTGACATCGAGGCCCTACAAACCTCCAGCGGCCCAACAGCCCCATCTGGCTAAGGACACAAAGAAGACGACAGCAGCAAAGCCGAAGGTGTCTAAGCCCTTTCCTGCCAAGAGCAGAAGGAGCAAGAAGTCCTCCAGGGGAGGCAAGAACCCTAGAGGAAACGGCCGAGGCTGTAAAGGCTAGGGTTGGCAGTCCCCCTGCATGTCCACCAGTGGGGGGATGCCTACAAAGTTGTGCGGCAAGGTGGCAGCAACTCGGGGCAGATACCTGGACGTTTTCCGTAATCGCTCAGGGTTATCGCGTCCCGTTCACAGCTTCTCTACCTCCCCTGACAGCGAATCCAGTGTCGTTGAGCTCTCTTGCCATGGGATCGGCAAGAGGGCAAGCCCTTTGGGCAGAAGTCCAGACCATGTTGAAGAAGGACGATCTCCAGGAGGTTGTAGACGGGTCCCCAGGCTTCTACAGTCGACTCTTTCTTGTAAGAAAGGCGTCTGGAGGCTGGAGACCAGTCATCGACCTCTCAGCTCTGAACGGGTTTGTCAAACAGACTCCGTTCACTATGGAGACGGCAGACACAGTCAGACTTGCAATGAGACCACAAGACTTCATGTGTACACTGGACCTGAAGGACGCGTACTTCCCAGTCAATCCGTCTTCAAGGAAGTACCTAAGATTTTGCCTAGACAACAAGATCTACCAGTTCAAGGTGCTGTGTTTCGGTCTCTCCACAGCCCCTCAGGTGTTCACCAGAGTGTTCACCCTGATATCATCGTGGGCTCACAGGATCAGCATCCGTCTCCTTCGTAATCTGGACGACTGGCTGATCCTAGCGGACTCAGAGGCAACCCTTCTTCGACACCGAGACAAGCTCCTCGAAGTTTGCCAAGATCTAGGGATCATGGTAAATCTCGAGAAGTCCTCTCTGCAGCCCTCTCAAAAACTGGTATATCTAGGCATGGTCATAGACACCAATCTCCACAAAGCCTTCCCATCAGACGACAGGATAGCAAGGCTGAGGAACGTCGCGAGGCCTTTCCTCAATCGAGAAGAACTCCCAGCCCAAACATGGCTGCGTCTCCTCAGCCACCTCTCCTCCCTGGCCTGTCTCGTTCCCAACGGTAGCCTCAGAATGAGATCTCTCCAGTGGCGACTCAAGTCCCGGTGGAATCAAGGTCACGATTCCCCGGACACATTGGTCCCTGTGGGTCCTGCGGAACGGACAGACCTCCAGTGGTGGGTGGCGGACGAGAACATACGAAAGGGAGTGGATCTTCTCGTCCTTCCCCCGGATTTGATGTTGTTCTCGGACGCATCAAAGAAAGGGTGGGGGGCCCATGTTCTGAACCACAGGACCTCAGG
This sequence comes from Palaemon carinicauda, assembly GCF_036898095.1. Taxonomy (NCBI): domain Eukaryota; kingdom Metazoa; phylum Arthropoda; class Malacostraca; order Decapoda; family Palaemonidae; genus Palaemon; species Palaemon carinicauda. The sequence goes on from NC_090769.1 coordinate 33,254,341, forward strand.
CCTGTGGTCAGAATCAGAAAAGTACTTTCACATAAACCTGCTAGAAATGAAGGCCGTGTTCCTGGCACTTCAGAAGTTCCACCAAGTCCTGGCGGGCCACTCTGTGGTGGTGATGAGCGACAACACCACAGTGGTGGCTTATATCAACAAGCAGGGAGGTACCTTTTCGGAACAGCTATCCCATCTTGCAGTAGAGATTCTGAGATGGTCCGAAGTCCACTCGATCACACTAGCGGCTCGCTTCATTCCAGGCAAAAGGAATGTGCTCGCCGACAGTCTGAGCAGAGCGACGCAGATAGTGAGTACCGAGTGGTCTTTGGATTCTCAAGTAGCCAACAAAGTCCTGACTTTGTGGGGTTCCCCGACTGTGGATCTGTTCGCTACAGCGCTGAACTTCAAGCTCCCGCTGTACTGCTCCCCGGTCCCGGACCCCAAGGCTCTCTGGCAGGATGCCTTCCAACAACGGTGGGACAACGTCGATGTGTACGCCTTTCCCCCATTCTGTCTGATGAGGAGGGTGCTCAACAAGACCAGAATATCGGTCAATCTTTCAATGACCCTGATAGCTCCGCTATGGCATCATGCAGAATGGTTCCCGGACCTTCTGCAACTCCTCACGGAGGTTCCGAGAGAACTCCCTCCACGTCACGAGCTACTCAAACAACCACACGCCAACATCTTCCACAAAGCCGTAGCTTCGCTTCGACTTCACGCCTGGAGACTATCCAGCTTCTCCTCACGGAGAGAGGATTTTCACAACAAGTTGTGAACAGGATGTCTTGTCACCTGCGCAAGTCATCCGCAGGGGTCTACCAGGCGAAGTGGCGAGTCTTCTGTGGTTGGTGTCGTGGATGGGGTATCTCTCCCCTCGATGCCACTATTCCAGCAATAGCAGAGTTCCTCGTGTATTTGCGGAAGGAAATGCGCCTTTCAGTCTCGGCAGTGAAAGGCTATCGCTCAGCCTTAAGTCTTGCCTTCAGGCTCAAAGGAATGGACATTTCTTCCTCGCTGGAACTTTTCCTTCTCATACGGAGTTATGAACTTACCTCCCCTCAGTCGGAAGTGAGACCTCCTCCATGGAACATGGTTTGAGTTCTCAGGTCTCCTAAGAGACCTCCTTATGAACCATTATGCCAGGCTTCAGATTGCCACCTTACTTGGAAGACGGTTTTCCTGCTAGCATTGGCCTCGGCCAAGCGAGTCAGTGAACTACATGGTCTCTCGTACGACATCGCCCATTCAAGGGGATGGGGGGAGGTAGTGTTCAGCTTCGTCCCTGGGTTTGTTGCCAAGACTCAGAATCCGGGAGTGTCGGACCCTAGGTTCGACTCTTTCCAGGTTTCGAGTGTCCGTTCTGTAACATGACCCAGACCATCTCCTACTGTGCCCAGTGAGGAGTCTGAGGTTGTATCTTAAAAGAACAGCTGCAGTTCGTCCCCGGGTGCAAGCCCTGTTCATGAGCACCGGGAAGACGAAGAGGAGGGTCACCAGGAATACTATCTCGGCCTGGATTCGCAAGGCAATACATCTGTCCTTGAATCCTGACCCTTCTCCGTCACGTCGCCCTAGAGCGCATGATGTCAGGGGCATAGCTACATCCCTGGCCTTCAAGAAAAATTATTCAGTGACGTAGGTCCTTCAAACTGGGGTGTGGAAGCGTCAGACGACCTTCACGGCCCACTACTTGCAAGACGTGACACACAGGAGGCTCTATACGTTTTCTGTCGGCCCTATGGTGGCTGCACAACAGGTGGTCTAACCTCAGGCTCCTTAATGGACAAGTAGCAGAAGGTTGAGGGCATTGTTACCCGGTTTTAGTCTGCGTGAATGAAAAGATCTGTCTGGCCCTTATTCTTTTCTTTATCCTCTCCTCCCTTGGAGAAAGCAGCATCCTGGGTTCTCTGCACAGCTGACCTCGAACCACTGCAGGTAAACCATGCTCCCTTGTGTTTCTAGTATTAAGTGTAATACTGTCATGTCCCCATACCCTGACGAGGTGGTATTGGGAGAGTCCTAGCCTAGATTTCCTTCTGAAGAACTCCAGGTCAACTTCCTTGGACGAGTCACTTCCTCACCTTCACACACAGCTTATGTAGGCCGCAGCAGTTTCACAGCATGCTAGCGAAGAGCAGGGACTCCTTATTTCTTGAGTACTTACAGACTCGGATATGGAGTCCCCGGGCAAGCCAAAGCCAGTAGGGCAGTTACTTACCCCCCTACCTAAGGGTTGAGTCACCCCATGTAAATAGCTTGGTTTGTATTTCAGTTACGGAACAAATGACAAATTCGTAGATAATTTGTATTTTTCCTAACTATACAAACCTTAGCTATTTACACATATTTGCCCGCCAGCCCTGTCCCCCGGGATAAGTCCTACCTCTAAGCAAAGTGAAGCAATCACCGGTGTGTGTGTGTGTGAGGGGTGGGGGTAGCTAGCTACCTCTCCCTACCCCCCGCTAACTAGGGGCGTGGTAGTAAACTCTCGTTAAAATTCTTATGGCTCGTCATTCAGCTACGCCAAAGTAATTACTCCATGTAAATAGCTAAGGTTTGTATATTTAGGAAAAATACAAATTATCTACGAATTTGTCATATTTAATATGGGTTATTACTTTTGGCATAGCTGAAATGACGAGCCATTAGAATTTTAATGAGGATTTACTACCCCAGCGCTAGTTAGCGGGGGGTAGGGAGGGTAGCTTGCTACCCCCCCCCCCCCCACACACACCTGTGCTTGAGCTCACTTTGCTCTCGGCTCGGGTGGTAGTCGGACGTGTCCACTTTCACCCTTGCCTTCCTGACAGCCATTTAATGCTTTTTGCTTTTCCTTTTACAGGTGTGCGTGAAGTTGGCCTCTGCTATGCGAAAGTGTCCTGGATTACCCGACCGCCCTTGTGGCACGTTTATGTCGGCGGTCGATACGGACCCTCACACCCTTTGTCCTTATTGTAGGGCCCAGTGGTGTGATAGAAATAAAGTGTGTAGGGAGTGGTCTACCTCCCAGTGGGAGAGGTTTTATCGGCGACGGAAGAAGAAGTCCAGACGGGATATTTCTACTTCGAAGGTTTCTTTGAAAGGAGAAAATCCCAAGGGCTCTTCTTCCGTGGCCCAAACCTCCTCCGAAGCTCCCGCTCGATCGATTTCTTCCGAGAAACTGTCGAGTGGTAGCGTAGGCCATAGTTCTGTTGCCTGATCTCGGGGTTCGGGAGAGGGAGCTGCCTCCTATAGCGAGGCAGCTCCTCCTCCCCCCCGGGGCAGGATTTAAATCTTCAAATGTCTAATGATGATTTGTTTCAGCTTTGGGCTTCCTTGGGGCTTGAGGGTTCGCCCTCCAAGGAAGCCTTGTTTGACATGATCCGGTTGGGGGCCGCTGTCAAGCAATCGCCGACTTTGGCAGAGGTTGATCCTCTGTCTATCGTCGACGTTGTGGTGTCAGAGGCTTCCGATGCGGTATCTCAGACCTCTGCTTGTGATCATCCTGTTGTAGCTGAAGGCTTAGTTCCTCCTCTGCTCATCCTTCGAGGGAGGAACAAGTCCAACGGTGTCTCCTGCCGGTGATTCTGCCCCTCGGGGGAGTTCACTCACAGAGATTCCTCTTCGGAGGACTGCTGATGGTTAGCCTGCTCACCCCACGGCCCCCAGAGGGCGCATACGGTGTAAAGCCCGTCTTCCTCTTCGCTGTAGAGGCCTTCCTTCACCTCACAAGGGTGTTAGGAGGCGCCTCTTCGGTTCATCGTCTCCGCAGTCCGCCGCAGGGGAACCTCGCCATCGTTCTCCGACTCTCCCAGCTACAACCCTGGACCTCTCTGCAGATTGTTCGCGATCTCCTTCGGTGGAAGGTCGTCCTTACAAAGGACACGCTGACCTTCCACCCGTCAGACCTGCTGACCTGCTGTCGCCATTCCTGGCTGCTGACGCGCTGTGGGCGCCAACGCATCCTGTTGTAAAACAGGCAACGGTCCCTTCGGGCCATCAAGGGCGTATGCGCAAGTTGGTGCATACGTCCCTTACGCGCCAGCGCTCTCCTGTGCACCAACGCTCACCTGCGCGCCAGCGCTCTTCGACGGAGGAAGTTCTGTTAAAGGGCGCTAGCGCTCACCTGCGCGTCAGTGCTCACCTGCGCGCCAGCGCTCTCCGGATCGCCAGCGTGCTACTGCGTGCCTTCAACCTGCTAGGTGCCATGCGCGCCATTGTTCTCCTGCGCGCCAGCGCTCACCTACGCGCCAGTGCTCTCCTGCGCGCCAGCACTCGCCTACGCGCCAGCGCTCTCCTGTGCGCCAGCGCTCTCCTGTGCGCCAGCGCTCTCCTGTGCGCCAGCGCTCTCCTGTGCGCCAGCGCTCGCCTGCATGCCAGCGCTCTCCGGATCGCCAGCGCGCTATTGCGCGCCTTCAACTTGCTGCGCGCCATGCGCGTCATCCTTCTCCTGCGCGCCATCGTTCTCCTGGGCGCCAGCGCTCACCTACATGCCAGGTCTCTCCTGCGCGCCAGCACTCGCCTGCACGCCCGCGCTCGCCTGCGCTCTCCGCGCCAACGATCTCCTGCGCGCCCACGATCTTCTGATCTGGGCGCAGTAGGGAAGTTAATTTCTTCCCCTGCTCGCCAGCGCTCGCCAACGCGCCAGCGTTCACCAACGCACCATCGCACTCCGCCAGCGCGCCTTCGCTCGCTTACGCGCCATCGGTCTCCCGGCCGCCTGCGCTCGTCCTTATGACCGCGTGCCCACGCGCATGCGCACCTATGTTCGCCCGCGCGCGAACCAATGGTCTTCCATCGCGCGAGCGCCAGCGTGATTTTCGCCTTCGCCCGCCTACGAGCCATCGCTCGCCAAGACGCGCCATCGCTCGCTTATGCGCCATCGGTCTCCCGGCCGCCTGCGCTCGCCCTTACGACCACGCGCCCGCGCACATGCGCACCCATGTTCGTCCGTGCGCGAACCAACGGTTTTCCATTGCGCAAGCGCCAGCGCAATTTCGTCCGTGATTCCCGTCGGGTTTCGCAACACGGCAACCTGGCGAGTCCTCTGGAGTGCGTACATGCAGATCATTGTCAGTACGATCTCTCACCTGTAGACGCAAAGCAGCGCAATTGCAGGAGCAGGAAGAAGCTTCAGAGAGGTCTGGGCAACATTCTTCTCCTTCTTTTCAGGCAGGCCCCATCATCTCTACTCCTCAGGATCGTCCGATCCCCTTCCCTCCAGCGGGAGTAGCTGACACTGCGTCTGTCAGCCGTCAGCAGAGGAGGTACTTCAAGATCATGGGGGAACCTGGTTTAGCCCTTCCTCTCCACCGTTCCGTGGAAGGGGGCTTACCAGGGAATTTTTCTCTCGAGAAATTCTCCGCCCGGCAGGTGACATTCTCGACTTCGGAGATCTTAAGCCAGGAGAAAGCCGCAAAGTGTGCCATGCAGGCCACTTCGTGGCTGGTCGGCTGGCTTGGATCTCTGGGCATCCTGTTGCGATCCGAGAATTTGTCCAAGGAGAGCTCCAGGAAGGTCATGGAAACTTTCCTTCTCTCGGGCACGAGCACCATCGTTTCCCGGCTCACCAAGTTTCGAACTTGTGGGCAAACTCGATGTTGAAGCATTGGGATGCAGTGACCGAGAGGTTCCTCTCGTAAGTCCCAACCATGGATGTCGGCAAGCTCAGACACTCTTCCATCCTTGGAAAGACCTTGTTTTGAGCCCAAGGACGGGGAACGAACAGCTGAGAGGTGGAGAAAGTCAAATCACGATTCGCTCCTCCAAAGGCGCTTACATCCAGACCCTACAAGCCTCCAGCGCCTCAACAACAACCGCCTTGTCAGCCTAGGACATCGGAACCGGCCCCGGAAGCTACAAGGTGTCTAAACAGCAGCCCCCTCCTGTCAGAGACAAGAAGGGCGGGAAGTCCTCCTGGGGAGGCAATAATCCTAGAGGGAGCGTCCGAGGCCGCAAACGCTAGGATTGGCAACCCCCCTGCATGGTCCCCAGTGCGGGGATGCCTAAGGTTGCGCGTTCAGGTGGCAGCAACTCGGGTCTGATTCCTGTACGATCTCCGTGATCAGCCAAGGATATCGCGTCCTGTTCTTTACATCTCTACCTCCACTGACAGCGAATCCAGTGTCGCTGAGCTCCTATGCCATGGGATCGGCAAAGGGGCTAGCCCTTCGGGCAGAAGTCGAGACCATGCTCTAGAAGGATGCTCTCCAAAAGGTCATCGACGGCTTCCCCCCCCCGGCTTCTTCAGTCGACTCTTTCTTGTAAGAAAGCGTCTGAAGGCTGGAGACCTGTCATCGACCTCTCAGCCTTGAACAAGTTTGTCGAACAAACTTCGTTCAGCGTGGAACAGCAGAGTCGATCAGGCTTGTAGTGAGACCACAAGACTTCATGTGCCCATGGGATCTGAAGGACGGGTACTTCCAGATCCCAATCCATCCGTCTTCCAGGAAGTACTTGGAATTCAGCGTAGACAACAAGATATACCAGTTCAAGGTGCTGTGTTTCGATCTCCACAGCACCGCAGGTGTTCACCAAAATGTTCACCCTGATATCTTCATGGCCACACAGAAGCGGCATCCGTCTCCTTCGCTTTCTGGATGAGTGGCTAATCCAGGCAGTCTCGGAATCGACCCTTCTTCGACACCGAGACAAGCTTCTGGGACTTTGCCAAGATCTAGGGATCATGGTAATTCTCAAGAAGTCTTCTCTGCTTCCATCTCAACAACTGGGATATCTAGGCATGATATTAGACTCCAATCTCCAAGCCTTCCCATCAGATGACAGGATAGCAAGGCGGAGGAGAGTCGCAGAACCTTTCCTCAGACGAGGAGAGCTTCCAGCCCAATCTTGGTTACGCCTCCTAGGTCACCTTTCCTCCTTGACCAGGCTGGTTCCAAATGGCCGCCTCAGGATGAGATCCCTGCATTGGCGGCCCAAGTCCCGGTGGAATCAAGACAACGTTTCCCCGGACATTCTGGTCCCTTTGGGACCTGCTGTACGAATGAACCTGCAGTAGTAGTTGACCTACGGAAACCTTTGCAAGGGAATGGATCTTCTCGCCCTTCCCCCGCATTTGATATTGTTCTCGGACTCGTCAAAAGAAGGAAGGGGGGTCCCACGTTCTGAATCAGGCCTATGGTTAGAACCAGAAGGGTACCTCCACATCAATCTGCTAGGAATGAAGGCCGTATTCTGGCCCTTCAACACTTCCAACAGACCCTGGCGAGTCACTCCGTGAATGACAACTCCACGGTAGTGGCTTTTTTTTCAACAAGCAGGGAGGTACCTTTTCATAACAGCTTTCTCATCTTGCAGTAGAGACACTGAGATGAACCGAAGTCCACTCAATACCCTATCGGCTCGCTTCATTCCGAGCAAAGGAATGTGCTCTCCGACAGTCTGAGCAGGGCCTCACAGATAGAGAGTACCGAGTGGTCTTCAGCCCCCCCTGGTAGCCAACAAGTCCTGACCTTGTGGACCTGTTTACGACAGCCTTGAATTTCAAGCTGCCGCTGTAATACTCCCCAGTCCCAGACCCCAAGGCACTCTGTCTGGATGCCTTCCTACAACGGTGGGACAACATCGACGTCTACGTCTTCCCACCGTTCTGTCTGTTGAGAAGGGGGCTTAACAAGACCAGACTATCGGTCAACCTGTCGATGACAACTGATAGCTCCGCTGCGGCATCATGCAGAGTGGTTCCCGGAACTTCTGCATCTCCTGACGGAACTCCTGAGAGAGCTTCCCCCACGACACGAGCTACTCAAGCAACCACACTGCAACATCTACCACAAGCCGTAGCATCGCTTCGGCTTCACGCCTGGAGACCATCCAGCATCTCCTCACAGAGAGAGGCGTTCCGCAACAAGTTGCGGAGCGGATGTCTCGACAACTGCGAAAGTCATCCGCAGGGGTCTACCAGGCGAAGTGAAGAGCCTTCTGTGGTTGGTGTCGTGGGAGTGGTACCTCTCCCCTTGATGCCACTATTCCAGCAATAGCGGAGTTATTGTATATCGGCGGGAGGAAATGCGCCTTTCGCTCTCGGCGGTGGAAGCCTATCGCTCAGCCTTAAGCCTGGCCTTCAGGCTGAAAGGAATAGACATTTCCTCCTCTCTAGATCTTTCTTCGCTCATACGAAACTACGAACTTACCTGGCCCCAGTCGGAAGTGAGACCTCCTCCATGAAACATGGTTCGGGCTCTTAGGGCTCTTGAGAGATCTCCTTTCGAACCATTATGCCAGGCTTCTGATAGTCACCTGTCTTGGAAGACGGTGCTCCTGCTCGCTCTGGCCTCGGCCAAGCGTGTCAGCGAACTTTATTGTGGAGGTAACGTTCAGGTTCGTCCCTGAGTTGGTTACTAGACTCAAAATCTTGGAGTCCCAGACCTTCGGTTCGACTCCTTCAGGATTTCGAGTCTCCGTTCTGTAACAGATGACCCAGTCCTTCTACTATGCCCAGTAAGGAGTTGGAGGGGTTATCTTGAAGAACAGCTGCAGTTTGTCCTCACGTGCAAGCCCTATTTGGGAGCACAGGGAGGACGGAGAGGAAGGTCATCAAGAATGCCTTTTCAGCCTGGATTCAAAGGGTCATCCATCACGCCCTGAATCTAGACCCTCCTCCGTCACGTCGCCTTTGAGCACACGATGTCAGAGGCATCGCAACGTCCCTGGCCTTCAAGAGGAACTACTCTGTGACGCAGGTGCTACAAGCTGGAGTCTGGAAGCGTCAAACGACCTTCACAGCCCACTACCTGCAGGACGTGACCCACAGGAGCCTCGATACGTTTTCTATCGGCCCTGTGGTGGCTACACAACAGCTGGTCTAACCTCAGGCTCCTTAATGGACAGGTAGCAGAAGGTTGAGGGCATTGTTACCCGGTTTTGGACTGCATGAATGAAAGAAGTATGTCTGGCCCTTACTTCTTTCTTCATCCTCCCCTCTCTTGGGGAAAGCAGCATCCTGGGTTCTCTGCATAGCTGACCTCAAACCGCTGCAGGTAAACCATGCTTCCTTGTGTTCCTAGTATTAAGTTAATACTGTCGCGTCCCCCATACCCTGACGAGGTGGTATTGGGAACGTCCTAGCCTAGAATTCCAGCTAAAGGACTTCAGGTCGACTTCCTAGGACAAGTCATACTTCTTCCCTCCACACACAAGCTTATGTAGGCCGCACGTTTCTTGTGTAGCAAGAAACTTGCGAGGTGCAGGGACTTTTTCTCGAGTGCTGCTCTCTCGGATTCTGAGTCCCCGGGTAAGCCAAAGTCAGTAAGGCTGGGGACTTTCCACCCTACCTAAGGGTAAGTCACCCTATGTAAATAGCGTGGTTTGTATTTTGGTTACGGAACAAATGACAAATTCGGAGATAATTTGTATTTTTCCTAACCATACAAACCTTAGCTATTTACACATATTTGCCCGCCAGCCCTGTCCCCCAAGACAAGTCCTACCTCTAAGTGAAGTGAGGCAGCTCACCAGTGTGAGAGGTGGGAGGGGTAGCTAGCTACCCCTCCCCTACCCCCGTGCTAACTAGCGCGGGGGTAGTTTAACCCTCGTTAAAATCTAAAGGCTCGTCATTTCAGCTACGCCGAAAGTAATACCCTATGTAAATAGCTAAGGTTTGTATGGTTAGGAAAAATACAAATTAAATCCGAATTTGTCATACTTAGGCCTATGCTGTATTGTCTTTGCAGTGTCCTAGGTCAACAAACCAATATGTCTTTGTTTTGTCTCGGGACCTTGGGCAAGAAAAATTTCACTATACGACCAAAACCAAGAAACCTGGCTAGTGTCCCAATTTCCAAGCATAACAAACTAAATTTTCACATATGTTCCCCGCTGGGTGCAGGGCACCGTCACTTTGTAACAAAAAGAAAAATTTTGAGTGAGGGACTGAAGATAAACAAATTAAACAGTACAAAAAATACAAATACAACCTAAACAATAAAAAAGAAAGTAAATAATAAATCTAGAAATAATTTGTATTTTTCCTATGTATTTTTCCACAGCACTACAACCCCTCCTCGTTACGAGCCTGTTGGACTGTTTTCATCTACTGTACTTACATTTTGACTTTTGCATAAAGCCTTTTTTACTTTTGTTAAAGTCTTACTATGAGTGAACTCCTCTTAACATAGACTTCTTCCCACCTAAAGAAGACTCTCATTTAAATAACTTAGAATTTTGTATCCGCATAGGAATGAACTACAAATTATAAAAATATGCATTTTTCCCAGCTATAAAAACCTGAGTCATTTAAGCAAAGCTCACGCTTCTTCCCCCCCACAAGTCTTGACCAGAATAGAATGGATCTTGCACTTGTCCCACCTTCTAGTAAGTCCTGCATGCAGTCGAGAGTACGTAGTTGAGATATTGAGCGTGCGGGTTAAGGAGGAGCCTCCCCAGCTATCCCCCCCTCCCCTTGCTTGATATTTTTAGGACTTATAAAGACGCAGGTGTCTCCAAACATGGAAGTACACTCTTGCAGCCCCTTCATGTCAGCGCAGGAGGGAGATGGATCCTCATTCCCTTTGTCCTTGGTCCGGACGACACTCTTGCACCCAGGAGTCTCCTAGTGCAGTATGTCGGGAGTGGCCATCCTTCCAGTGGGAGCAGTACGGAAGGCGACAGGAGAAGTGTAATAGAGATTCTTCTCACTTGGGGTCTTATTGGAGATTGAAGAAGTCTCAATTTCTTACTCCAACACCTTGCCCGCTCCACATCAGAAGAAATCTAAAAGGGATTCTTCCCTCTCGGGGTCTGCCTTGAGGTCAAAGAAGTACAGATTTCTTACCCCAGTGCCTTGTCCACTCCCCGCTGACTGCTCATTCACTCCTCTCCGGAGGATGAACAAGTAAGAGTGATGTCCCTTTGACCTCTGGACAACCCTCGTCTGTGGAGGACCCTGTCTCTTCCCCTAGCAAAGTGGCAGCCCCCACTGATGGAGGGTTCTCTCTCATGTATGAGGTCATTTGTCAGCTTTGGCTTCCCTTGGGGATTTTGGGTCTCCCCCTTTAATAAATGGCAGTTGGATGTGCTGAAAGTAGGAGCACAGTGCGAGCCCACATCTGCCTCTTTAGGGGCTGACCACGGCCTTCTCCATCAGAGCTTCCAGAGTAGATTGCCTCCGGAGTGTCTTATACCCTAAGTGGAAGAGTCCTCCGCAGCTTCTCACCTACCTGAGGAATTATTAGCATGGTCTCCTCGTAGTCCTGGTCAGGCTTGCGATCCCACCAGGGTTAACATGCTGACTGATCTTGGTCAGTCAGCTGAGTTTCCTCAGCGTGCTGGATACACTTAGTGACCTGAGCCTGCTCAGCATGTTAAGTTCCTGAACAGGAGAAGTGCGTTCATGCATTTCCCCCACTTTATGAGGAAGGTCGCCTTTCTCACCAACGCGAAATGGCTTCCTGAGTTGAGTGGTCTTCCTGTCAAGTTACTGTAATCGTAAGCAGGCAATTGACTCGTCTATGCCCAGGTCACAACATGTCTCGTGAGACATAACCCTTTGGGGTTATTGCTTCGGGCCTCTACTCCTTTTACTGATGTTTGCAAGCAATACCAGCTTGCGTTCGCAGACAAGCCTCTTCTGCCTTGCTCGCTTCCATCTGAACGCACACCTCCTCCTGCAGGAGTACTAGATGCAGCTCATCATTCTCTTGCAGGTTCCCTGTCTAGTGCCTGTGCCCCTGTCCACAATGCTGCAACTCATGGATGAGCAGACTCTAGTCGGGCGAGAGAGTCTTTTGCATCAGCGCACACTTGCTCACCATGTGCTGGTTATGTGAGTGGTCAAGCTCCTCCCGCTAATGAAGGTGTACTTGCTTCCTTGGCTGCGTGTACTACCAGCGCATTTCGGTTCACTTGCCTAGATAAGCTTTTGATCATCATCGGGGTGCTGACGAACACCTGCTTATTGGGGTTCCTGTGCTGTGCTGCTGTCCCTTCATTCCCTAAGGACATGCCAGGATTTACAGAGCTAGTAGTAGTGGTGAAACAAGCAATGGGCTGGCCTGTTCAAGCTCTACCATCTCAGGTTTTGAATATGCCAATCCTCATCCTTCTTGCTGTGTTGACTTCACCTGGGAGTTCAGATTTCTCTGTGGATCCCAGGCGTAGGAGTACTGCCGTGAGGCATGGGCGCCTTCCAGCTGTGCCTCTTGTTCCTTCTCCTCCTAAGCGGTCGTTTGAGTATCAGCACTATCTAGACTCTAAGGCCTCTTAGCCTGGCCAAGACTTTGTTTGGGAAGATTGATTGATTATCTGGCGTCATACATGCTTGGGAAAGGTTGAGTATTATCCCAGTCCAAGAGGAGGAGAGGTCACAGACAAGAGATGCCTCCCCCAGGATCAGCAGGGGCTCAAACCAAGGGAGATCTCATTCATAGACAATTACTGTCTGTCCCCATTAGAGTTTGTGACAACCTAACCAACCGCTCTGCTCCTGGAGCCCCTGTCGGTCCCGAAAGTTCCTCCTCAGACCTTGTGGTCCATGGAAGTTCCTCGGAAGGAGAGTTCATCTCTTCCTGCCTCCTTCTCAGCCAAGCCTCGAGACTGAAAGGACCTGAAGACCCTTCCAAACAACTGGACCTCGAGATATCTTGAGGCTTCAAATCAACGAGAGAGAATTCTTGGCTCAGTTTCGGCCTTGGCATTATCATGGTCTCAGGCCCTTGCAATGTATCTAGTTGACGAACCTTACCCAGCCCGGGCTCTTATGGGTGTAAGTTTGGGTCTGGGTGAGTCACAAGATGACATAGACCATTCAGATGGAGTGCTCCCAATGGCTGCTAGCCCTAATGCTACAGCCTTAGTAAAGGGAGTTAAACCATTCCTTTATGCAGGTCTTAGGTTACATAAGAAAGATCAACAATCTGGGTGATCCTTTTTATTTTCACCCAAAAGATAAAGATACGGTCCTTGACCTCTACCGCCCAGCTCCCAGAACTGGCAAGACCAAGATTGAGTTGCCTTGGTCTAGGATGGTGAAGGGAGCCAAAAAGAAGGTGTTTGCCCAGGTAACTGGGGCAACAAACTCTGAGCGGGACACTCATCTTGTTTGCTTCCTCCCCCATTTATTCAGGAAAGGAAGTCATATGAGATCTGAGTGATGATCCCTCTCCTTTGCCAGTAGACCTGGCAATAATGGCTCTGATGAGTAACATCACTCTGAACAAGTTGGCAGCACAACGTGTGACTTTCTCAGTGGCTAAGGCCTTGAATCCGGAGCGAGTGGCAAAGGCTTCTTTGCAAGCCGCTCCATGGCTCGACTTATGGTCTGGCTCAGTTGGTTATCTGATTGCTTATGAGGATTTGGCAAAACTGGGTAACCAGAAGGCAATGAACACCTTTTTGCTTTCCGGAGCAACGGCTGTTGAGTTTCTCTCACATAACCTTGCCAACCAATAGACAAACTGGATTTTAAGAAGGCGTGACTGTCTTATCAAATCTCAGCAGGCAGGTATTAAAGAGAGAAGTGCTCAAGTTACGCAACTCGTTAATGAAGGGTCCTTCCTTGTTTAACTCGGAAGACATCTACTATGCCGGAGCTCTTGAGGAAGGCAACTCCTGATTCCCTCTTCCTTGGGCAGTGACATATCATCCTTATCCTTCGGCACCCTCGACACAGAGATTGTCTCCTGTCAACCAACAAGAACATAAGAGAGATTCAACGGCTTCTAAGCAGTTCTCTGCAAAGAAGCATGCTCTGAAACTTTCTTTTCATGGCAAGTGCCCTAGGGGCAGAGGAGGTAGAGGTGGAATACATGGTTGCTCCTGCTAAGGGGGCCATCTCTTCTGCCTATCCACCTGTGGGAGGATGCCTGAAGCTCAGGTGGCAGAGATTGGAGTTCCACGGGGCTGAACCTTGAACGATCTCCGTCTTTTGAGTGGGTTACCACGTCCCATTCACTCTATCTCTCCCTCCATTGACTTGTTATCCAGTGATGACATGTTCCTTTGTGAAGGATCCGCGAAGGACCTTGCCCTTCATGTGGAAGTCCAAACCATGTTGGAGTAGGACACTCCAAGAGGCTATAGACGGATCCCCAGGCTTCTACAGTCGACTCTCTCGTAGAGAAGGAGTCTGTGGCTGGAGACCAATCATTGACCTCTCCCCTGTGAACAGATTTGTTCTACCAACCCCATTCAAGATGGAGATGACAGATATGGTAAGACAGGCTGTCAGGTACTTCATGATAACACTGGTTCTAAAAGATTCATACTGCAAAATCCCAATCCCCCATTGTCAAGAAAGTACTGTACCTAAGATTCATCCTTTACGACAAGGTATTACCAGTTCAATGTACTGTACTGTGCTTCGGCGTGTCCACAACACAACAAACATTCACTAGAGGGTTCACTCTTAATTTCAACCTGGGCTCACGCCAATGGGATTCATCTGCTATGTTACCCCTAGACAACTGGTCGATTCTAGTAGACTCAGTGGTACGATCTGGGAATTAGGATAAATCACAAGAAGTCCTCTGCAACTATCTCAAAGTCTGGTATATCTCGGGATGCAATTACACGTCCATTCAGCAAGGTTTTTCCGTCCCAAGACAGATTAGAGAGACTAAAGGGAGGGGCACATCCCATCTTGAAGCGATACTTACTACAAGCACTCGTGTGGCTATGCTTGTTGGGACACCAGACTTCCCTGGAATGTCTGGTCCTTCATGGCTTTTTCCACATTCGATCTCTCCAGTGGCAAGTGAAAACCCATTGGTCTCAGAAAAGGGATCTTCCTGATTTCCGAGTCCCATTGGGCTTGGAGCAGAAGAGAGACATTAGTTGGTAGGTAGATGATAACCAACCTACTCAGGGATGCTCTTCACAGATGCATCAAAAGAAGGGTGGGTGGCTCACCTGTTGCAACACACGACCTCCGGATTGTGGTCCAAATCTGATTGGTAGTTCCACATAAACCTCCTGGAAATGAGGGCAGCCTTTTTTGCTCTCAAACACTTCCAACAGCTCCTTTCAGGATACTCTGTAGTGTTGATAAGCAACAACACGACGGTAGTGGCTTATCTAAACTAACAAGGAGGTACTTTTTCCCAGCAGCTATGCTATCTAGTTGTAGAAATCCTAAAATGGACAGCAGCCAACTCAATCACCATATCAGTTCATTTCATTCCGGGTAAGAAGAACATCCTTCCTGACAATCTGAGCAGGAAGACTCAGGTAGTTGGCTCTGAGTGTTCTTTGCTTCCTTGATTAGCCAACAAAGTCTTGACTTTATGGGGTTTGCTAACTACAGATCTGTTTACAATGTCCCTGAACTGGAAGCTTTCGGTGTACGGCTCACTAGTACCAGATCCTCAGGCAGTTCTTTAAGATGCCTTTCAACATCCATGGGACAATCTGGATGGCTACCCATTCCTCTCCTTCTCTCTGATTAGGAGACTCGTCAATAATGTAAGGGTATCGCAAGACCTGTCGATGACCCTAATAGCTCAGCTGTGGCAGCAAGTGGAATGGTTCCCAGTCCTTCTACTTTTACTCACAGAGATACTGAAAGAGCTTCTTCTCCTTCCTGACTTACTCAGACAACCTCACACGCAGATACTGTATACCATAGGGCAGTCGCTTCTCTATGACTTCACACCTGGAGGTTATCCAGTATCTCCTCTTGCGGAGAGGCTTTACAGTGGCGAAAAGGATGCCTGGATACCTCCTTAAGTCATCTATCACTGTCTACCAGGTGAAATGGTCAATCTTCTGTGGTTGGTGTCGCAGGAGGCATTTAGCTTCTCTCGAGGCCACTATCCCATGATAGTGGAGTTCTTGCTTTACCTCAGGGAGGAAAAACTCTGCTTAGTCTTGGTGAAGGCTACTGCTTGGCCTGAAGTCTTTTCTTTGGACTGAATAGAGTTAACATTTCCTCCTACTGTAGATGGAATTGTCTCTCATATGGAGTTTTGAGCTTACTTGCCCTCAGTGGGGAGTTAGACCACCTCCTTGAAATGTAGTGCGTGAGTTACAATCTTGGAAAGGAGGGCTTTATGAACTGCTGCATCAGTTCTCAGATCATGACTTGACCCTTAAGATGGTTTTCCTCCTTGGCCAAACAGGTCAGCGATTTGCATGGTCTTTCCTACGACATAGCCC
Organism: Palaemon carinicauda; assembly: GCF_036898095.1. Lineage (NCBI taxonomy): Eukaryota > Metazoa > Arthropoda > Malacostraca > Decapoda > Palaemonidae > Palaemon > Palaemon carinicauda. Next base: position 33,270,424 of record NC_090769.1, read on the forward strand.
ATTCAAGGGGATGGGGCCAGGTAACGTTCAACTTCATCCCCGAGTTTGTTGCTAAGACTCAGAATCCAGCTATAGAAGACCCTAGGTTTGGGCCTTCCGGATTTTGAGTCTGTCATGTAACTGATGATCCTGATCAACTGTTACTGTTTTAAATGAACTTCTGGAGCGCGCCCGCATGTCAAATGACTTACTGTATTAGTATAGGCAGGGTCAAAAGGAGAGTCACAAAAAACACGATGTCTGCATGGATTCGCCAGGGGAATGAAATGAACACTGAATCCTGACTCTCCCTCAAGAGATCGCAGACCCAGAGCTCATGATGCTAGGGGTGTCAGTACATCCGTAGCATTTAAGAGAAACTTCTCTGTGGCGCAGGTTCTACAAGCGAGTGTCTGGAAGTTTCAGAACATGTGAGACATAACCCGCAGGAACCTGGATACCTTTTCCATAGGTCCTGTGGTGGCAGCACAACAAGTGGTGTAAGCTACCTCATCTCCTTACAGGACAAGTAGCAGTTGATCATCGGTAGACGTTACCTGGTGTTAGTCTGTAATGATTGGACAGAATGACTGGCCTTTTCTTTATCTTCCCTTCTCCTGGGGTACAACATCTGGATGACTCCATGCTGGTCTACCTCTGACTGCAGGTAATACCCATTTCTTTTGTGTAGCCTGAAATATGTTATATACTGTATTTGTTATGTCCCTCTCCCCCCTGCGAGGGTGAGTCTGGCAATCTCTAGGTTAAGTGAAAGGAGTACTACACACTCCGATAATCTTACCTTGTCAAGTCACAGTTCTTAAAGTTTCCACACACTTTCACCACTATTGCCCAGAGAAATTCCTGCCAGCATAAAAAATGGATATACAGTCTAGCTGAGCGTGTGAGTGGAATGGTTGGTCTACTTCCTGCTAACTTTGGGGAGTTGTTTCTCTCCCATTAAAAGATTATGACTCGTTTTCCAGTAAGCTGCAACAATATACCTATAGTAAAGAGCCCAGGTTTGTATGGTTAGGAAAGATACAGATTACTTTAAAAATTTTTATTTTTACAATACTAATATTCAGTGCAAATTAATAATATTGTATGTATTTTATATACTTCACAGTAAGTGATGATTCAGATTTTTTTATTCACTCTATTGAATGTATATTTTAATTTTTCAGGTTAAGTGGTGCTGCACTGCCAAGAGTTAGCAAATCCAATATGTTGTAAAGGCTATGGAGTTTCAGAGTGACAGTAAGAAAACTACACCTGTAGAGCAAGAACCAGAAGATTTAAACCCTGTAATAGATTATAGTGAATGTCATAACCAGTTTGCAGGAGCTAGATACATCATTGAATGTGGGGTTAAGCTAAAAGGAAATGTGTTAACTGTGGCTACTGCTGCCACATATTTTCACAGGTTTTTTCATAGCATTTCCTTAGATGAATATGACCCATATCTCATTGGTTGCACGTGCTTGTATCTTGCATCAAAGGTTGAAGACGATGATATAAAGATTCGTGATATCATTAACGTAGGATTAAATTGTGTTAGACGTGAGAGTCCTCCTTTGTCTCTTGATCCTTATTTTGCTTTAAGGGACTCTCTTATCCAAGCTGAACTTCTTTTAATGCGTGTTCTTGGCTTCAAACTGAAAATAGACCTCCCTCATAAATATTTGCTTCATTATTTAGAATCATTGAAAGAATGGCTGGGAGAGAAGAAATTCGACTCCATCCCATTTGTAGACCTCTCATTTACCTTACTACAGGAAATATACCATTCACCAATTGTGATAAAATATTCCCCGCAGCTTCTCTCTGCTGCTATACTAAATGTTGTTAATCAGGTGTATGGAGTAGTAGTTCCTGGATGTGATGAGCTAAATGATCAGTCATGGTTTACTGTTCTTCATTCGGACTGTACAACTAAAGCAGTTTGGGAAGTTTCCACAAAGATCCTCGCTTTGTATAAAGAAGAATCTACACTAAAAACAAAATAAAAGAGCAGCAACATCACTTTCAACAAACTTCACAAGATTTTTAACTTTAGTACACAGGTATGGGTATTTCTTGTTTACTTATAAAAGTTTTTGTTCCTACATGCATACAAACTGTTCGTTCTTTACTTATAGGGAACGGAGCAGTAGCGACGGCTGGAATATTTCATTTAAAACTTTTAATGAGGGGTAAATAACCAGCCGATAATTACATGATCAATAGCAGGGAGGTAACCCCCCATGCAGCTCACTACAATCCCAGTTGGATTTCAGCTGTCAGAAAGTGAACTTGTTCTTTTCTGCAGGAAACTTAACATAATATGCTTTGTTCTTCTAATATTTTTCTTTTTCTTTCATCTTGTGTGTCTTTGTGTGTGATTGTTCATCATGTGGACATGTCTGGGAGTGCCGTTCAAGGCTTACAGTACTTATATGAGTAATATTGAGGTGTTCCTCATAGACTGCCGTGCTTGCCGAGGTCTATTATGCTCGAAGGACTCTCCATGTGATGACTGTAGGGAGTGGCCACCCTCCGAGTGGGTTTTGTTCAGCAAGAGAAAGAAAAAGAAGGCCAAAAGGAACTTTTCTCCTTCGGGGTCTTCCTCAAAGTCTAGGAAATCTCGGCCTGTTTTTTTTTCGTCCCCTTGAACAATCCCTTCTGACTCATCCCTGGCGTCCTCCTAATAGCGTTCAGGTAAGAGTGGTAGCAGATAACACTTGGGCAGTCCTGGGGTCAGGGAAACTGCAGTTCTCAATGGTTTGGTAATGCCTCTCTTCCTGGAAGACTTCCCTTTAGCCTTTAATTTTAGGAGGTTGGAAGCCCTTCGCTTGTTGGGGCCCATCTTTGGGATTCCTGGTTCACCTTTGGCGGACAGTCTTCAGATTTTTGTGGAAAATAAACATCGTGTGCAGTATTTCACTCCTTCGAATTCTTCTCCTCAGCAGGTTCCCATTGCAGCCGATGCCTCAAAGCTTCTCCCGCCGAAGGACTCTGTTCATCTGGTCACCACCATTTTGCTGCTCCTTCTGGGAGGTCTTCCATTAGGAACCTCTAGGCTCTTTAAGAGCCTATTGCCCTGCAAGAGCCCACCTCTACCGAGCAGGATTCTCCACCAGCCAGACCATCTACTTTCAGCCTTACCGCTACCAGACCTTCACACCCTAGACTAATGACTCGGAGATCTTCTCCAGCTTGCACTGCGTGCAGGTGTTGCTTTTTTTCTAAAAGTCCTACCGAGCTTCTAAGAGAGTTGAGTCTCATGCTCCGATCTCACCCTCTCATTGAGCGCATGCCTCACCCTCGCCCCCCACTTCGCCTTTGTTTCCTGCCTCACCCTCGCCCCCCACCTCGCCTTTGCTTCCTCCCTTAGCCTTGCCTTGCAGTAGAGAGATCAGACATTCTTTGCCTCCTTCTTCAGCTTCTTCTCACAGATCCCACAAGGCACTCTAGATTGCTTCGTTGTAAGAGACATAGCTCTTTTTGTCAGCAGGCCTGTAGACGCTCCTCTTCAGTATCGAGTCATCGATCGCCTTCACACTGAGCGCTACTCACACTCCAGCCAATCTTTATCATCATGTTCAATGACGATCACTGGTTTCGTGTTCCTCCCGATCTTCCCCCTTGCTCTCAAGGCGATCTTCCCCTTCATCGGGGTATAGCCACCCTTCGTCTCCAGCAGGATGATCCAAGAGATTTTCTCCATCGCAGTTTTGCCGCTCCTCGCCATCTTGTGCTGGGTGATTGTCACTTGCGAGTAGACATTGCCATTCTCCTTATTTTTCTAAAAGGGCTTTGCTCTCCCACTTGGACTGAACTCTAGTCGTTTTTCGTTATTTCAAGCTTTCTGTACCTCACCTCAGCGAAGAAGGCATTCACCTCCTTCCTGCGGGAACGCGAGAATTTATGCAAAACGATCCAGGGATTCGTCAGAAGAGACTGATAATGTAGCAGTTCACCAACCTAAGAAGATCTTTTAAACCTCAAAGGATTATCATCTCTTTTCAACAAAAGGGAAGACTCCTACGAAAGATAAGGTCCCCACAGGTCCTGCTTCACAGGAAGACCACACCCATCGTAGACGTTCTACATTCACCTTCATTGTTGAGAGTTTGACATTAAGGGTCACAATTTGACTACAAGAGTTGGTCGGACCTTGTGGAATCTTCCCCATCTAAAGACAATTGGCTACAGAGTAAAATGCCAGAACTGGTGTTTCTCCCTTCACTTGTCTGCAGTCAGGGGAGACCCCTGAGAAAAGGATCCACAGGGGCTCTTTGCCCCTAAAGGAGATTTCCTTTTTGAATGACTACAGACTTTTTCCTATTTCCTTAATGAAGGAACATCCCTTGGTTACCTTTGCCTAGAATCTCAAAGGTACAAGACCCTAGCCTCCTATTTTCAGGACCCCTATCACCCTTTTCATCAGGAGCATTGCTGAGAGAAAGGAAGGACATTAAAACTTTGAGGAAGTCATCAGCACTATGTGAGCAGAGACCGGCCTGTCACTTAAAGATCGCCAAGGTTGGCAAATTGACAAGCTCCCTTTTCTCATCACAAATGCCAATCCACACCGTAGCCAGCTGGGAATCAGATCTCCGAAAAGAGTTCATAAATGAGGAGGATTTCCCTTCAGAGGAAGGTTCGGTGGAACTTTTAACGGATTACCCTCTCCTTGCAGGACCGAAGACCCCTGTGGCAGAGGAAGTCGACACAGAGTCTGTGTTTCTTAAAGTCCTGTGCACCACATGTTCAGTGAATGATGTTAGGGAAACTCTTGATTCCTCCCCAAGGGGTGGATGGCCATGGTCAAACTCCTTTACTCCTCTCCTTCCAACACTAGGCCAAGCCGAGAACTTTCGCAGATGGTTATGGCCAAAGACTTCAGTTGGAAGATAAAGACCAGGTATCCGGTGAGGACTTCTTAATGTCGTTGAAGTCTTCACGACTAATGCCGATCCCCTTTCCTAAACAAAAGGAACATTACAGGGTAGCAGATACTCAACCTTTTTCCCTTTCTTTGAACCCAGCAGTGGCCAAGTTAACCCCAGGCTCTTTGGCAGGCAAACTCACTTCCATCCCAACCACTTTCTCTCATACAGAGGCTGCCAATATGGATACAGCGGCCATGGATGCTTTACAAGCAGCATCCAGGTTGGATAACTGGATGGGTACAGTTGGCTATCTCTCAAATGTGGATGGGTAGAGTTGGCTATCTCTCAAATGTGGATGGGTAGAGTTGGCTATCTCTCAAATGTGGATGGGTACAGTTGGCTATCTCTCAAATGGGAAGAAGAGGAAGGCCTTTAAGGAGATCATGTTATCCAGGCTAGAGCTTTGGAATATCAGATGTTCCAGATTGCCAGCCGGTGGGTCAACTGGGTGCTCAAGCGTAGTAAGGCAGTTGCAGCCCGCTTTCACAAAAAATCGGGAAGCAGGACTGTCTGGGCCCGAGAAACTCTTATAGGATCCTCCTCCCTTTTCCCTCCAAAGAACATTGCTTCTGCTTTGGAAGATTGGAGGAAAGTGATGCATGACTTGTTTCTTCAGAAGGCCGTCTCTTTCAAGCAGCAGCAGCTACCAACCTCGAGCCATTCTACAACTCCTTCAAAATCAGGACAACCAAGAAGAGCAGGTGCTAGAGGAGTAGGCTGTCCAGGTTCCATCCTGAGAAGACCTTCCATCCCTTTTCAATCCTGTCAGGCATCAGGACACGTAAGAGGATGGGGAAAAGGGAGAGGTAGATCTGCCTGCTAGGATGGGCAATCCCTCCACCCTACCACCAGTGGGGGTATGCCTATAGAGAAATTAGAAGAGGTGATAGTTTCATGAGTGGAAGACTGGACACTCCAAATCCTGCTGTGTGGAAATCTCCTCCAGTTCATCAACTCTGTCTCTCCTCTAATTCCTCCTCCAACAATATCGTCATCATATCAGAAAGGGTTTCAGAAACACCTGGACCTGTTACGGGAATTAAAGATGATTGTAGACAAGAACACATTTCAGGAGGTCGATGACAGGCTCCCCGTCTTCTACAGTCAACTCTTTCTTGTCGAAAAGACGTCTGGAGGCCGGAGACTTGTCATCGACCCTTTGGCATTGAACTAGTACATTCTGCAGTCCAGATTCAAGTTGAAACACCAGTCACCATTATCCAATCTGTCAGACCAGGTGATTTCATAATTATGCTGGACTTAAGGGGTGATTACTTCCAAGTTCCGATCCGTCCTTCATCCTGGAAATATCTCCCAGTAGTCATAAACAACAGGAGGTACCAGTTCATGGTCCTCTGTTTCGACCTCTCAACAGCACCTCAGGTATTCACGAGGATCTTTGAACTAGTACCAGCCAGGGCCCATGCCAACCCGATCCAGCTTCTGAGGTGTTTAGACGACTGGCTCATCCTCATAGAATCACAAGAGGTCATCCTGGCTGTTTGAGAGAAGACTCTCCAGTTCTTTCAGGATCTGGGGATCCTGATAAACCTGGAGAAGTCTTCCCTACCTCCGTCTCAATGTCTCGTCTACCTGGGCATGGAAATCAACACCCTCTAAGGGAAAATGTTCTCTTTGGAGGACAGGATACAGTACAGTACGTCGGTTCCGACAAACAGCTCTACCCTTTCTTCAGTGCTCCCTCCATTCGGTGCTTCAGTGGCAAAGACTACTTGGTCATCTGTCTTCATTAAAACAACTGGTTCCAGGAGAAAAGTTATGCATGTGGATCATACAATGGGACCTAAAGGCCTCCTGGTCTCAATATTGAGACAACCCAAAATCCTGAATTCTCATGGGGGTGAACTCCAAGGAAGACCTTCTCTGGTGGCTAAGCTGCACAAGCTTCTGGAATGGTTCACCTCTTGCCTCATCTCCCCTGAATTCAGGTTATTCACGGACACCTTGAACAAGGACTGGGGTGCTCCTCTGAACGACCACTTGTTTCAGGAACCTGGTCAGCAATAGAGAGCCGGGGACATATAAATCTTTGGGAGCTGAAAGCAGCATAGCTGACTCTTCAACAATTTTGACATTTGCTACAGGGACACTCAGTGGTGTTAATGAGCAACAATAGCACCAATGTGTCATACATCTGCAAACAAGGTAGAACTATCTCCCTCAGTCTATGTCAACTAGCAGTCGAGATCCTGGAGTTAGCAGAGAACAACTTGATCTCTATATCAGCTGAATTCATTCCAGGCAGGAAAAACATCATGGTTGATCAATTGAGCAGGAGGACTCAGATCATAGGTGTAGAATGGTCTTTTGAGTCCTCAGATAGCTAAGGAAGTAATAACTGTGTGGGGTACTCCAGCTATAGACCTGTTAACAACCTTGTTGAATGCAAAGCTTCCAATATATTGCTCACTAATACCAGATCTGGCAGTGGCATTCAAGGATGCATTCCAGCAGCCCTTGGACGGCCTTTCCACCTCTCTGCCTATTAAGAAAGGATCTCAAAAGGATAAGGGAGAGCCGAACCTTGTGGCGACACTAATAGCTCCCTTTTTGGCCGCATCAGGAATGATATGCCGAGATACTGAGAAAACATCCACATCTGTGACAGCCCTAATTTAGGATTTTCCACAACAACATAGAATACCTACTTTTTCATTCTTGGAGACTATCCAGCAAGTAACTCTTGTCCATTTCAGTGATGGAAGATTATCGCTCACTGAACAGATTAGACATTTCTTCCTCGGAGATAATTAATTTGTATGCTAATACGGAGCTTTGAGCAGACCTGCCCTCAAGTCGAAGTCAGTCTACCTTCATGGGACATCGTGAAGGTTCTGAGATCACTAAAAGAGGCACCTTACAAACTTCTTAAGTGAGAGTTTGACAGGGATGTCACTTTGAAGACAATGTTCCTTCTCACCTTGGTCTCAGCCAAAAAAGTGAGTGAACTACATGGAGGTGCAGCGTACATCACCCATTCAAGAGGTTGGAGGGAGTTCTCTCTAAGCTTTGTTCTGTAATTTGTGGCAAAGACACAAAACCTGTCGTTTTTGGATCTTAGATTTACGTCATTTTCCTTTTTGAGTCTTCATTCAGCAACTGAGGATCCTGATCAACTTCTACTGTGTCCAATTAGGGCTCCGAGAAGCTTTTTGAAACGTATTAGGCCGTCCTGGCCTTGCCTGCATAACCTCTTCATAAGCACGAGAACGAGCAAAAAAGTGGTCTCTTGGAATACAGTATCATCTCCTTTTGGATCAGGAAAGTTATATCCAGAGCAATAGACCCTTTCACATCTACAGTACGGTATCCCAAGTGAAAGCTCACGACATCAGACTCTTTGCTGCCTCATTAGCTTTCAAAAAGAACTGTGATGCAGGTTCTCAGGGCAGGGATGCTGTTATTAGATGTCTCCACCCATAGATTACGAGGCGTAGGGACTGGGATTTGAGCACAAGTACTAAGTTCCAGACCCCAGGTTAAGATCCATCCTGTGGGAACGGGTTCTTCCTCCCTCCAAAGGATGAGTCTCCTATAAGTAAAGAATGAACTGTTAGTATATATATGTAGATATAAAAAACAAATTTTTAAAAAAATTTTTATTTTTCCTAACTATATAAACCTCAGTTCTCCACTCAAACTTGGCTACCATCACCAATCCTTGACGTAAATTCCCGGCTACAATACAATTGAGGCTGTAGTGACGTGCTGGGGGGAGGTTTCCTCCCAGCTACAGGCTAGTTATTTACACCTTGTTAAAAGTTTAACTGCCATATTCCAGCCATCACTGTTATCCCGTTTCTGTGTACAGTAAAGAACCTAGGTTTGTATGGTTAGGAAATATACAAATTATTTTTAAAATTTGCCATATTGAACATTGTTGAAACAAGAATATATTTGTTCCTATATGCATATACTGTAAACCTTTTGTCCTTTGAATTGGGGAATGTCTTCAGTGGAGCTGGAACAACATTAAATATGTTAACAAAGTAGTTGACAACAGGTGTTGAGTGTAGGCAAGCAGCCCAACCCACTCCCCCTATCAAAGACACTTCACTTTGTTTTTGGGCTGCAATGCACACAGATGTACAATTGTGCCGTACAACCAAGGATATTAATTTTTTTTCATATTCTTTCAGTTAAATGGTTGCATGCTGGCTTTGTCTATTAATGTGCAATTGTAGGGGACTTTGGGGTTACTATGGACTAGAATCAAACATTTCAACTTATACTTTACTTTATTCACTATCTTCTCACATACATACAATCACAGTTTTATGTCTTGATCAGTTACAAGTACGTGAACCTACAAATATATATTACCTATAAGATGCTATCTTTTTGACACAATAATGCCACAGAATGATTCTCACTTTGTTTAATGAGGCATCATATAAAGCTATTAAAAAAAGTTATACTATTATTTTCTGTAGTCTCCATGTAGAGTTTTATTCCACTGGCCAATACATTACACAACAATCACCACATAATATCACAATATTGTTTTCTCCCCAAAACAACATTTTCTCTATTTCATAGTCAACTTGATTTAAATTCACCTTCCTATTCTTACTGTCAGCTTTACTTTTAATAATTGGCAAAGGCTTACTGTATTAACCACACTATGACTGTGATTAGACTCTTCTCTCCTACTAGTTCAGTTGTATTCTTTTACAAGTTTTCTATCTCGCTGTCTACTTCTCTCCTCAAACACTAGAAAATGCCACCAGGTCTGTAGTCTCTTAACAACAACTGGGTATTGGAGGGGAAGTCATGTTGACCACTATCTTACTCCGTTCATCATTCCTGCAAAAGAAAGCAATTATGGGAACATGCAAATATGATATATACGTAAAATTTAAATTCTACGAAACATAAAAAACTAAGACGCTTACATAGGTGAAGCAAGATATGCATAAAAATGGGGGAAAACTGTGGATGATCTAAAAAGTTTATGACTAAACCTGCAATTGATCATCTCTCCTGCATTTTAGCATTAATGTGCTATGTGGTCTCCAAAGACTTACTTTTAAAAGGCTAGAACATTTAATCCAATATGACATACCAAAGAAATACTGTACTATTCCCCATAAGAGCCATGGATAAATATCTGAAAAGAATGTGGTATCTTAGGCCTAAAATATCCAATTTGTTCATGAGCACTGGCCACTCCAAAAAGAAAGTATCCCGAAACACTATTTCTTTCTGGTTGAGAGAAACAATCATAAGAGCCTATAAATCCTCAGAGGAAGCGTCTCCAAGGACCCCCCTCGAGCACAGGATGTACGCTAGTTTGTTGCAACCCTTAGTGTTCCGCAAAAACCACTCTGTAGCACAAGTCCTCGAAGCTGGTGTTTGAAAGAGACAAACTACTTTTACAAACCTTTATCTTGAAGATTGCACACACAGGTCTTCAGAAACCTCTCCTATAGGCCTTATTGTTGCAGCACACCAAATAATCTAACAATAAGCTCTTATGGGACACATAAGTGCTCTTATCTCAGGAATCATTTATTCTCTGCATTATAAGGGTATGTAATGGACACTGAGGCGGATGGTGATCTTGATTGAACTTGACGGCTTATCTTATATTCACCCTAATGCAATTAAGAATTCCTTGAAGTTGAGTACTCAAAGATATATTGAAATTTTGAATATTATGCAACACTTGATGTTCATATCACTGCAACCCTGGTAAAGAATATTATTCTTTAGATGGAAACGGTAAGGCCTTGCCTCTTTATGAGCCGGCTACACTGTTCACAAATAATTCACTTTGATCTCTTGTAATTACTTATAGTAATTGTACTTATGAGAGAGGACTGGCATACTTCTTAACTTAAGGGAGACTTCCTCCCACCTAAGGAAGACTCCCATATAAATGACTCAGAAGTTTGTATCTGCGTAAGAATAAAATACTGTACAAATTTAATACAATATGTATTTTTTCTATCTATACAAACCTTTGTTATTTATCAAAGATCCCGCCTCAACTGCCCGCAAGTCTTTGACCAGATGAGTGTTGTGAGGAAGCACTGTTAACAAGCGTTATGTGCCATGCGCATCAGTTACCCAGCAATGAAACAATTTCTTATAATTGTCTGATCATAGGGAAAACGAGACTAGGAGTAACTGTATAAACTAGAAAAGCACTCTGAGAGTGCAGACTTATGCCACGGCAGCTTATTTCTTGAAACCAGCTTGCCTTTCCCAGAATCAATTTAGACCGTAGGCATATTTAAATTCTGTGTGACAACAATGTGCAAAGTTGGGGTTAATTCGAACGACCTTGACATTTGACCTAGGACTTTCAAAATTGAATCATTTCTACATTTTAACATAACGATTAATCCCTGAAAGTTTCACTACTCTGTGAGTAATATTGTGACCAGGAAGTTGTTCACAAATAGACAAACGGGGTAAAAACATAACCTCCTCCCAACTTCGTTAGCGTAGGTAAAATGACTCGGCTTTGTATAGCTAGGAAAAATACAAATTATATTGAAATAGTAGTATATAGTGGAGTGCCTCTATGTGTTTGGCGTAAGTACAAGGGGGATTTGGATATGTGACAGAAATTACATATTGTTTGATAAAATCTATACTGTAGGGTAATGTTCTTGAAAATTTTTAGAGAGTAGGCTTCAGATTGTTGGCCATTCCTTTGAGACCAAAACAGAGCTATTGGGTTCCTTTGTAACTGCTGAAACTGGTTTTTTTCAATATTAAACTTAGCCGGTGATTATATAAGCTGCAGCTCTGCTGCCCGACAGAAAAACTCTACGCTCGAAATCCGCCAGCGATCGCTATGCAGGTAGGGGGTGTACTTCAACAGCGCCATCTGTCGAGCAGGTACTCAGTACTCAATGTAAACACAGAACTCAATTTTCTCTCTGTCGTGCCACCGGCAAGACCTACTAAATTCGCTGTTGCTTACTGGATTGGTTTTCACATATTTTGGTGAAGTACACATTTCTAGTTTTGAGCTTTCGCTTTGCAGACGTTATCTTCAATACATCCTTGCATTCTTTTGTTGATTTTGGATTATTTGTTGACGACTTTGGATAGATTTTGAATTCCCCTTTGACTAATTCAAAATGGCTGACCCTTCTCAAGTCCCTAAGTTCAGGAAATGTAATGCTAGGGACTGTTCAAGGCGTCTTCCGAAGGCCTCGATCGATCCTCGCACCGTTTGTTCCAATTGTCGGGATAAGACCTGTCAATTGGAAGATCGATGTGAGGAATGCGTTGGGCTTTCAGAATTCGATTTCATCGAATTCCAGAAATACACACGTAGGCTAGAGAGAGAAAGAGTCAGGAGAAGTTCATCTCGCTCCGTTGAATTTTCCTCTCCTCATGCCCCACAACCTATTCCTTCCCCTGTAGTGGTTGCTCCTGATCCCCCTTCTAGCACTCAACAACCTTCGATGGCAGATATGATGCGTGCCATCCAGGCTCTGGGTGAGAGAGTCGAGTCATTGGCGAGTGATCGTAACCAACTCATGGCAGACGTCAAGGAGTTGAAGTGTAAGAGTGCAGTGGGTAGTGACAAAGTGAGTGGTAGTGTTGTGGAAAGTGTTGTAGATAGTGTTGCGCTTGAGGGTTCGTCTGTTCGTGCCTGTCGTCCTCCCAGTCCGGGACCTCTTGCAAGCTCCCAAGCCCAGGGGAGAAGCAATGTCGTACGACCAAAGGGTTCGAGAGGCTTTAATCAGCGAACAGACGTTCCCTCCGTGGTTTCGGGCGTATCTAACCAAGATCGCCCCACCCACACGAAGACGAGAGAGCCCATTTATTCCTCGTCTGCGGAAGAGGTTTCTCGGAAGAAACCATGGACCAAGGTCTCGCGGCCTCTTAAGCGCAAGTCGGTCCCTTCCGCGCAAGTCCAACGGCCCAGTTGTAGCCACTGGGTCAGTTCGGACTCGCTGCAGTCTTCCGATGACTGTTCACCTCCTAAGAGAGGCAAAGCGGTACCGCATCAGGCAGTAACACCTTCTGTTGCCGCACCTGCTACTGTAGATCCTAAGTGGTCTTTGCTGCAGACCATGCAGGCACAGTTAACGTCATTGATGCAGGACTTTCGTGCGGAGAAGGTTGACGCTGCACCAACCTCTAGCCTACAACCACCCACGGTTGTGCGTCCAGTGGACGCTGAGGCTACCTTCTCCCGCACTCCAGCTGTGAGAGTCCCGCCACCCATGCGTTCCAGTGTACCCTGCCAGCCGCATGTTGACGTTCAGCGACGCACGGAACCTTCCGTTGACGTTCGCGAGTTACAACAACAACCTAAGTTGTTTTGTTTTGACGCGGTGCGTCAACCTCCGCAAGCCAGTGTGGATACCTCTACTCGCCCACAGCAGACTAGACAGTCTGGAGTAGACGCTTTGCGTCCCCACGCTGCTATGGTTGTTGCCAGTTCACAGACTGGGCAACAGTTCCATGACGTTGCGTCCGGTTCAGTCACGCGTGCACCCGTGCTGCCGGACTCAGCGGACCAGCCGATTCCTACTCCTTTGCCGCTTCCTCCTCAGTTTTCAGATGATGGACTCTCTGATGATGACGACGCTGCACACATTGACGACCCGCATACGGACATCGACGAACCCAAGATCACGCAACCCTCCTTGGACTTTAGGAAAGTTCTTGCACTGTTCAGGGAGATGTATCCTGATCAGTTTGTATCTGCGGCCCCACGCTCTCCTCCATCTGAGTTCGCTTTAGGCACGCAGTCATCCGCGCCTGCCTTTACGAAACTCGTCCTCGCCCGCTCGTCTAAGAGAGCTTTACGAGTGTTGGGAGAATGGATGCAGTCCCAAAAGAACCTTGGGAAGACAGCATTTACGTTTCCCCCTGCGAGACTCTCTTCCAGATCGAGCGTCTGGTATGCCACGGGAGAAGTTCTCGGCTTGGGAGTTCCTGCCTCTGCCCAGGGCGACTTCTCAAGTCTAGTAGACTCTCCCCGCAGGCTAGCCATGAGACGCTCTAAGATATGTTGGTCTCCTTCAGACTTAGACCATCTGTTGAAAGGAGTGTTCAGAGCCTTCGAGGTTTTTAACTTTTTGGATTGGTGTTTGGGAGCGTTGAGCAGGAAGATCTCCCCTTCGGACAAGGAAACTTCCTTGCTCATTATGTTATGTATGGACAAGGCCATACGTGACGGATCCAGTGAGCTTGCGGCTTCGTTCGTTTCCGGGGTCCTCAAGAAACGGGAAAACCTTTGCTCGTTCCTGTCAGCGGGAGTAACACCGTGTCAGGGATCGGAACTTCTTTTTGCTCCTCTCTCAAAGTGCCTCTTCCCAGAGGAATTGATAAAGGAGATTGCTACCTCCTTGATTCAGAAGGACACCCATGACCTGGTTGCGTCCTCTGCCCGCAAAGCCACCCCTTTGCCTACCGTATCTAGACCCAGGATGGACACTCCAGCGTCCAGATTCATTCCGCCCTTTCGTGGCAGAGCCTCCAGCAGAGGAGGTGCTCGTGCCGAAGGGAGACGTGGGAAGAAGAAAGGTACCAAGTCCTTTAAAGGCAGAGTCTGACTGCCACCTTCTTCAGACAGCAGTGGGAGCCAGACTCAAGAACTTCTGGCAGATCTGGGAGAAAAGGGGCGCAGATGCGCAATCTGTGAAGTTGCTAAGAGAAGGGTACAAGATCCCGTTTGTCCGCAAACCCCCTCTAGCAACGTCTCCCATCGATCTCTCTCCCAGGTACAAAGAGGAAGACAAGAGGCTAGCCTTGAAGCAGGAAGTGTCTCTCTTGCTACAAAAGGGAGCTGTAGTCAAAGTACGGGACCATCAATCCCCGGGCTTCTACAACCGTCTCTTCTTAGTGGTAAAGAAGACAGGAGGGTGGAGGCCGGTGCTAGACGTCAGTGCGCTGAATGTCTTTGTCACAAAGCAGACGTTCGCCATGGAGACCACAAAGTCAGTTCTAGCAGCGGTCAGAAAGGAAGACTGGATGGTCTCTTTAGACCTAAGGGACGCATACTTTCACGTCCCCATCCACCCAGAATCCCAACCTTTTCTGAGATTCATTTACGACAAGGTTGTTTACCAATTTCAAGCCCTGTGCTTTGGCCTAAGCACGGCTCCTCTTGTATTTACGAGGCTGATGAGGAATATTGCCAAATTCCTGCATTTAGCGGATATCAGAGCCTCCCTCTATTTGGACGACTGGCTTCTAAGAGCGTCTTCCAGTCATCGCTGTCTGGAGAATCTAAAGTGGACTCTAGATCTGATCAAGGAATTGGGTCTCCTGGTCAATATGGAAAAGTCCCAACTGGTCCCATCCCAAACTATAGTGTACTTAGGGATGGAGATTCACAGTCAAGCTTTTCGGGCTTTTCCGTCGGCCCCCAGAACAAGTCAAGCCCAGGTATGCATCCAGAACATGCTAAAGAAGAAACGATGTTCAGTCAGACAGTGGATGAGTCTGATAGGGACGCTATCATCCCTGGAACAGTTCGTTTCGTTAGGGAGACTACACCTCCGTCCCCTTCAATTTCATCTAGCTGTTTACTGGAAAAAGGACAAGACGCTAGAAGCGGTCTCGATCCCCATTTCCGAGAAGATGAAGTCAGCACTGACTTGGTGGAAGGACAGTATCAACCTCAGAGAGGGTCTGCCCCTGGCTGTTCAGACCCCCAACCACGTTCTCTTCTCGGACGCGACACTAGACGGTCGGGAATGCTCGGGAACGTGGAACTCGAATCAAAGAACGTTACATATCAACTGCAAGGAGCTACTGGCAGTTCATCTGGCCTTGAAAAGCTTCAAGTCCCTCCTTCAAGGCAAAGTGGTGGAGGTGAACTCGGACAACACCACGGCCTTGGCGTACATCTCCAAGCAAGGAGGGACCCATTCTATGACGTTGTACGAGATCGCAAGGGACCTCCTCACCTGGTCAAGAGATCTAAACCTTTCTCTAGTAACGAGGTTCATACAAGGCAATATGAATGTTATGGCGGATTGCCTCAGTCGGAAGGGTCAAATCATCCCAACAGAATGTACCCTACACAAGGATGTGTGCAAGAGACTATGGGCCACTTGGGGCCAACCTACCATAGATCTCTTTGCAACCTCGGTGACCAAGAGGCTCCCAATATATTGCTCACCGATCCCGGACCCAGCAGCAGTTCATATAGATGCCTTTCTACTGGATTGGTCACATCTAGACCTTTATGCATTCCCCCCGTTCAAGATTGTCAACAAGGTACTGCAGAAGTTCGCCTCTCACGAAGGGACAAGGTTGACGTTGGTTGCTCCCCTCTGGCCCGCGAGAGAATGGTTCACAGAGGTACTTCAATGGCTGGTGGACGTTCGCAGAGCTCTTCCTCTAAGAGTGGACCTTCTACGTCAGCCACACGTAAAGAAGGTACACCCAGACCTCCACGCTCTTCGTCTGACTGCCTTCAGACTATCGAAAGACTCTCTAGAGCTAGAGGCTTTTCGAAGGAGGCAGCCAGGGCGATTGCTAGAGCGAGGAGGACATCCACTCTTAGAGTCTACCAGTCGAAGTGGGAAGTCTTCCGAAATTGGTGCAAGTCGGTATCAGTATCCTCAACCAGTACCTCTGTAACCCAAATAGCTGACTTCCTATTATACCTGAGGAAAGAAAGATCCCTTTCAGCTCCCACTATCAAAGGTTACAGAAGCATGTTGGCAACAGTCTTCCGTCACAGAGGCTTAGATCTTTCCAACAACAAAGATCTACAGGACCTCCTTAAGTCTTTTGAAACCACGAAGGAGCGTCGTTTGGCTACACCTGGATGGAATTTAGACGTGGTACTAAGATTCCTGATGTCAGAAAGGTTCGAGCCACTACAATCAGCCTCCTTTAAAGATCTCACTTTAAAGACTCTTTTCCTGGTTTGCTTAGCCACAGCTAAAAGAGTCAGTGAGATTCACGCCTTCAGCAGGAACATCGGATTTTCATCTGAAACGGCTACATGTTCTTTACAGCTTGGTTTTCTAGCCAAAAACGAGCTACCTTCTCGCCCTTGGCCGAAATCGTTCGACATTCCAAGCCTTTCAAATATGGTTGGAAATGAACTAGAAAGAGTCTTATGCCCTGTTAGAGCTCTTAAGTTCTATTTAAGACAAACTAAATCTTTACGAGGACAGTCAGAAGCTTTATGGTGTTCTATTAAGAAACCTTCTTTACCTATGTCAAAGAATGCAGTTTCCTATTATATCAGACTGTTGATACGAGAAGCTCATTCCCATCTGAATGAAGAAGACCATGCTGTGCTGAAGGTAAAGACACATGAAGTTAGAGCTGTCGCTACTTCAGTGGCTTTTAAACAAAATAGATCTCTGCAGAGTATAATGGACGCAACCTATTGGAGAAGCAAGTCAGTGTTCGCGTCTTTTTATCTTAAAGATGTCCAGTCTCTTTACGAGAACTGCTACACCCTGGGACCATTCGTAGCAGCGAGTGCAGTAGTGGGTGAGGGCTCAACCACTACATTCCCCTAATTCCATAACCTTTTTTAATCTTTCTCTTGAAATGTTTTTTATTGTTGTTTTTTTTTTGGGTTGTCCGGAAGGCTAAGAAGCCTTTCGCATCCTGGTTGATTTGGCGGGTGGTCAAATTCTTTTCTTGAGAAGCGCCTAGATTAGAGGTTTTGATGAGGTCCTGTAGTATGGGTTGCAACCCTTGATACTTCAGCTCCTAGGAGTCGCTCAGCATCCTAAGAGGATCGCGAGGCTCAGTAAGGAAGACGTACTTAAAAAAGGCAGAGTAATTGTTCAAGTCGACTTCCTTACCAGGTACTTATTTATTTTATGTTTGTTATTTTGAATAACTGCTAAAATGAAATACGAAATCCTTAGCTCATAATAATGTAAACAATTAATGCTGGTCTCTACCCACCCCCCTGGGTGTGAATCAGCTTATATAATCACCGGCTAAGTTTAATATTGAAAAATGTTATTTTGATAATAAAATAAATTTTTGAATATACTTACCCGGTGATTATATATTAAAGGACCCTCCCTTCCTCCCCAATAGAGACCCAGTGGACCGAGGAGAAAATTGAGTTCTGTGTTTACATTGAGTACTGAGTACCTGCTCGACAGATGGCGCTGTTGAAGTACACCCCCTACCTGCATAGCGATCGCTGGCGGATTTCGAGCGTAGAGTTTTTCTGTCGGGCAGCAGAGCTGCAGCTTATATTATCACCGGGTAAGTATATTCAAAAATTTATTTTATTATAAAATAACATATTATTGGCTGAATCACTAGGATAGGAGGGAAAGCATAGAAATCCAGACCCAACCAGTTGGGAAGCTTGAGGGTCCTGGAGTGTAGAATACACCCATCTTTCTTTCTAATGAACAAGGTAGCAATCATATGAGTCTTGAGCATATTTTTAATGATTGCTATACCTTATAAAGAATTTGAAATAAAACCCTTAGTTGTTCCAACACGGAGACTTACCTCGAACTACTTTCTTAGGAGATACCTGGAATCTCATCCGACCAGAGTTTTGTGTAGTTAACCATACTTCCGTTTTCTGTGAGGACTACCCCAGGCGGAAGGATACGTACCCTGAGGCCAATCCCGGGCCGGGCCGCGTGCTAGCTTGGGTCTCGACCCTCAGTAAGTTCTCTGGTCGCGTCGTGATATCTCGACGCTCTCCTCTCTCAGTGTGACTCTTTGTGTCCCGCGTGTCTCCCACGTGGTATCACTGTGCTCTCCCTTGTGTTCTCGCGGTTTCGCTTGATATCCTTGTGCATTCCCTTGTGTTTCCACGTGTGATCCTTATCCTTTTATCCTTTCCATTGCGTTCCTGTGTCTTGCGGTGTTGTTTTAGTGCGTGATGGAGCATCCCCGCCGTTGTCCTGGGTCTAGGACCGGGAAGTCGTGTGGTACGTTCTTATCCAAGCCGGAGGTAGATCCGCATTCCCTTTGCTCGTCCTGCAGAGGTAGAATGTGTTCTCCAACGGACACGTGCCCGGAGTGCGTGTCGTGGAACGAGGTGCAGTGGGTACGTTTTGGTACTAAGAAAAAGAAGTCTGCCAAGAGGTCGCCCAGGAAGATTAGCACCTCTTCGCCTTTGACGTCCCCAGGAGGAAAGTCTGATGGGGTTTCCCTTCCATCTTCCCCTACCCAGAGTAGGGGACGAGGTAAGTCCGTTGCGGGGAAGAAACCATCGGTTCTTCCCCAGGAGTCTTCTCTTCGGGATAGTGGGGTTGCTGCTTCTTTACAAGCAAGTGGGGGGCCTGAAGGTGAGGTTGGTGGGGGTCCTCGAGGCGATGCCCTTATGCTTGCGAGGCACGTCTCGTCGAATGACCCCATGTGGAGTAAGAATGTCCCTGTTTCTTCGCCCGCTTCATGGGCTTATATTTCAGGTACCTCCGCAGCTGAAGGCGCCCTAGAGAAGGAAGACTCTTTCGTTGGCGGATCCCCTCGCATGGATGCCCCCGAAGACGCCCAGTAGATCCGCGTTGAGGATGGAGGAGGGCCTTGGTTCCTGGTTCCCGTATGCCGAGCGGCCACGATCTCCCCCAGCTCTTCTTTCATCAGTTCTGGATGTGTTTCTGCAACCTTCGACCTCTGGAACAGAACAAGTCGTCAAGCCGCCCACTCTCTATGCCCCTGCCCCGCGGAAGTGTTACGAGGATTTGTCGGAATCTTCAGCGGGGGGGCTCATCAGTCTCGTCGAGGGAAGAAGCGCAGAGGAGACATTGGCGGAAATGTGACAGATCCAGGAGAAGGCGCTCCCATTCGAGGTCGCGGCATGGAAGAAGGCGGTCCAGGTCCCCGAGGGGGAAATTCAGGAGGAGCAGATCTCCATGGGAAGAATGGGTCCTCGTCCCCCGCAGTAAGCTCGCGGACTTCACTATGATCCTGAGCACTGCGGGTTGGCTCCCCAGAGATAAGTCTCCAGGAAGGTCCTCCTCCAGACACAGGCTTGACCCCCGGAGGGATGCGTCCCCGAGACCCCCTTCCGACAGGCGTAAGACCGCGAAAGCGCTGACTCAATCCGCCCAGCGGAGGGAGTCGCCTTTTCGGACGGGCAGCCTCGTCGAGTCATCGAAGGCAGCTCTGACTCTAGACAAGCAGGGACGGCTTCCTCCGTCAGGCAAGCCCACGGAAGCCGCACCCTCCATGATGAAGGACAGGCGGAGGACGGAAGCGCTCGCCTCCGCGGCAGTGCCCGTCCTACATCCACAACTTTATGCGGAGGCGCCCGTCGAGAGAGTGGCTCAACGCCAGGTGGAGGACGCCGACGACGACACGGAGGCCGCGCCAGCGGAGGACTCGGCCTATAGGAGAGTGTTAGGCCTCATAAGGAAGCATCACAGGATAGAGGAGCCTGTTCCCTCTGACGAGGATGCCTGGCGTTCTAGCCTCAACAGGCTAATGGAGGCCCCCGTCCAACAAAAACCCTCCTTAGCTCTACCTGTGTCCAGAGACGTGAGACTTGGTCGTACTCACGTCAACAAGATTGTGGCGGGCAATGCGGAAGCCCTTCGAAGTTACTCCAGGGACTGAGGTCCCAGAGTAAATTCTATTTACCAGAAGGACAACGGCCAGGAGCCTGTAAGATGGCGGCCTCCCTTGAAGTTTTGGGCCAGGGAGCCCCGGAGGACAGAGCCTCGTCAGCCCCAATCTGTTTCTCCCAGTCAGAGGCGACGATGATGGAGGAGATGGCCAAGGACCTGGTCAACGTCGCCTCCTGGTTAGACTGGTGGGCCTCGACTCTAGTGGGCGTCCAGGCCTCCTACAACCTATCAGTTCCAGCTAACCAAGCGGTCCTGAAGGACCTGATTATTTCGGGAGGTAGGGCGTTAAAATTTTTAACATTCCAGTCCCTAGCTCAGTCGGCCAACTGGGTACTTAGAAGAAGGGACACGGTGTTGAGCAAGTTGTCCAAGAGGATCCCGAACAGGGAGGCGAGGGCTTTGAGGAGCCTGCCCGTGTGGGGTGACGTGCTTTTCCCCTTGAAGGAGGCGGAGGAGATTATGGAGAAGGTGATGAAAAGAAAGGAAGGAAGTGAGCGTCCCCAGACCTCAAGCCATGAGGAGACCCGCTCACAGGAGACCTGCGTCCGATGGCCCCACTACTCCTCGAGCCTCTCCTAGCCAGACAAGGAGAGACGTTCCTTCTACGTCTTGGTCGCAGCCGTCGCAGTAGAGGAGCGCCGTCAGCGCCAGCCACTTTTAGGACGTCATACTCAGCCTCCAGGAGAGGGCGTTCAGGTAGATCCTCCAGGAGAAGGTAGGGTGAGAGGCCCCCTACTCTTGCCCAAGCGTCAGGAAGAGGGATGCCTCAGACCTTTTTGGCAAGCATGAAAAGACCACGGAGCGGAACCGTGGACAGTGACGGTGTTGAAGGAGGGGTACAGACTACCGTTCCTGGCAGAACCTCCACCTCTGATTCCGGCCAACCAAGCGGAGTGGTTGGTACCCAAGGATCCTTTGAAGAGGGTAGCCTTACAGGAAGAAGTTTCCACGATGTTAGCGAAAGGAGCAATGGAAATGGTACAGCAACAGGGTCCGGGGTTTTACAGTCGACTCTTTCTGGTGGAGAAAGCGACGGGAGGTTGGAGACCGGTCATAGATCTGTAAGCCCTCAACAAGTTTGTGTGCAAGACCGACTTCAAGATGGTCACCCCGAGGTCGGTCCTAGAGTCCTTGAGGGAAGGGGACTTCATGATGTCCATAGACCTCAAGGATGCTTATTTTCAGATCCCAATTCACCCCTCCAGCAGGAAGTATCTTTGGGTGAGATGGGGTGCCCAGATCTTGTAGTTCAAGACCCTCTGCTTCGGTCTGTCAACAGCGCCTCAGGTCTTCACGAGGGTCTTTGCGACAGTCTCAGTTTGGTCTCACGAACGGGGTATTCGCCTGATTCGTTACCTGGACGACTGGTTGCTCCTTTCATCCTCAGAGGAAGTTTTGAAGGAACAAGGCTCGGAGCTACTACAGTTCTGCAAAGTTCTGGGCATCACCGTCAACCTGGTGAAATCTCACCTGTCTCCCTCCACCAGGATGACTTACTTGGGGATGATTCTGGACTCCCGACTAGTGAGAGCCTTTCCATCGGATGAGAGGTTGAAAAACCTGGACCAGGTCCTCCTTCCTTTCTTATCAGGACATCCCAGGAAAGCGAAGGACTGGCAGAGGTTGATAGGTCACCTAGTATCTTTGGAGAAACTGGTTCCCCAAGGGAGACTCAAACTCAGGGGTATCCAGTGGAACCTGAAAGGACTCTGGAACCAAGTAGACTCCCCCCACAAGGTAGTTCCCGTTCTTCCAGAGACGAGAGAATCCCTGGAGTGGTGGCAAGATCGGACGAACACCCTCAAGGGGAGGCCCTTCGCAGACGAGCCCCCCGAGATGCTCCTCTTCACAGACGCCTCCAAGGAAGGATGGGGCGCACACCTTCTCGGGAATTCAGCAAGAGGTGTTTGGACGGAGGAAGAAAAAGTTCAACACATCAACATCCTAGAGATGAGAGCTGTTCGGAAAGCGTGCCTACAGTTCGTCAGTCTTCTACGGGGAAACAGTGGCGTTGATGTGCGACAACGCCACAGTAGTAGCATACTTAAAGAAACAGGGAGGACTGAAATCGAAGGAATTGTGCGATCTCACGTTGGAGATCCTGGATTAGGCTGAGTCAGAACGAATCGGGATCACAGCGAGGTTCATTCCGGGAAAAAGAAATGTCCTGGCCGATGGACTCAGCAGGATGGGCCAAGTGGTGGGAACCGAGTGGTCTCTGCACCCAGAAGTAGCCAGGCTCATCATCCAGAAGTGGGGTTCGCCAGTAATGGATCTTTTCGCGACAAGGTTGAACGCACAACTCCCCGTATTCTGTTCTCCTGTCCCAGACCCAAAGGCGGCATGGGAGGACGCCTTCCAACACAGGTGGGACAATCTCGACGTACAGTATACGCTTTTCCTCCCTTCGCATTGATTAGGCAAGTTCTCAACAGGGTAAGGACAGCTCACAACCTAAGGATGACTTTGGTAGCGGCCTGGTGGCCGGAGAGGGAGTGGTTCGCGGATCTAAAAGAGCTAGCGTGCCTTCCCCCGTGGTCGCTGCCAGACAGACCAGACCTTCTCAGTCAGCCCCACTTCCAAAGGTTCCACGACAATCCTCGATCTCTCCGCCTTCACGCGTGGAGGTTATCGAGCGTCTCCTAAGGAAGGAGGGGTATTCGGAAGGGACAGCGCAAAGAATGTCGCGTTATCTGAAGCGTTCTTCGGCAGCGGTCTACCAGGAAAAATGGACCACATTTAGGAAATGGTGTTCCTCCAGAAACATCAAGCCACTAAGGGCTACTATCCCGGACATTGCGGACTTCCTTGTACACCTCAGAGACGTGGTCGGCATGTCAATACCGGCCATCAAGGGAGTCCGTGCAGCCTTAGGCCAAGTTTTCCTCCTGAAGGACATTTATCTGGGTTCCTCAAGACATATCTCTATGCTAATCAGAAGTTTGGAACAAGCATGTCCCCCTTGAGCCTCCAGGGTACCGCAGTGGGACGTGGCAAGAGTTCTGAAGATGTTAAGTGAGCCTCTGTTCGAGCCCTTGAAGGACATAGTGGACAGGGATCTCACCCTCAAGACTGTCTTTTTGTTAGCCTTGGCGTCAGCAAAGAGGGTGGGGGAAATCCACGGTTTGTCCTACGAAGTCTCACATGCGAAGGGTTGGCATGAGGTCTCCTTCAAGTTCGTTCCATCGTTTGTGGCTAAGACCCAGAATCCAGCTGTCTGGGATCCCAAGTTCGAGGGTTTCACAATTCCAGCAATTCCTCGGTCAGGTAATCCGGAGGATTTGAAGTTGTGTCCCGTCAAAGCCGTAAGGAAATACCTGGAAAGGACGGCTAGACTCCGCCCTGGTATCAAGAACCTCTTCGTCTCCACGGGCACAGTGAAGAAGCAGGTTTCAAAGAATACCATCTCCTTTTGGCTAAGACAGGTGATTATCAGGGCCTATAGCAGTACGGGTCTTCCCCTGCCAGGTACCCCCGGGCCCCATGACATTAGGGGTCTAAGTACCTCCCTAGCCTTCGAGAAGAACATGGCAGTGGCTCAGATCCTTAGAGCAGGCACCTGGTTGAACCAGTCGACCTTCACAACTCACTACCTCAAGGAATGTTCGAGGAAGTCTTTAGACGGGTTCTCGATAGGAACAGTCATCTCCGCGCTCCAGACGATTTAACAGTGTAGCCTCAGGTACAATCGTGGGTAGCAAGACCAAGAGACAGGTTCGTTTACCTATTCTCCTTGTCCTTCCTTTCCCTTGTTCCTTCCCCCCGGAGATAACTCAGGTAAAGCCTGCACAAGACATCAGTTCACAACATCGTCATAGGACACCGCATCGAGGAATGTTTTTAAGGGTGAGTTACTTAGACAATAACATGAGCTCTTTGTGTAGTTTTTCCTACGTTTTCGTTTTCTGACCAACTTTGAACCTAGTCTCCTATCTAGGTTCCCTGCCGTCCTGCTTAGTTGGGTCTAGAGGTCAGGAAGACACTCCCACCTCCTAAAGTGTAAGTCTCCTAAGAAAGTAGTTCGAGGTAAATCTCCGTGTTGGAACAAATCACAAATTCTAAGTAATTTGTATTTTTCCTAACATACTTACCGAGAACTATTTTCGTCTAATGGCCCTCCCTTCCTTCCCCGAGTGCCTTACTGACTCTTAGGTAATTAAGCATCCAAGAACTTACTGAGGGTCGAGACCTAAGCTAGCACGCGGCCTGGCCCGGGATTGGCTTCATGGCACGTATCCTTCCGCCTGGGGTAGTCCTCACAGAAAACGGAAGTAGAGTAAACTACACAAAACTCTGGTCAGATGAGAGGAGATTCCAGGTATCTCCTAAGAAAGTAGTTCTCGGTAAGTATGTTAGGAAAAATACAATTTTCAATATTTAACTTAGCCGGTGATTATATAGCTGCAACTCTGTTGCTCGACAGACAACTCTACGGAAAAACTCGCCAGCGATCGCTACACAGGTTGCGGGTGTGCCCAACAACGCCATCTGTCGACCAGATACCCAGCTCTCAATGTAAACAAAGACTCAATTTTCTCTCTGTCGAGGTGTCGACAAGACGTACTTTACTCGCTGTTGCTAAACTGGAGTTTTTCACATCTATTTGGTGAAGTACTATATTCTAGTTTTGAGCTTTCGCTATGCAGGTGTTTTATCTTCATCTTAAATCTTGAACTCGCTTTGGATAGATTTAATTATGGTGACAAAGAGAGTATGGACTTTCTTTCACTTTTAAATGGCCGACCCTTCCCTTAGACGGAAGTGTGTTTAGGCTTTTAGTATTTTATATCTCTCCGCCTTTATTAGGCCTCTTCGATTAACTTTCCATTTATTATAAACATATAAAAATAAATTTTAATGTTTTGTTTATATGCGACCTTTCCTGAGAGTAGGCGGTCCTAACTTGGAAACCAAAGTTAATCAACGTTGAGCCCTTTATATCGTAATTAGCTTTTAAAGAGCTAAGGATTTAAAACTTTTTAAATGTAATATTTTATGAAAGAATTTCTTTGATAGTCTTCGTACTGTTTTCAAAGATGAACTAACGTTTAGTTTTTTTATGCTACGCAGTTGTTGACGTTCAAGACGTTCAACATGCGCTCTATCGTTACGATAGAGAGAGAGTGTATCACGGTTTCACTTTGCAGTAAGAGTAAATCGATTCTGACGTTTTGTTCATTCTTTCTTAGCTTAAATGTTTTAAATTCTATTTTAAAGGAACTTTTTATTTGAAAAACCTTTCAATTTTTTCCTTTAGTCAAATAACATGTTTTTTTGACGAAATATAATTGGGCTCTTCTCTTAGGTGCGAAATCAAGAGAGAAAGAGAGAGAGAGATAGAGACGGAGGGAGAGAGAGGAGAGAAAACGTTCCATTCAAGCGAGTAACGTTGTTCTCGAGTTACTCTCGTCCCTAGTCGCTGTACGGGGAGGAAGGATAAAACGTTTTTAGTTTTTTATTCTCGTCCCCAGGCTATGTGCGGTGAGAGATTGAAAACGTAGTTATATGAACTAGTGTTTAGTCTCTTTCCCAGCCACTGATTTTTTTATCTTAAAATATGTTTTCTGTTTTTTGCTGGTATTAATGAACTTGCATTATACGACTGATTTCGCAATTACTACCTTTTGATGAAGGGTAGAATTGCGTGTTTCAGGTAGAAATCAGTGAAATAAGTGCAAAACAGAAAATCGAAGTGATAAAGTGATATGCGCAAAGTGTTACAGTGTTGCGTCCGAGGGTTCGTCTGTTCGTGCCTGTCGTTCACCTAGTCCGGGACCTCTTGCATGCTCCCAAGCCCAGGGGAGAAGTAATGTCAAACGACTTATGGGTTCGAGAGGCCTTGATCAACGAACAGACGTTTTCCCTCTATGGTATCGGGTGTATCTTACCAAGATCTCCCCTACCATAAGACGAGAGAGACGTTGTTTCTCCTCGTCATCCGAAGGCTTTTCGCATAAGAAACCTGTCACAAGGTTTCGAAGCCCTTAAGCGAAAGTCAGTCCTTTCAGGACAGGTCCAGCGTCCTGGTTACAACCATTAGGACAGTTCTGACCCTATGCAGTCATCGGATAACTGCTCACCGCCTAACAAAAGCGTAACACAGACTCCGAGAGTCTTTTTTTGTTGGCAAAGTGTTGCGGTCACAGACGTTACCCTTGTCTCTTACCACAACCATTTCCGTTGATCCTTAATGGGTTGTATGACAAGACATGCAGTATATGCTTGCCTCCCTTATGGAAGACTATTCTGCCGATTAGTCCGTTGAGTCTAGCCGTTTATCTCATCGATATCCTGGCTTTCAGCCAACCTAACGTTCCTTTGTGCTTACTGTTGACGTTGGCGTAGCTTAGTCACGTCAGTCAGGTTGTTGAGAACCACACTCGATGCAGTCTCGTGTGGTTTTTCAGCCGCATTTGGACATTAGGCCACTTGCTGATGCTCATGTTGACGTTCAAGACGTTCACTAACAATCGGAGTTGACTTGTTTTGACGTTGTGCGTCAACTTCCGCATTCTAGAGTTGTTTTGTCTGCTCAGTCTAGGCAGTCAAAGCAGTCTCGAGTGGACGCTGTGCGTCCTCACGCACCTGTTGTGGTTGACAGTTCAGTTGTTGACAGTTCACAGACTGTCAAGCAGTTACATGACGTTGCGTTCTGGTCCGCTACTCATGCACCAGTGAGTGTGGACTCTGCTTGTAAAGCATTGCCACCACGGTAGGTCTCTCCCTTGCTTGAGACTCAGCTTTTATAGGACAAGGTTCCTGTAGATGAGGAAGTTGCTGTTCCCCCTCCTACTGATATTCCCTTGAGGACTCTGTCAGATGGAGATGAGCCTAAAGCTGCTTAGCCCCCTATGGACTTTGATTAAATCATGATGATTTTTTTAAGGATCTTTGTCCGGATCTTTTTGTAACTGCTGCTCCTCGTTCGCCTAAACGTCAGAGCTTACACTAGGCCTAGCTACTTCGAAGCCGTTGTTTTTAAGCTAGTGCTCTCTCGCTCTCCTAGAGAGCTTTACGTTGGCTAGGCGACTGGTTTTTCACCAGGAGGAGTTTGGGGGATACAGCCTTTGCTTTCCCTTCTTTTAAACTGGTTTATAGAGCGAGAGTCTGATATGACACGAGAGAAGTTCTCGGCTTGGGAGTTCATGCCTCTGCCCAGATAGACTTCTCAATTCTCGTAGACTCTCCCTGGCGCCTGGCCAGGAGACGCTTCAAGTTTTTTACAGGTCAACTTCACAGCTGTTTTCGAGCCTTTGAAGTTTTGCTGTACAATTATGTCATGCATAACAAGGCTTTCAGGGATGGTAAGCGGTACCTCCTCAGTCGCTAACCCCGTCTGTTGCCGCTCCTGCTCCCGTAGATCCTAAATGGGCTTTGCTGCAAGACATGCAGTCCAAGCTTGCATCCTTGATAGAGGACTTTAATGCGGAGAAGGTTGCTACCGAACCTTCTGGCCAACAACCTTCCAACCGGTCGGTTGTGCGCCCTGTTGACGCTGAGGTAACCTACTCGCGTCTGCCAGTTGAGGTGGTTCCTCCACCGATGCGACCCAGTGTGGGTTGCCAGCCGCACGTTGACGTTAAGCGACGCTCGGAGGTGGTTGTTGACGTTCAGGACGTTCAACAACCAGCAGAGGTGACTTGTTTTGACGCAGTGCGTCAACCTCAGCAACCCGGTAGGGTGTTGACTGCACAACCCAGACGGTCTAGACAGTCTCGGGTTGACGCTGTGCTTCCTCGCGCACCCATGGTTGTTGACAGTTCACAGACTGTGCAGCAGTTCCATGATGTTGCGTCCGGCTCCGTCACGCATGCACCAGTGCGACCGGACTCAGCGAGCCAGACGTTGCCCACTCCGTTGCCGTTTCCTCATCAGTTTTCGGATGAGGAACCCTCTGATGAGGACGTTGCTGAACAACAAGACGATCAGCCCCCAGCCCTGCTATCCATCCAGAAGATGCTGAAGAAGGAACGCTGCTCAGTCAGGCTGTGGATGAGTCTGGTAGGGACGCTGTCATCCGTGGAACATTTTGTGTCACTAGGAAGACTACACCTCCGTCCTCTTCAATACCATCTAGCTTTTCACTGGAAAAAGGACAAGACGCTAGAAGCGGTCTCGATCCCGGTTTCCGAAAAGATAAAGTCTTGTCTGACTTGGTGGAAGGACAATATCAACCTAAGAGAGGGTCTTCCCCTGGCTGTTCAGACTCCCAACCACGTTCTCTTCTCGGACGCATCGGACGTGGGCTGGGGCGCGACACTAGACGGTCGGGAATGCTCAGGACTGTGGAACTCGAGTCAGAGGAGCATGCATATCAACTGCAAGGAGCTGTTGGCAGTACATCTGGCCTTGAAAAGCTTCAAGTCTCTCCTTCGAGGCAAAGTGGTGGAAGTTAACTCGGACATCACCACGGCCTTGGCGTACATCTCCAAACAAGGAGGTACCCACTCACTGACGTTGTACGAGATCGCAAGGGACCTGCTCATCTGGTCAAAAGGTCAAGACATCTCCCTAGTAACGAGGTTCATCCAAGGCGACTTGAACGTCATAGCAGATTTTCTCAGTCGGAAAGGGCAAGTAATTCCAACCGAATGGACCCTCCACAAGGATGTGTGCAAGAGCCTTTGGGCCACTTGGGGTAAAACCATCCATAGATCTCTTTGCAACCTCGCTGACCAAGAGGCTTCCAATCTATTGCTCTCCAGTCCCGGACCCAGCAGCAATACATATAGATGCTTTCCTCCTAGATTGGTCACATCTGGATCTCTACGCATTCCCACCGTTCAAGATTGTCAACAAGGTACTGCAGAAGTTCGCCTCTCACGAAGGGACAAGGTTGACGTTAGTTGCTTCCCTCTGGCCCGCGAGAGAATGGTTCACCGAGATACTTCGATGGTTAGTAGACGTTCCCAGTAGTCTTCCTCTAAGGGTAAACCTTTACGTCAGCCACACGTAAAGAAGGTACTCCAAAGCCTCCACGCTCTTCGTCTGACTGCCTTCAGACTATCGAAAGACTCTCGAGAGCTAGAGGCTTTTCGAAGGAAGCAGCCAGTGCGATTGCTAGAGCAAGGAGAGCGTCTTCCATTAGAGTCTACCAATCGAAGTGGGAAGTCTTCCGAGACTGGTGCAAGTCAGTTTCTGTATCCTCGACCAGTACCTCTGTAGCTCAAATAGCTGTTTTTCTCTTATACCTGAGAAAAGGATGATCCCTTTCAGCTCCCACTATCAAGGGCTACAGAAGCATGTTGGCATCGGTCTTCCGGCATAGAGGCTTAGATCTTTCCAAACATAAAGATCTGCAAGACCTCCTTAAGTCTTTTGAGACCACCAAGGAGCGTCGTTTGGCTACCCTTGGATGGAATTTAGATGTGGTACTAAGATTCTTCATGTCAGACAGGTTGGAGCCGTTACAATCAGCCTCCCTGAAAGATCTCACTCTTAAGACTCTTTTCCTGGTATGCTTAGTCTCGGCTAAAAGAGTCAGTGAGATTCATGCCTTCAGCAAGAACATCGGATTTTCGTCAGAAAAAGCCACTTGTTCGGTACAACTTGGTTTTCCAGCCAAAAATGAGCTGCCTTCTCGGCCTTGGCCTAAAACTTTCGATATCCCCAGCTTATCGGAGATCGTAGGCAATGAACTAGAAAGAGTCTTATGCCCTGTTAGAGCTCTTAAGTTCTATTTAAAGCGTACTAAACCTTTACAAGGCCAATCTGAAGCTTTATGGTGTTCAGTCAAGAAACCATCCTTGCCTGTCAAAGAATGCTTGGTCAGACTTTATCAGATTGTTAATACGAGAAGCTCATTCACATCTGAGTGAGGAAGACCGAACTTTGCTTAAGGTGAAGACGCACGAAGTTAGAGCTGTAACAACTTCCGTGGCCTTTAAGCAAAATATATCTCTGCAAAGTATAATGGACGCAACCTATTGGAGAAGCAAGTCAGTGTTCGCGTCATTTTACTTGAAAGATGTCCAGTCTCTTTACAAGAACTGCTACACACTGGGACCATTCGTAGCAGCGAGTGCAGTAGTGGGTGAGGGCTCAACCACTACAATTCCCTAATTCCTTATCCTTTTAATCTGTCTCTTGAAATGTTGTTTTTTTTATGGGTTGTCCGGAAGGCTAAGAAGCCTTTCGCATCCTGGTTGATTTGGCGGGTGGTCAAAGTCATTTCTTGAGAGCGCCTAGATTAGGGGTTTGATGAGGTCCTGTTGTATGGGTTGCAACTCTTGATACTTCAGATCCTAGGGGTCGATCAGCATCCTAAGAGGATCGCGAGGCTCCATAAGGAAGACGTACTTAAAAGGCAGAGTAATTGTTCAAGTCGACTTCCTTACCAGGTACCTATTTATTTTGTTTTTGTTATTTTGATAACTTCTAAAATGAAATAAAAAACTCTTAGCTCATAAAAGTGTAAACATATATTACTGGTCTCTACCCACCATCCTGGGTGTGAATCAGCTATATAATCACCGGCTAAGTTAAATATTGAAAAATGTTATTTTGATTATAAAATAAATTTTTGAATATACTTACCCGGTGATTATAAATTAAATGACCCTCCCTTCTCCCCAATAGAGACGCAGTGGGACGAGGAGAAAATTGAGTCTTTGTTTACATTGAGAGCTGGGTATCTGGTCGACAGATGGCGCTGTTGGGCACACCCGCAACCTGTGTAGCGATCGCTGGCGAGTTTTTCCGTAGAGTTGTCTGTCGAGCAACAGAGTTGCAGCTATATAATCACCGGGTAAGTATATTCAAAAATTTATTTTATAATCAAAATAACATATTACTTAGAATTTGTGATTTTAATCAACATAACCTGTCCCCCTTTTGTGTTGAGCATTTTATTTTTAATAGGATACTATGTGTCCTTATGGGATCTGAATCTTTTCCCAATTTTTGGGTAACAAGGCTACTCAGGCTAACCTAAGGATAGGGCTAACATTGAGTGAATGGGGAAAAATAGATTTTAGATTATGAAATTAGAATTTTAATAAGTTTGAAACTTCTAAGTTAAAGCTATCAGATTTATTACAATAATGTATTAATATACTGTAAGTTGAATTAATTTATATATACTGTAGTGTTGTTATGGTTGGATCTTAATTTTCAGGTAGACCTTAAAGATGGGGACCATCGGATGTCCACTGTGTTGCAGACATGACTTTATTTCTGTGGTGGCGTTGCATGATCATCTTTTGTACTATATGTACAGACCTCTACAGTGTGCAGTTTGCAGTACTCATGTTGGTGGTATTCAAGAGCTCACACATCACTTAGAACGACATCTTGGGGACAGTGTTTCTACTGCTACTTGCCCTCCAAAGCCTGTTCCTGAGCAAAATAAAGAACCTGGTAAAAAGATGTTACTACGATAGGTTTAAGTTGTTTTAGATTTTTGGTTCTAAATAGTTTTGCTTAAAACACTAAGTTATTGACGCATAGATTATCTATTTAGTATTCAGATATGCTGTACAGATTCCTTATCAGATTTACTTTACTTTTTAAAATATTGTGTGATCATTTATCATCACTTAATTTGTTTATGGGTCTTTATTTGTAAATGTTTATTTTTCTACTTAAACATATTTAAATAAACTTATTTTGCTAGGTTTTGGGTTCTTTCATACTATAAGCTTACACAATTGTAGTTAGCACTTCAGTTGGGAACTTTCTTGTTGGGAGATAGATGTTAATTTGTTATTTATTATTGTAAAAAGAGTAAAGTTTAAAACTTATTTCTTAATACAAGCCCACAACTTGCAGTGGCATTTCATTCGCCATGAAATGTCTGCAGACTAACTTTTTCGCAAATCTGACTTGTGAGTATGGCACATGTTCCATAAGATCTTGACTGATAACCTATTTCATTCTTTTTGTTTTAACCCTTTTACAACTAGACTGTGGGACATGGAAAAGGGCAATCAAGTTCAAGTCATAAGCTTGCATCAACAAATAAGCTTTACTTTGCTTATATAAGAAATCTGTTTATTATAACAAACTAAGTATAGTATAGTACTTTAGTACACTGTAAAATATACCTTCGATACAAACCCATAGCTTGTAGCCGTTTTCTTTGTAAGGATGCTCTTCCCACAAACCTGAAGGAAGTAGCAAATCTGTCTCACCAGGGCAGCATCT
Organism: Palaemon carinicauda; assembly: GCF_036898095.1. NCBI lineage: Eukaryota > Metazoa > Arthropoda > Malacostraca > Decapoda > Palaemonidae > Palaemon > Palaemon carinicauda. Next base: position 33,303,011 of record NC_090769.1, read on the forward strand.
TATGCTACATTTTGACCTGTCAAAACAACTCATTCCTCATAGGTTTGTGTTAAAATAATATTTTACTATATATTTTTGAAAAAAATTAATTTAATTGTTTTCGTTTAAAAGAACACCCATAACTTCTATCTAAAACTTAATTCAAGTAGCAAATGTTTGTATTCAGATTGGGTTAAGTCTTTAGACTACAAACTTTGATTTGTAGGCTACTCATACGGTACTTAGTGTTTCTACCTTAATAAGAAATGCAAGACTGGTAAGCTGTATCACTGAAGATATATTTGATTCTATCTCCAAGAGAATCACCTAAATGCTACATAACTCAACATTCACATTTACTGCAGGAGCAGTTAGGGGGAGTTGAAGGAAGTTGATGATAACATCTCTTGCCGAGTGTCCATCCCAGTTGAATAGAGTATTTATCTCTCTGCTTCTATTGGCCCCAAAGAGTACAACTCTAACCATTGTTGCATCCTATCCTCCAGTTTTTAGCAAAAGTTTGGGGAGCATCTCCAAACTCCTTCTGTCCTGACTTCCAGTACCCTGTATATTTTATTTTCAAAGCCACTAATGTGGATAAGGTTTGTTTCTCTTGAGCACTGACTTTTACTTGAATTGTTTTACTATTCTTCCCATCTTATTCTCTAATTAACATTTACTGCATAAGGTTTAAGGTATTGGAATAACAAACAATTCAAAAGGAAGGAAGGCAATAATGCATCTGTTAATTATTCTGATCTGTAAGAAAACTTTGGTGAATAACTACAATTTTGGCAATGAAAGTAATAAACAGGTTACTGTGTTCCTTATTTTAATGGCAAAAATTACCATATTGATAAGATTAGAAAATTGATAGAACAGAGAACAGTTGATCAAGAAAATGCAAGCAAAATGGTTGTTACAAATGCTGTATTTTTTTTATATATTTTCACAATCTCATTGTGGACTAGAAAAGCAGCATAATATTATTCATAAACAATAATGTATGCATTGAAAATGGTAGAAGCCATTTTAATCAAGTCAATAACTTATTTTGACATGGACAATTTGTACAGCTTTGACTACTGTTATTTTTTGTTGCCCAGGCAGCAAATTTTGAAAGAACAGTTACAGTTCTGAGTGAGTAACTTATTTGTTCATAAATTGATTGGTTAACATTGGTTTTGCTGTCTATTTTTTATGTTGTTCTTTCTGTTTTCTCATGTTGCTCCTGAGAATAGAATACAAGGATACTTGTTTCTCTTAAAACTGTTTTGTGTTTTCAATATATTTTCTAAACTGCAGCAAGATTTTTACTTATTCTGATAGCCCAGCAAGTATGCATGTTATAGACACCCCATAATAGGCATAAGGGGAATAAGAAGAAGTGAAGTCAGCTAAAGAAAGGTAAATTATTCTATGGAAATAAAAAAAGAATTCTCCCCATCTAGTAATAGTTAATTGTAATATAAAGTAACTGTGTGTAAATTTAAATGGTTAGCTGTTTATATATTTGTTTGGGTATATGAGGAAATCATCTATTGAAGATTGGCAAAATATGAGGGAATTAACTCTGGTCTAGAGCATCTGCTCATATGAGAACAAAAGGACCAATCAATCACCAAGACATTTGGGGTCTATACAAATTTGAAATCAATGTGAACACTCAAGGAGCTGCTGCTTCAAGTTCAAAGCCCAGAGCTTTGAACTGGTTCCTTTTCAAACGAAGCAGTGATACATCATGGAGTCATATGGAAGTACTGTATCTGAAAATATGTATCTTTCAGGTCTACAGAAGGCTCGGCAGCCAACATGGAAGATGTTGAACCGTGTCAAAAAAGAAAAAAAATATTTAGATGGTACAGGTTGATAACTGATCTCCAACCTCCTGCCAACTCTGCTAAAATCACCATTAAAGCCTTGGAATAGCAGTCATTGATGCCAAGTGCATTCTTTTTCACCCTCATTTCACCTCTATTGCTTCAAGGTTTGGGGGAGTTTAGAAGTAAGGTTTTGGAATAAGATTGCTGTGAAAATCGAGGAACATATTCCATGAAGGGCATTCTTTAATCTTCCCAAAGGATGTAAACTACTTAGGGCCTTTCCACACCAGTTAGAAAAGGGAGCTGTCTACCTTATCATCCGCCTACTTTCTTTCAGTTACCTCTCTATCAGGCTGAAACTCAAAAAAAATCCAAAGTGGCCAAGAGAGCTTTAAGCCATTTGTAAAGGGAGAAGAATGTACAGATATACCTCAACTTGCAGATGAGTTTCAAACTTGTTTGTAAGTTATCTTTGTTTGCTGGTTGAAAACTATAAGCCTAAACATCTAGTATTGCTATTTAATATCAAAGTTTTCTAGCAACACATTTTGGTGTTTGCAAAAGAAATCTTAACTAATGGTATTTGTCCTTTGTCTTATATAAAGACAGCAGATTTCTTAGCTCCAAACTTATCTGTTATTTTGCGCAAGATAGCAAGAAGAGAAGCTTTTAGCACTTGTTGGAGAATTGGTAATGTTACACCACTATGTAAATGTGTTTTTGGTAGCTCAAATCGAACTGATTACCGCCCAATTTCCATAAACCATATTATCTAAAGTTTTTGAACATCTTTTGGCAAAACATCCTAATAGGTTTGCTGAAGGTAATCATCTGTTCCCTAGTTTGCAATTTGGTTTTGTAAAGGTCTTGGAGCATGTGATGCCCTTCTTACAATCTCCAATGTTGTACAGAAATCCCTTGATTGTGGTCAGAAAGTTTGTATGATTGGCCTTGATTTTAGCGCTGCCTTTGACTGCGTTAATCGTAAGGCCCTAGTTTTCAAACTCAAACAGTTGGGAGTGGGTGGGTCGTTCCTTAGCATCATTATTGAATTTTTAAGTAATAGATCGCAAAGAGTTGCTGATAGGTATCATAGTGAGTATTGGAATGTGATATCTGGTGCTCCCCAGGGTAGTGTTTTTGGCCCATTACTTTTCATACTAGATACACACTACATGTGGTTTGGCCTAGAAAACAAGTTTGTTGCATATGCAGATGATGCTATTCTCTTTGCATCAATTCCATCTCCTGAATGTAGATCTGTGGTTGCCGAATCCCTCAATATAGATCTAGCTAAAATTAGTGCATGGTGCAAATTTAGGGGTAAGAAGTTGAATCCTAACAAAACTCAAAGTATGATTGTAAGTAGGTCAAGGACAGTGGCTCCTCAACATCTGGATGTCAGCATTGATAATGTTTCTCTAACTTTGTATGACTCTTAAGATTTTAGGTGTGATTCTCGATAGCAAATTTACTTTTGAGAAACATATTAGGGGTCTCTCTTCTTCAATTGCAAAAAAAATTGTCTTATTGTGAAAGTCTTTCAAGATTTTTGGTGATCAATCTATTCTGAAGAAGTGTTTTAATTCTTTCATTTTACCTTGTTTCGAGTATTGCTTTCCTGTCCCTAGAACCAAACTGGTTGGGGGTTTTTCTTCATTGGAATACGTGTCTCCCTACTCCTATACCGGAGTGAGGGAGATGAGCCAGAACCTTTCGTCCTTTGAAATAGGAAACTCGTTTATTGCATTAGAGAGTAGGAAGTTCCCTAGATCCAAACTGGTTGGTTCTTATTCTTATTCTTCCCTGGAATATGCTAATCTCCCTAGTCCTGTACTGGAGTGAGGGAAATTCATCAACCTCCAGTCAGCCCATCAATGATGAATAGGCTGACTTGGCCTATTATTTATACATTCCACCATCCTCCCCCTCATAAAGGGAGTATGGTGGGGGAAAACTACTACTGTACTGCCAGTGCCAAGGAAGGATTGCCAACATTCAAGCCCGAGATCTTGCATCCACTTCAGATAGCCCAACCGCAGAGGCTTCGTGGGACACAAAAGCATCTCCTTGTTATTTGTTATTACCATCCAATGCTTCATTAAGTGAGGGGATTGAGAGGATCTCAAACTTTGGTTGTGTGTCAATAAGTTCTTAGTATGGTCACAAATTCTGGCACCAAATTAAAAGACCTTCTGTCCTTCAAGGATAATTAAGTGAGTCCATGCAACTCACCACCTCTCTTTGCCAAAGCAACTGCTAGCAAAACGGCAGCCTTATCCATATTAAAACTGCCTAATGACCATATCAAAGTCTTATATGTATGAATGACGAGTAGGAGGCTTGAGAACACAGGTTACGTTCCATTCCAGGGGGCCTGGAATCCTAGGTTTGGCAAGACTGCTTGAAGCTCTTTATAAGCCAAGACAACTCCCACAAGGAGGAGAGAGTATGTTCGTCAGTCAGAAGACAATTATCAAGGATGTCGGTAGCCTTACACAGTTGTGACTGAGACTCCTCTCACTCATGACTGTGGAATGCTACTTGGCAAAGATCAACTAATAAGTCTGTTATCTCTGCTAAAGATGCCAAGAGATCGAGATAACACTTGGCTTGCGGCCATTAAGAGCAGCCAGGTTTAGTTGCTGAATCAGATTGAATAGGAGAAAGGCATATGCTACCTCTGATGAAACTGGTGGATTGCTCTACTATGAATTGCCACCAAGATGTGCTTCTGCTTTGTTGACTTACAAAGAGGCAAAATTTTTCCTTGCATGTTACAAAACGTGGATGCAGATACACTTTTTCTGCTGACCAAACGCCTAATGCGACCAGGTTGTTCAAGTGAAAGCATCATCCCTCCTTTGGTTGGATTTCACCAGTTGACTCTATCTTTAGCTTTTAAATCAATACTTCTCCATTTATCATCTTCTACTTCACACTTATTAGTCCTCAACTCTGTTGGCCTGGGTCTTCCCACTCTTCTAGTACCTTGTGGAGATCAGTTAAAAGTCTGGTGAACTAATCTCTCTTGGGGAGTGTGAAGAGCATGCCAAAACCATCTCCCATCTACCCCTAACCATGATCTCATCCACATATGGCACTCGAGTAATCTCTTATAGTTTCACATCTAATATTGTCCTGCCATTTAACTCACAATATTCTTTTAAGGGCTTTTTTTCTCAAAGAACAAAGAAAGAATAAGAAATAGAGAATGTGATTAAGAATAAAGAGAGGGTATTGGTGCTGGAGATAGCGGACATACATTGGAAAGAATATGTGAAGAATATTCTTGAGGATAATATAGGGGATAGACCTAGGTTGCATATACCAATGAATGGTTCAGAATTACTAGAGAAGAAAATAGTTGGTGTAATGAAAAAGTTTAAGAAAGGCAAAAGCCCTGGCCCATGATGGGGTAAATGCTACTGGTAAGTGGGTATTTTGGACTAAGAAAAATTGTAGAATTGGCTAACAAAATATATTTAACAAAGGATATATACCATAAGAGATGTACAGATCTATCTTCATTGCTATTCCCAAGAAACCAAATGCAGTAGAGTTCAGTTTACATAGGACCATCAGCTTAATGAACTTAATAACAAAAATAGTTTTAAGAGCAGTATTAAATAGGATAAAAAGTAGAATAAATCCAGAAGTTGCAGAACAGTATGGATTTACAGAAGGGAAAGGAACCAGAAATGTAATTCAACTTGCACATGTTAAAAGGGAGGGCAATAAAGGTACAGAAAGAGGTTTTATGTGTTTTATAGACCATGAAAAGACATTTGGTAAAATTAGACTCTCCCAATTTATAGAAATTTTAAATAGCTTAAATATAAATATTGACAGCAAGAACATTTGTCTAACTACCAACCTTTATTGGAGTCAGGAAGCTACAGTTAACATCGATAATCATGGATAGAAATAAAAAGAGGAGTAAAACGAGGATGTGTAATGTCACCAGACCTCTTCTCTATAATGGAGAAATCATAATGAGAAGTATATCAGGAATGGAAAGAATAAGTGTTGGAGGAGAAAATATAAATGATATTAGATTTGTAGATGAGAAACTGCAAACACTTCTTCACACAGTAGAAGTAAGTGTGAGACCATGGGACTAAAAATCAACATAAAAAAAATGGAAGTGGTAGTAGTATAAAAAATCTGGAACCTCCAAATTGCAATATCATAATAGTTTGAGTATCAATCAAACAAGCAAATGCCTTTGTATATCTAGGTAGTGATAACATGTGCTGCAAGATGTAATAAAGAAATAGAAAAAAGAATACTAAAGCAAAAACTGCATTCAAGCCTGAAAACCCCATTGACAAACAATATGTATGGTCCATTTTTACTTATGGCTCAGAGACATGGACATTAAACAAGAACGTTAAAAGTAAAATATATGGAGCAGAATTATGGTTTTATAAAATTTGAAGTTCCCATGGACTGGGAGAGTAACAAATGAGGAGGTATTGAGAAGAGTGATAAGGAGGCAGATGGAATTTCTGGGACATGAAATAAAAAGAGAAAAGATCAAACTTTTGTCCCTTACGGGAAAGATAGAGGGGATAAGACCAAGAGGACGGCAAAGGAAAAAGTTTCTGAACAGCCTACTGGAGGATGTAAATGAGAATGTAACAGCTGGACAGTTTATACAGAGCTAGCAACAGGGCCAGGTGGAGGCAATTGACAGCCCACGTCGAGGACATAGAAATTGTAGTTCTTAAATATTCAAATGATTCTACCTCTTTAATCCTTTCTCCTAATTATATTTCATCTTCCATTGCATATTTTGTTCTCATCATCTTTGTCTTCTATTTATCTTGAGCCCAACCTTCTGTGATATTTTATGGATTCTGGTAAGCAAGCATTGCAAATTCTGTAGTGTTCTGCTAATAAGGATAGCATCATCAGCATTCTCTATGTCAGCTAATTTCTTATTACCAATACAGTCCAATCATTCTCCACCTTCCAAAACTGTTTTATGCATTATTGAATCCATGAGGAGGGTAAACAACACATTCCCTTGTAGAATTCTGCCGTTCACTTGAAATTTTTTTGATAGGACTCCTCTAACATTAACTTTGCACTTGCTATGCTCATGAATAGACTCAATCAAATTTACATATTTAAGAGAAATTCCATTATAACGCATGATTGTTCCAACACGAAGTACTTACCTCAAACTACTTTCTTAGGACTATCTAGGATCTCCTCCCATCCGACCAGAATTTTGTGTAGTTTACCCTACTCCCGTTTTCTATGCGGGGCATCTCTGGTGGAGTAATACGCGCCCAGAGACGACCTGGGGTCAGAGAGCATGCTTGCTCAGGTCTCGCTCTCCAGTAAGTTTTTGGTCGCGTCGGCTTTAACACCCCAACACACTCTCTTAACCCAGTGCGACCCTTTGTGTCCCCGACCCCTTTGTGTCCCCGACCCCTTTGTGTCTCACGCGGTCCCCTCCTGGTCCCTTTGTGTGCTTCCCCATCCTTTCCCTCTGTGTTCCTGTGCCTCGCGGTGTATTACTAGTGCGTTATGGAGTATCCCCGTCGTTGCCCTGGGCCTGTGGCCGGCAAATCGTGTGGTGCTTTCCTCTCTAAGCCCGAAGTTGACCCGCACTCCTTGTGTTCGTCGTGTAGGGGCAGTGTGTGTTCCCCTACAGCCACGTGTCCGGAGTGCGAGTCCTGGAATGAAGTGCAGTGGGTGCGATACGGCACTAAGAAGAAGATGGCCTCTCGACGGTCCCCTAGGAAGTCCAGCGTCTCTTCGCCCCTTGCTTCGCCCGGCGTCCCGTCGGACAGAGTCTCTCTGCCGTCTTCCCCTACCCAGGGTAGGGGATGAAGTAAGTCTGTTGCGGGGAAGTAGCCTGTGGCCCTTCCCCAGGAGTCTGATTTTCCTGACAGTGGGATTGTGTCTTCGGTCCAGGCCAGTTGGGGGCCTGAGGGGGGGGGGGTGTATCCTGGGGAAGGAGCCCTGGTGAAAGCAGGTGCCGTCTCGGACGATCCGATGTGGGGTAAAACGGCAGCAGTCTCTTCTCCCGCCTCTTGGGCAGGTTTTTCAGGTGCGTCAGCAGCCGAGGGTGCCGCCGAGAAGAACGACTCACCGCCATCAGACACCCTCGTGTGGGCGCCTCCAAAGACGCCCTTCAGATCGCCCCTGAGGATGGAAGAGGAGTTTGAGACCTGGTTCCCCAGCGAGGAGCTCCCCCGCTCCCCTCCAACGCCTTCAGCTATGTTCCCGGCGGACTTCATGGAGCCTTCGTCGCCGGCCGAACCCCATGCAGAACCAGCAACACGGCAAGAATCAGGCCCTCCAACGAGGTCCTACAGGTCTTCGGGCTCCTCGGTCGAGACCTACTCCTACTCGTCGGAAGACGGAGCCCCGAGAGACCATAGGAGACGGCGAGATAGGTCCCTCAGGAGACGATCTTGATCGCGCTCCCATTCAAGATCTCGCCACGTGAGTAAATGTTCCAGATCCCCCAGGAGGAAGTTCAGGAGAAGTCTTTTGCCGGAGGAGGAATGGGTGCGAGTCTCCATTTCCCGTAGCCAACTCCTGGGGGTTGCAGCAGTCGCGGGCACCTCGGGATGGCGTCCCAGGCCCCGCTCAACGGTAGGTTTTGTCGACGAAAGGAAGTATGACCGACGGAGGGACTCGTCTCATCAGGCACCAAGGGACAGGCATAAGTCCGCGAAGGTTCCGACTCCACCCGCCCAGCGGGGAGAGTCGCCCCTTCGGTCTGGCAGCCGCGTCCCGACCTCAAGATCTTCGATGAGTCGTCCAGAACAGGAGAAACACCTTTCCTCGACGGGCGAGCCCGCAGATCCATGGTCCGCCGGAAGAAGAGATAGATCCAGGACGGAGGCCTCCGTTCCAGCGGCGATGCTCGTCCTACTGCCTGAAGCGAGGGGACTGGACCACTCCTGGAGGATGCCTCCTCCTCGTGCGGCTTCCCCCGTCGGAGGTCCTTCGTCACAAGAACTGGGACGCCCAACGGAGAAGGTAGAGGACGGGGAAGAAGGTTCGCCAGCGGAGGTTTCCGCATACAGGAGGGTGATAGGCCTCAACCGACGGCACCATAGGCTGGACGAACCGGAGCCCTCTACTGACGTGGTCTGGCTCTCGAGCCTCAACAGGTTGGTGGATGCGCCTGTACAACAGAGGCCCTCGCTAGCCCCCCTTTAGCAAGAGATGTGAAGCTGGGATTGGCGCACGTTAGCAAGGTCGTGGCCAACCATGCGGAAGCCCCCAAGAACCAGAGCGGATCTAGACTTCTCCAGGGCCTGAAGATGCAGTCCCGGTTCTACCTCCCGGAAGGACACCGCGCAGGGGCCTGCGCAGTGGAACCAGCAGTCGCCATCTTGGGACAGGGGTGCAGCAGAGGAGAGGGCTACCACGGCCCCGGTTTGTTTCTCCCCCGCGGAGACTGCCATGATGGAGGAGCTGTCCAGGGACTTGATCCACGTGTCATCGTGGCTGGATAGGTGGGCCTCCATGCTGGTAGGGTTCCAGTCCTCGCATGACCTCGCAATCCCGGAAAATCAGGCCTTGCTGAAGGAGCTGATTAGCTCGGGAGGTAAGGCCCTGAAGTTCCTTTCCCATCAGTCTATAACACAAACAGCCAACTGGATACTGAGGAAAAGGGACACAGTGCTCAGCAGGCTTGTAAGGAGGCTCCCTGACAGGGAAGCGAGGTCCCTGACGAGCCTTCCACTGTGGGATGAGTCAGTTTTCCCCCCTCAAGGAAGTGGAAGAGATGTTGGATAGGGTGAGGAAACTAAAGGATGTGGCAGAACCCAGGCCCCCTCCAGCAAGAAGACCTACCCATAGAAGAGCTCCTTCTGACGTCCCTCTCCCTCCTCGCGCCTCACCTAACCAGCCCAGGAGAGACGCCCCTACTACATCCTGGCAACAACCTTCGCAGCCCTCCCGTAGGGGAACGTTGGCTGCGCAGTCAGCATTCAGGCCCTCTATTCAGCCGCCAGAAGAGGTCGTTCGGGCCGTGCCTCTCGAAGGAGATAGGGAGAGAGGCCCCCTACTCCTGCCGAAGCCTCAGGTGGGGGGATGCCTCAAACATTCTTGGCAAGCATGGCGGGACCACAGATCGGACCCGTGGACCGTGACAGTCCTGAAAGAAGGGTACAAGTTGCCCTTCCTGGTGGACCCCCCACCTCTGATACCAGATCTACAGGCGGAATGGTTGGCACCGAAGGACCCCTTGAGAAGGACGGCCCTGCAAGAAGAAGTCTCTGCTATGCTGGCGAAAGGGGCAATGGAACCAGTCAAGAACCCAGGTCCAGGGTTCTACAGCAGACTCTTCCTGGTGGAGAAAGCGACAGGGGGCTGAAGACTGGTCATAGACCTCTCAGCCCTCAACAGGTTCGTGTGCAAGACTGACTTCAAGATGGACACTCCGAAGTCGGTCCTAGCGGCCTTGAAGGAAGGAGATTTCATGATGTCCATAGACCTCAAGGACACATACTTCTAGGTCCCTGTCCACCCCTCCAGCAGGAAGTACCTAAGGGTAAAATGGGGTACCCAAACATTACAGTTCGAGACCCTCTGCTTCGGTCTGTCCACAGCCCCTCAGGTCTTCACGAGGATCTTCACGACAGTCTCAGCCTGGGCGCACGAACAGGGCATCCGCCTGATTCGGTCCCTGGATGACTGGTTGTTGCTTTCAGCCTCGAGGGAAGCACTGAGGGGGCAAGGTGGGAAACTCCTGCAGTTCTGCAATGTCCTGGGTATCACCATCAACCTGGAGAAGTCCCAATTGATACCCTCCACCAGGATGACCTACCTCGGGATGGTCCTGGACTCCCGGTTGGCAAGAGCATTCCCTTCCGCGGAGAGACTGGACAACCTGAGCCAGATCCTACGGCCCTTCCTGTCGGGTCAGCCCAGGAGAGCCAAGGACTGGCAGAGACTGATAGTTCACCTCGTGTCATTGGAGAAGCTAGTCCCACAAGGGAGACTCAAACTCAGGGGAGTACAGTGGAACCTGAAGGAGGCCTGGAACCAGAGAGACTCCCCGCACAAGGTGGTCTTGATGTCCCCGGAAACGAAGAAGGTCCTCGAGTGGTGGCACAACACATCGAACACCCTCAAGGGGATGCCCTCTGCGGCCAATCCTCCGGAGATGCTCCTGTTCACGGACGCATCAAAGGAGCGTTGGGGTGCTCATCTCCTCGACAGCACAGCGAGAGGAAGATGGGGAGCCGAGGAGAAGAACCTGCACATCAATGTACTGGAAATGATGGCAGTGCAAAGGGCATGCCTAGAGTTTGTTCAGAAGCTCCGAGGAAACACCATGGCACTGATGTGCGACAACGCCACAGTGGTGGCCTACATAAAGAAGCAAGGAGGACTAAAATCGAGGGAGTTGTGCGGCCTCACGTTGAAGTTCCTGGAATGGGCCGAAAGGGAGCAGATCAAGATCTCCGCCAGGTTCATTCCAGGGAAGAGAAACGTCCTGGCCGACGGCCTCAGCAGAATGGGTCAAGTGGTGGGGTCCGAGTGGTCCTTGCACCCAGAAGTGGCCAAGACTCTGATTCAGAAGTGGGGCTCGCCAGTAATAGACCTCTTCGCCACCAGGCTGAACGCACAGCTCCCCGTGCCAGATCCAGGAGCGGCGTTCGAGGACGCCTTCCAGCATCCTTGGGACAACCTCGACGTTTATGCCTTCCCTCCCTTCGGAATGGTCAGACAAGTCCTCAACAGGGTGAGGAGAGCGTACAAACTGTGGATGACTTTGGTAGCGCCCTGGTGGCCGGAGAGAGAGTGGTTTGCGGATCTAAAGGAACTGGCGCACCTTCCACCTTGGCCCCTTCCGGACAGGTCAGACCTTCTCCGGCAGCCACACTTTCAAAGGTTCTACGAAAATCCTCGGTCCCTCTGCCTTCACGCGTGGAGGTTATCGAGCGTCTCCTGAGGAAGGAAGGGTATTCGGCGAAGACCGCAACGAGGATGTCGGGTGACCTGAGATGGTCGTCAGCCACTGTGTACTAGGCTAAATGGGCGACCTTCACGAAGTGGTGCGTCGCAAAGAACATCAAGCCGTTGAAAGCCTCCATCCCGGAGATAGCGGACTTCTTAGTCTATCTCAGGGACGAGGTAAATATGCCCATCCCAGCCATTAAAGGAGTCCGATCCGCCCTAGGACAAGCCTTCCTCCTGAAATGCATCGACCTAGGTTCCTCCAGACACATCTCGATGCTCATCAAGAGCTTCGAGCAATCATGCCACCCTCAAGCGGTTAGAGTGCCCCAGTGGGACGTGGCTAGGGTCCTGAAGATGTTGTCGGAACCTCCCTTCGAACCCCTAAAGGACATCTTAGACAAGGAGCTCACCCTCAAGACAGTTTTTCTGTTAGCACTGGCATCGGCAAAACGGGTAGGGGAGCTTCATGGACTTTCATACGAGGTGTCACACTCGAAGGGCTGGCGTGAAGCTACCTTCAAGTTCGTACCATCCATCGTGGCCAAGACCCAGAACCCAGCAGTCTGGGACCCCAAGTTTGAAGGCTTCTCGGTGCCGGCAATCCCACGTTCAGACAACCCGAAGGACTTGCGGCTGTGCCCTGTCAGAGCAGTACGGAAGTACTTGGAGAGGACGGCTAGGCTTAGACCCGAAATCAAGAGTCTTTGTTTCTTCAGGATTAGTGAAGAAACCAGTCTCCAAAAACACGATCTCCTTCTGGCTACGGCAAATGATCATGAGAGCCTACAGTAGCGCAGGGATTCCTATTCCGGGTAAGCCTAGACCCCACGACATCAGAGGTCTGAGTACTTCGTTGGCCTTTAAGAAGAACATGGCAGTCGGCCAAATCCTGCGGGCGGATACTTGGGCCAATCAGTCAACCTTCACAGCTCACTACTTGAAGGAATGCTCGAGGAGGTCCTTGGACAGATTCTCTCTCGGTCCCATCATTTCAGCGCTTCAAAAGATTTAAAGGTGTAGCCCCAGGGTAACCACAGGCAGTAAGTCCAAGAGACACAGGTTCCTTCCTTACCCCCCCCCCCCTGTTCCCTTATTACCCTCCCTGAAATGACACTAAACCCTTTAACTACCAGGGCATACATCTTAAGTGAATGGATACGTCTCCGAGGATTTTTGCAGAGGTGAGTTACTTAGACTCTAAGATAGTTTCTTGGGTAGTTTTCCCTATTTCTCGTGTTTTCTCTTGGAGGGTCAGCAGAACCTAGCCTCCTATCTAGGTTCCCCCCTTGTCTCTCCTCATCACGGTCTCTGGGTCCTGTGGTACACTCCCACCTCCTAAGGTATAAGTCTCCTAAGAAAGTAGTTCGAGGTAAGTACTTCGTGTTGGAACAAATCACAAATTTTAAGTAATTTGTATTTTTCCTAACAGTATTTACCTCGAACTACTTTCGGGTTATGGCCCACCCATCCTACCCCGAGTGCCTTACAGGACTTAATAGAAACCTACCTGATAAAGCTTACTGGAGAGCGAGACCGGAGCAAACATGCTCTTTGACCCAGGGGCGTCTCTGGGCGCGTATCACTCCGCCAGAGATGCCCCGCATAGAAAACGGGAGTAGGGTAAACTACACAAAATTCTGGTCGGATGGGAGGCGATCCCAGATACTCCTAAGAAAGCAGTTCGAGGTAAGTACTGGTTAGGAAAAATACAAATTACTTAAAATTTGTGATGTTTTCACAAAATTGGCTGGTGCACACTATCAGGTTTTTCATAGTCCAAAAATGCCATCAAAAGTGGATTTCTATATTCTACACATTGCTGTACAACATATCTTGAAATGGAAGTACAACTTCTACCTTTTCAAAATCCTGCTGGTTCATCTCTTGCCTTTTCATCAATCTTTAGGAAAATCATGCCATATATTTTCATGACAACTGATGTAAGTGTGATGCCTTTATAATTATTGCAATCAGTCAGGTCTTTTTTTTTTGCCATTTTCACCAACACTCCTAGCTCCCATTCATCAGGTTTTGCCTCTTCATGCCTCATTCTACAAGATAATCCTGTAAAAATTCTGGGAGTCACTTCATTTTCAGCCAGTATCATCGCAGTAGTTATTCCATCGTAACCAGGGGCTTTCCATCTCCTAACTTTTTTAACAATAGCTTTGATTTAAAACACACTGAATTCATTCATGGGCACATCAAGGTCTTCATTAGCTTTTGGTATATCAATCAAATTATTCCCTTCGTATCTCCTATTCATAACCTCACTAATGTGTTCCATCCAACATTGCCTTTCTTCATCCTCTGTTGTAACAGATCCATCTCTCTTTTTTTATGGGTATATGCTTTTTTGCTCCTATAGAGATTTCATTAATAATTCTATGAGCAATTCTTACACCATAGCTACTCCCTGAATTCATGGCTTTGTCAGCCTCTTCTGCTTTCCTGTCTAAATACTCTCTCCAGTCATTCCTGTCTTTTCTTTTGACCTCTCTATCAATACTGGATTACTTAGCTTGCTTTACCTTGCAATTTTCATTACTTCCTCGAAAATTCTCAACAATCAATTTTTGTCTTTGTCTACTTTTTATAGTATATCAAGTGTCAGTTGATATCCATGGCTTTCTTATAACTGCATGTCCCAAAACTTCACTACCAACTAACTGATATATGTTCTTAATATCGCACCATTCTTCATTAATTGTCTGCTCTCTGTCTCTCAAAGTGTCTAAAACTGCAAATCAATTCCTAAATTCAATTGCAAATGTTTCTCTATGCTCATCTTCTAGAAGCTTGGTTGTATCAAACCTAGATATTCTATCTAAATTTCCGTTGGGCGCTTTCAGTTTTGATTTCAGTGTGACCTTAAGGAGCTGGGTGATCACTACCAATATCTGCACCTCTATAGCTTCTTACATTTCTCAGTCTTCCTTCTCTTTTTATTAATGGCAATGTGATCTATTTGATTTTTTAAATTGCCATATGGTGAAGTTCATGTGTATTTGTGGATGGCCTTGTGCTGGAAAGACTACCGCCAATAACAAAAGTGTTTGTTGAACAGAAACTTATAAAATGTGCTCCATTTTCATTTGCAACTTTGCCAAGACCTTCAGCATTAATCACATTCTCTATACCTTGATTATTCTTTCCAACTTTAGCATTGAACTCACCAATTACAATTTTCATATCTCTTTGAGATCTCATCTATTACACTCTGCAGATCTTCATGGTATTCATCTTTCTTTCTTCTGAAGAATCATTTGTTGGTGCATAGCAAACTATAATACTCATACTGCACTGCTTTGATTTAAACTTTGCAAGTAACACTACTATTTACAGCTTTCCACTTAGTTAATGCCTTTTTTGCTCTTGGTGTCATCATTATTCCTACCCCTTCTCTTCTAATGCCATCTGTCCTTCCTGAATAGATATATAAATTGCCTTGGTCTAAGGTTTCCTTACCAATTCCCTTACAACATGTTTCACTTAGGGCCAGGATATCCAAACTATATTTCATAAATTCATTCTCCATTAGCTATAACTTCCTAATCTAATTATGGTTCTAACATTCCAATTACTAATTTTAAATCAGTCTTCAGTATTTATAAACCGGGAGATTCTTAGCACCCCACTACGCCCGGGACTGGGGACTATTCTGTCATTTTTGTTTTCCATAAACTAAATCCTTAGAAGATTCATTTTTTAAATTCATCAAAGGATAGCCTGTTCCTTGTTATGCGTAGTGCCTATCTAAGGCAAGTGTCCCCTGTCGGTCCTTACTAATTCCAGTAAGATCATCCACCAGGTGTCAGGAGTAAAAACCAAAGAGACATCTTGTCTATTGCCTTAATCCCAATCCATTATCCTGCTGCCAGTGACTTCTTCCAGATTTAGGGGGCATTGCCTCCACACCCAAAGTTCTCGTTGCTCATTCGCTAATAAAACCATTGGCAAACATGGATTGCTAAGATATACCGCCTATCACCATGGTTTCTTTAGTTGGTGAGAGCAGTTCAGCAAGCAGTCTCTGGACCAACTCCATTACCACTGTCTTACCCTTCGCGAGTACTCCTCGTATCCCTCTTTAGGTGTCAGATTCCTCTGGGAAGGTCATTCTACCATTTGACCCGAGATGTAGAAGTTCTACTATGAGGCAGGCTCCTCCCCCTACTGTCCCTCTCACTCTTGCGCAATAGCGTTCATCAAGATACCAACGGTACCTGGACTCTAAGGCCTCTAACATCAGCCTAGACCTGGAGTTGGAAATATTGAGAATTATACCAATTAACCCACAGAAGAGGAAAAGAGGGCAAAGGCCACCAACCCTCTTTAAAGTGGAAGACATCAACTCAGTTACTCAGTGGCCTGATTGGTAACGTCTCTGCCTTGTGTTTGCCAGTTGGGGATTCGAGTCCTGCTTAGTCTCGTTTATGAGAGCCTACAGGTCTATTTGTTGAGTCATCAGCAGCCATTGCCTGGCCCTCCCTGGTCTTAGCTTGGGTGGAGAGGGGGCTTGGGGGCTGATCATATGATAAATGGTCAGTCTCTAGGGCATTGTCCTACTTGATAGGGCAATGTCACTGTCCCTTGCCTCTGCCATTCATGAGCGGCTTTTAAACTGGAGGAAGGTGAGTCTAGACTCGTCAACGAGGCATAAGAGAGGGTCGAATGCACCTAAGCAGTCCACCTTCAAGAAGCAAGGCCCCAAGTAGCCCTTTCATGCAAGAGGAGGTGGTGGTGATAAACATGGACGTTCCCACTGGTGGGTGGGCATTCCTCCTACCTGTTTAACGGTGGGAGGATGCCTACAAACCAGGTGGCAGAGGTAGATGAAACACAGAGCCAAACTTTGGATGATCTCCATCCTCCACCCGGGTTATCACATCCCGTTCAATCTCTCACCTCCTTTGACTCATCATCCATTGATATTGTGTTCTTACGTGAAGGGGTCTGCAAAGGAACAGGCCCTTCAGGCCGAAGTCTAGAGTATGCAAGAGCAGAACACCCTCCAAGAGGTCTTAGATGGATCCCAAGGCTTCTACAGTCGACTTTTTCTTGTAGAAAAGACGTCTGGAATATGGAAATCAGTCATCAATCTCTGCCTTGAACAAGGTTGTTCAACTAACTCCGTTTAGAATGAAGACATCAGACAGGTTATAAGACCAAAAGACTTCATGATAACACTGGATCTGAAAGATGCATACTTCCAGATACCAATCCATCCATCATCAAGGAAGTACCTAAGATTCATCCTGAACCAAAAAATATACCAGTTCAAGCTGCTGTACTTCAGACTGTTCATAGCCCCCCAGGTGATCACAAGGATCTTCTCCCTACTGTCAACCAAGTCTTACAAGAACAGCATTTGTCTATTGCGTTATCCAGACACTTGGCTGATTCTAGCGGACTTTCTGGAGACCCTTCTCCTACACCGAGACAGGCTTCTCGAGTTTTTCCTCGATCTGAGGATCTTTGTAAATCGTGAGAAGTCCTCTGTGCAACCATCTCAGAACCATATATCTTGGGATGCAAAAAGACACCCAACTAGGCACATTCCTTCTGTCCAAAAGCAGAATAGAGAAGCTAAAGCAGGCAACGCGCCCCTTTCTGATGCAAGATGTCTATGTGTTCCCCCCTTCTGCCTAGTAAGGATGCTACTAAACAAAGTAATTGGATCACAATGTCTGTCAATGACTCTCATAGCTCCGATGTGGCAATATGCAGAATAGCTTCTGCACCTTCTACATCTGCTTACAGAGGTACCTAATGTTCTCCCTTTTCACGCCTGGAAGTATACTGTATCTCTTGGCGAGAGGCTTTACACAAGCAGTTGCTAAAAGGATGTCTGGATACTTGTGGGAGTCGTCTTCCACCATCAGGTGAAGGGGTGGTTGATGTCGTGGAAAGGGTATTACTCCTCTCGACACCACTATCCCAGTGATAGCAGAGTTCATGTTATACCTGCGGAAGGAAAAACTGCTCGATTGAACTAGAGCAATTCTTTTACTGGGATCCTGTGTGTAAATTCATTTTCCTCCCAAGTTTTAGTGGAACAAAGCCAAAGCCAATGCAGAGGCAATGGCCACTTCTTCCAGGACCACATCAAATGCCTTTTTCATGTCAGTCTCATTGGTCCCTCCCCCAATTTTGATGATCTTTCATACAAACACAGCCTGGTTAAGATGGCCAAGGTCATTCAGAGGAGACCTATGCAGTTGGAAATGGTCCTATTGGTTTACATCATTTCACATAAATATGTTGGAACTGATGATGATCTTTCAGACGTAGAAGAGACTTGATCCTAAAGGAAACTCTCATATAAAGATTTATATAGACAATCAGGCAATTGTTTGCTAGGAATCCTGCTTGAGAATTCCCAATGTAGTGACTTCCGATTATGAGGTTCCTTCAGGAAAGGAATTTGTTCCACTCGGCATCCCGTCTGTCTGGCTCTCACAAATGTAGTGGCGGACACCCTGTCCAGACAGACAGTCCTGCAAGTGGAATGGACCTTGGATAAGTGCTCTTTTCAGGAAATTCTAAAATTAGTTTCAAATCTCCAAATAGATCTGTTTGCAATAAAAGAGAACCACAAGTTTCACTATACATAGCTCTTAATGTGGATTCTCAGGAAACAGTAAGATTTCCTCCGATTCTAGATTGGAATAGATGGTAGTCATTCTATTTATTTCTTTCAAGTTTGATTTCAAAGACTGAATATTCTTCATGAATTTTCAGGGACAGCTCTTCTAGTAGGTCCTTTGTGGCCAAACAGCCTTTGGTATCCACTGCTTCAGTTTCTGAGACCAAGGATTACACCTGCTTTGGCTTGCACTTCTGTATCAGAAAGTAAGGAATCATTTTGATTTCGCTTCTTCCTTTCTAACCCAGAACCTTCATGCTTTGATTTTCTCTTCCATATTTGTGGGTGGGATTGCTCAGCTCATAACTTGACATATTTCATGAGCTGTAAAAGGTCCTCATCCTTGAGACACTACCAATCAGTGTGGAAAATATGAATGGATTTTCTGAAGAAAAGGTCATCTTGTCAGATAATCCCAGACAGTCCTCCTTTCTGGTCTGCCTCTTTGAGGTTAGAAAGTTCCAGCCATCAACAATTTTTTCATACAATTGGCATTGACAGAACCTCTCAAGTGGGCTTTTGAAGTGGATTTAGACTTGTACATGTTTCGTAACAACACCCAGTCTTTTGCTTTGCATCAACCATCTCCACCAATACCAGCAGAATCTTAGTCTCTGGATAGAGTTCTTCAGTAGTTTTGCAAAGTTAAATAATTCCTCCAGCTTCCTTAAAGAACTTTTGCAAAAATCCATATTTCTTATACCTTCAGCTTTAGAAGCAAAAGTCTGTAAACTTGGTGCATTTCAGAGAAATCAGAAGTTCTGTACTGCATGTGTATCACACACACTTATACACTGTAACGGTGTTGCTGCTGCTGCTGCTGCTTTGATGGCTTCCTTTTGTTTAAGAATGGTTCCTATCATAGATGGATTTTGGCCATATTCCTTAGTGATCATACTCAACTGCATGGCAGCCTCATACTTCTTGATCATCTCAAGCATCGTCTCCATAGAAAGCATCTTCTTCCTCTTTCCCTGCACATCTGTATTTTTCTTGGGACCCATGGCTAATAACGTACGAGTTGAATAAGGCAACACTACACAGTTCAGTAACTAACAGCATGAAAGCAAAGTTACCAACACAAATTCAATGTTAACGATAGCACTGACAAAACAAAATGATTGAGGGATGCCGATGCATGAGGGGGTAGATGCTGATAAATAGAAGAGCAGGATTATTTGGCGGTAACTAGCATCTGAGTCGGGAGATAACCAATGGGAGGATGGTGGCGAGTTTACGGCAGTTCTCGTACCGTACCTCGTTTCGTAGCATGAAACATTTTTTATAATATGAAGCAAATCAATCTTCAAGTCTTGTTTCACAGCATGAAAATTTCCTATGCAGAAGCTTTTGTATCAAGAGGTATTACTGTATACTTAAGATCCTTAAGAGAACAATCTTCATTGTTCACCGATGAGGCATAATGTAAGACCTTGTCCAAAGACCAAGAGATGGGCTTTGGTGGTGCTGCGGGTCTAAGTCTAGCACATGCTTTCGGAATCTTGTTAAAGATTTCATTTGCCAGATCCACTTGGAAGGCATATAGGAGAGGTCTAGTCAGGGCCGATTTGCACGTATTTATCGTATTGGCCGCCAACCCCTGGCTATGAAGGTGGACAAAGAAGGACAGACAGAAGTTCACAGAAATTTCTTTCGGTCCTTTTGATTTAACAAACTCCACCCACTTCTTCCAGGAAGACTCATATTGTCTTTTAGTAGACTTAGCCTTGTATTCTTCTAAGAATCCTATATTGCCTTCTGAGATCCCAAACCTTTTTCTAACCGCTAGAGCAAGAAATCCATGAAATGAAGGGTTTGGGTTTTCTGTGATAAACCGAAGGCAGTTAATTTCTGAACCTTCGGAAATATACCTAGGATCGGAGCTAGGACCGGCCTCATCTAGTCTATCAGACCCATTAGAGGAACCTTGTATGGGGCTATTTAGCGAGGTAGTTTCTTGACGCTCGTGATGAAGAGGTCGAACTGCAGTTCCGGGACTTGTTCCCATTTGGGAGGGAATATGTCTGCATCCATGGACCATTCCAACTCTATCGCCTTGGAACGTGATAGAGTATCCACCGTCACATCGTGGATCAAATGTAAATGAACTGCTGTTAGGTGCCATCCCTTTAGGAAAAGGATGGGTAACATCACTAAGACTGTACGAGACATTCGATTGTGACGTCTTAATATCGCTTCGGTGTACCAGCTCAGACGTAGGGAGTCTGATCTGTGTGGAGGGTGCTTCCCCGCCCACGAAAGGACCAGCAGAGTCCTGGGACTTTCGTGTTTTAACTTTTGTTAAAGAAGCGATTAAAGAGGGACCGATCTCAGTCTTTTTTTATCTCTTCAAGCGTTTGATGCATGTTTTCTCCAGGCCCTTAACGCATCTTTCCGATGTGCACTTTTCACTAGGTCTGTCACTATTGCGAACTGGGGAAAGTTTAGCACTTTTCCTTGTTAGCATTTTGGGAATCTGATCGATTAGCTGAATCTCCTGACAGACCTCGCGAGCTCCTTTTAACTTCCCGAGGGAAAAAGGGGCTAATGTGACTGAGGGCTTCAATGGTTTTTTAGCCATCGAAACCCTAGAGCTGGAGAAAGTCGAGACTTCTAGAAGCATATCTTGCATCTGTGATGTCCCAGGAACCGGGTCATCACTATGAATATACTTAGGACTGTGAGTCTGATACGTATCTATTCTAGGATGAATGTTACTCTCCGTGACATGAATCTCAGGCAGGAGGAAGGGGGGTGGTTGACTGGAAGGTTCTAGAGGACACCTTTCAGGTCTGTCAAGACTACGAACACCCTTAGTTGGAACAAGGCCCATATGTTCAGAAGGATTAACATTCAGAACTTGTAGATTATTATGAACTTGTTGAGTAGCGACAGGTTCAGAATGACTCAGAGACTTCTTGAGTCCTTCCTGTGAACACAAAATAGCCTTCCCTGGGACTCGATGAGCCGTAGCTTTCTTACTACCTGTATGCTCTATAGCTCTCAGGTATACTCCTCCAGGAGGGTTTTGAACTGTAGGAGAAGGTAAGGAGATAATAGTAGGGACATTTCTGTTCCCCATCAATGGCTCATCTTGAATAGGCTCTGGACCGAAGGATCGAAGGTCCTGCTATCCTGAGGGAATGTTCCTCCTAGCCGAAGCGTCTTTATGCTTCGAACTGCCTGTAGGTTTAGACTTTTGACCATCTGCCTGTAGCATCTTGGTCACTAAAATAATGGGCTGTTGTTGAGCAGCCCAGATATTTTCAGTATTTTCAATCTTTTTAGGTTGGGGACCCACAACCACAGAAGATTTTCTCTTTGAGGGAATGCCCCATTTTTGGGGAAGACTTATGTTTTCCATGGCGGCATTCTTAATTACTTCCTTAATGACCTCTTGTGGGAAGAGGTCTTTACCCCAAATGTTGGAAGATATTAGCTTCCTTGTTTCATGTTTCACCGTTGCAGCAGCAAACACAAACACTCTACATGCTCTCCTAGCCTTCACAAAGGTGTAAAGGTCCTTTACCAAGGTAGCCATATGCATTTTGGCTAAGACCATGAGCATGTCTGGGGTGTTCTCGTAAGTTGAACACAACTCTATGTAGTTCTGTAGAGAAAGGGATGTCGCCAGTCTCTCCTTTGACTCGTGTTCATTAAACGAGCAAATCGGACAATTTAGGGAGACGTACATTAAATTGTCGGCTTGCGACATCCTTGTCTAATTTTCCTACTGAAAATGTCAAATGGACTTCCTTCCAATCCTTTTCCTGTCCGGGAAAAGCTGTTGACAAAGGCTTGCACTCATCGAGTGTGGGACATGACTCAACCGCCTCTACAGCTTTGGTAACGGAAGTAAATGCCTTCCTCATAAAGGGGAAGGAGAGTGAAGCAGGAGCAAGAAAGGAAGAGTGTACGTTATTCAGTGAGAAAACCGTCGTCTCTGAATAACCCACCTTCTTCAGATTATCTGAAAGGATAGTCTTGCCTTATCATGATCAAGAATCATGACCTCCTTTTGTTCCGTTCTTTTCCTTGTCTTTGGTTCGAACCTCAGTCGAACCCAACAATTAGGGAAAACCTCAGAGCTTGGCCAAAATTGGATTTTGTCCAAGGGAAGAGTACCTATTTTCTCTGAAATGAAGAGATTGCCATTTGAAATCGACATCTGCTCCGCAAACCTCCAGGGATTGGTTAAGGAGCATGAAGGAAGGTGTTGATTCATGGGTCGTTTAACTGACCCGTGGGAAGCAACAAGAGGAGCTTTACGAGGTTCTATCTTGTGTTTTACTTCCCGCTTTTTGCTTTGTTTACTAAAGCTCTCTATCTGATTCTTCAGTTGGATACATAATTGTACCACATTATCCCATAGAGGGGTAAAAGACGAAGATATTGACATCGATGGCTCTTTAGCCAGCAAAGGCGGAGGAAAGTCCGATACAACATATTTCTCTTCTACCTTAGGGCACTTCTTACCCTCGATCCCAAAGGTTTTCTCGCCATCAGGGAACGTAGTTGACTCCTGAGGCACTACTATTTCCTCACTTAGCTCTGGAAATAATAGCTTACGCATCCTATCATTAGGTAGAAAAGGTCCCGGAGAGATCTTTTGGAAGCCTCTCACCCAGTTACGTAATTTATACTGTGCTATATCCTTAGTCTCTGTAGACTTGGGATTATCAAAACCTTCAGACATCAATGTCCAACATATATTGCAACCCCGTGGGTTCCAATAATGTAGGGATCCGGCCACCGAGCGAAATCGCTACGAATAAAGGAATGGCCACTATCGTAGGGATGGTGCTGTTGTGCTATCGATAGTAGTAGGGAACGGGGATGGCCTTTGAAGGGCCCCCCTTTTATTTTTGCCACACCTCCTCGAACGTAAACTCTATCTGGGGTGCAGATTGCTATGAGGTGTGCCATTACGTCCTTACGCGATATCCCTTCTTAGAATTTCAAGGGATATTCGTTCCAGGAGTTAGAATTCTGGGTACCTTCGGTAAATTCTCTGGGATATATCACTGTAGTCACATATAACCTAGGAAGCTACTAATGAAGGAACTTCCATCAGCACGACATGGCTTGAGCCCAAAATTTATACATTATAGAATACTTCTTGTGTCACAGGAAACGAATGGTTATTTTCTTTATGTTTCTGTATAACGTAAAATCCATTATTACTGTCGAGTAGTTTTATATCTTTCGATGGCTATTATCATGGAATTATTACGGAATAACATAGTCACTTCAATAAATGCATAGATTTTTTTTTTTACACAAAATCGGAGTGCTTTGTAAATATACATTGTAGAACAATTCTTGTGTCTTATGAAATACAGTAATTGGATATTTTCATTACATTTTTGTATAACGTTCAAGTCCATTATTACTAACGAGTAGTTTTATATCTTTCAACATCTATTTATAGTGGAATTATTATGAAATAATATAGTCACTTCAATGAATATAAAGTTTTTTTATACTTCAAGTCACAGTTCTTTACCATTATTTAGAGATAATTACATGAAACAAATTTCTTTAAAAAATATTCTATAATCACTTCACAATTAATGGAAAAACATTTTGATTGTTTAGAGTGAAATACAATGGAGAAGAAAGCAAACTTTTGACAAATTTGCTCTGTAATCAGCAGTAAAACAAATAAACATGGAAATGTAGCTTATTAGCGAGTAAGTGAGCAAGTATATCTGATGGTGACAAATCTCGTATATAACTTGAATAGCGGATCCGCGGCCTTGTAGTGAAGGGGTTAAATTGTTGAATCAGACAAGTTAGCCCTTACTCAGCAACTGCTGTTGGTATACAATTGAAAGTTTCATTACTGTTGGAATGGTCTATTTTTCTGTCATTGACCAATAACATCTGTGTTTTGTTTATTTATAGAACAATAAAGTTGTCTAAAACAAATTAGATCTTTGCAATCATATGATAAGTGGATTAATGTCTAGATTTAAATAAACAAGTGTATTATACATCTAAGGTAGTAGCAAAATTTGATTGGTTGCATTTGCGTACATATACTGCACATAATATTATTGGAACTACTGTATATGGCTGGCCTAAGATTATCAGTTCCCCTATTTAAGTAATTCTCAATATGTAAATAAAACTTTAATTCTCTATTTCAGGAAACACTCCATTCTTAGAAAGCACCAATTCAGTCCGTTATGGCGTGCATAATGATAATGAAGACATAACAAATCACCGGACAAGGGAAGAACCCATTGAACTCACTCTAAGAGCCTTCTTCTGCCAGACATGTGGTGCAAAAGTAGTTGGAAAAGATAGCTACTTTTTACACATCAAACAACACATTTCAAGACCTAGCAACCTTACTTCAGAAAATCCATTGAATTCTGAAGTTTCACAACAGGAGACATCCTCTTGTGGACCTAGTCCCAGTTTAGTCAGCACAAATACTGCTGCGCTTAATATATTAACAGATTCTGAAACTGTTACCACAGAAGAAACTCATGAAGCTACAGAATCTCCTGAGACACATCTCTCTGACTGCATGGAGGAAGAGCATGTAGCCAATCAGCTCTTGAAATTACGCGAGTGGCAGCTTGGAAAACATGGCCAGCGTTTTAGAAAACACCAATTATCTTTTTCTAGTTCTCCAAGAACTTCAAATCAGAGTCCTGCTCAAGAAAAGTTGGTGAATGAAAATCCTTCAAGTAATATTGATCCTGGATCTGTGGAAAAATTGTCACTAAATGATAACAATGACCTTAACACTGTTGACCAAACTTCAGTAGAGAATGAACCACAACCATCATTGCTTTGGCCACCCAGTAATGGAGGAGGTAATGCAGTAATATCAGGAAAATATTCAGCTGCATCAACATCTTACACATTATTGAACAGTTTAGAGAAAGTTAATGATTCATCAGCATGTTTTAATAATGTTCTCTCTCCAAGTATTTCCATACCTGGTGAGGAAAATGAAACTACATTTAATGACTCTGAGTATGTGCAGCTTGATGATTGTGCTGTAACTTCCTTAGATGGTATTAATGAAGCATTCCCTGTACCTTCTTTATCAGAAGAAAATATTGAAAGATTCCCTCCTCTGGAATATGAAATATTGCAAGGGAAAGAAGGGACTAAGCCTTATTGTATCAATAACTCTCAGGAAGGGGCAAAGCCAACTTCAGTTGGCTGCAACCTTGAAACATCAACTGAGCACATTGAATTTTTATCAGACCCTGAATGCCTAAATTCTTTCAAAGATAGTAACCAGATTTTTATACAGGGTGGCAGAGACTTTTCAGGTAATCCAAATAATAATCCCATTAGAGACTTTTCAGGTAATCCTAATAATAACCTAGTCAGAGACTTTTCAAATAATCCTAAATACAATCCTGTCTCGGAATTTTTAGGTAACCCTAATAATAATCCTGTCTCAGACTTTTCAGATAATCCTAATAATAATCCTGGAAGAGAATTTACAGATCATTCTAATAATAATCCTGTCAGAGACCTTTCAGATAATCCTGTTAAAAATCCTGCTACAGACTTTTTGGGTAATCCTAATAATAATCCTGTCAGAGACTTTTTAAATAATCCTAATACTAATCTTGTCAGAGACTTTTCAGGTAATCCTGATCAAAATCCTGTCGCAAACTTTCCAGATAATCCTGATCAAAATCCTGTTATAGAATTTTCAGATAATCATTATCAAACTCCTGTCACTGACTTTTCAGATAATCCTAATAATAATCCCATTAGAGAATTTTCAGACAATTCTAATAATGATACCATTAGAGACTTTTCAGATAATCCTACTAATAATCTTGACATAGACTTTTCAGATAATCCTAACAATAATCCTGTCAGAAACTTTTCAAATAATCCTACTACTACCAATAATAATCCTGTCAGAGACTTTTTAGGTAATCCTAACAATAATTCTGTCAAAGACTTTTCAGTTAATCCTAATATTAAAGCAAATGAGAATATAAGTGAAACCCAAACAGAAAATCTCCCTTTCCTTATTGATGAAGAAAAAAGGCAAAGTAATACATGTGAAAAGAGTATAAATAATCGTCCTATTTGTGAAGAGTCTTTAAGTGACAACATTGTAGTGGGTGGGAATCCGGACCAAGAACCGTATTTGCATAAAAAATTTCACCATGATCAAGATAGGAAAATTGTCCACACAACAGGCATTTCCCAGAATGCTGATGTAAACAGATATATTCAGAGTATTCAGTCATTACTTGTAAATAAATTGAATGGTACTCTGAATTCAGATGTTCCTTTTAAAAATGAAGGAATGTCTTTGGAAGTTAACAACACAACAAACAATGTAAACCAGGACAATAACTGTTCAACACAGTCAGAAATATCCCCTAGAGTGTATATTTGTGAAGTATGTAATTTAAAGTGCTCTAATCGGTTAGGTTATGCAGTTCATTGTAAGTCTCATGAAGTGGAAGGTCAAAAGAACTTTACCTGTCAATTTTGCAGTAAAAAGTTCTTCAGAAAACGTAGTAAGGATTTGCATGTAAGGGGTCATACAGGAGAGAAAATCCATCAGTGCACAGTGTGTTCAAAAATATTCACTAAACTTTATGCTTTGCAAAGACATAAAGAGGAGGTACATGCTAGTGGTAAACATTATGTGTGTGCAGAATGCAGTAAGGAGTTTTCTAGTCAGAGACAGTTACAAAACCATCTGGATCTTCATCAAAGTGAAAAAATTCATAAATGTAATCAGTGTGATCATGCCTGTCATACTGCTAGTGGAATGAGAATGCATAAATTAAAAATTCATTCAAATGATCAAAAGAAAGAAGTATACCAGTGTACAGTTTGTAAATATAACTTCAAGAAACATAGTGGTTTAAAAAGACATATGCAACGAAAACATTCCGCCGCTCAGTTAAAATGTGATTTGTGTCCAAAAATGTACTCGTGCAATGAAGATTTACTTCAACACAAAAAAATGCACGGTAGTGAACTATTTACATGCAACCATTGTGAAAAAACTTTTACCTCATCATGGAATTTACAAAGACATAAAGTTAGTCACAATAAAAAAACACATCCATTCCAGTGTGACAAGTGTCCAGCAAAATTTACAAGGTTAGATTCTTTAAAGAGTCATTTAAACATCCATTCTCAGAAAAAGCCTCATGTCTGCCACTGTGGTAAACGCTTTGGGAAAAAAAGTCAGTTGAAGTCACATGAAGACAAACACAGTGCTGTTCCAAAATACACTTGTAATATTTGTGAACGCTCTTTTAAATTTAAAGTGTCATTAAAAAATCATAGTTGTAAAAAAAGATATAATACAGAAGAGAGTCAGCATACTTCTTCAAGCTAAGCATATAGTAGGCAACCGTTTCTAAATGACTAAACTTTTATATAGTTTTCAAATATTTTTGTTATGAAAACTGACAATAAAGGCAATGGATTTTTTTAGTAAAGGACTCATTTGTAATTTTAGGTTATAAGTTATTTTAATACATTATAGTATTGGGATAAATTAGTCATTGGTTTATGGTTTTCACATCTTGTACAATAGCAACTTGGGAGTACAAGCAAACAAAGTTGGTATACATTGCAATAATATATTATGTAGAATTAGCTCACATATATTTTTTTCATTCAACAATCAATATCTTTTTTACAAATTTCATCATCATCAGTTAGATCATGCGCACCATCATCAAATAATTCTATTTCCTTATCAGCTATATCTTCCATTTCCATTTTCTGAGGAATTTCATCATTCTTGAGTCCAAACTGAATAGTCCAGTTTTTACAGAACTGGTGGAACATGCACTCTCTAAATGACGGTAAACTTGTGAACAGTCTATAAGCTGATAATAGCTGTTCTGATTTGAGTTCACGAGGGTGCACAAACATACGAAATCCATTCTGTGGAACAAAAATTATTAACATTATTAATATTTAAATTATTCATCACAGTAAATCTACAAAACTTACATATATTCTAGCCTTTAAAAATAATTGCCTGTGAATACAGATCCACCAATTACTGATTTACACAATACTGTACGTTGTTTCTTATGAATCCACCATCATACTAGGAAGACAATGTTTTCTTTCATTTAAATACATTTACATGAATATTGGATACCTAACATAAGAAATATTAGAATAAAAAAAAAATATTTTATTGAAACTTTCTAAAATCCATGTGTTATTTATCCTTCATATGAAAAGCTTGCCATGATAAAATTAAAACCTTGAAAAGATATGCGTGTTACCATTTATTCTCGCAAGAAAGACACAGAAATGAATGGCTCGCTAGTGTAAACAATGGCTTCCCCAGCCATTGCCACCTCCACCATTTTGACTTCTCTGTCATCTCAGTAGCCTCAGTTTCACGACTACAAGCCATTTATTTTCTACTCGCTTATTTTAGGAACATGTAAATTCAGTAAAACAGGAATTATGGCATCTTGAATAAAATTTTGTGCAGATTGTAAAGTAAATAAGCTAAAATTGACAAGATTAGATCCTTAATATATTTTCATTGATAAAGATTTGCATGTCTTTATTGGTTTTAATATAACAAGTTTAGTCAGCCCTTCACATTTGCGGGGCTAGATAACAGACACCGGCGTAAAGATCAAGAATCCACAATGTTTGCTGCTCTAGGGTGGGTCACCTCATAACCTACCAACTCACTGCCAATTGCC
Organism: Palaemon carinicauda; assembly: GCF_036898095.1. Classification (NCBI taxonomy): domain Eukaryota; kingdom Metazoa; phylum Arthropoda; class Malacostraca; order Decapoda; family Palaemonidae; genus Palaemon; species Palaemon carinicauda. Next base: position 33,332,107 of record NC_090769.1, read on the forward strand.
TACGCGTGGTCGTCTAACACACTAGGTAATCCACTTTACTGCACTATACAGTATTGTTTTCACGAGGTTTTATTATTATTACTAGATAATCTTCCTCATTTGTCTTAAGAAGTTAGGTTTTCAAAATTGTCCTTTGTCCAAAAAGGTTATATGTTTTCTGGTTAAAAGATACGTCAGAGAGGTTCATAAGGAGTGGCATCCAAATCAGATGAAAGATTTTAAAGTTTTAAGAGTAAAATTTATATTGGAAGTGCAACTATTGTACTTCTCTGAATTTTTGTTGGAATATTTCTTTGAAGAGATTTTTAGTTGCAGCTCAGTAGCGTATGTAATAGGTATTCGCTTAAAATTTTCTTGGAGAATTCTGGTTTTCTTATTAAGATTGCTAAGCTTAAGGTGCCATAGTAGCTTCTGGCAATGTAGTCTAATAAAAGTTTGGTCTTCTTTTAGCTTTATTATTGGTTGACTCTAAGCAGTTTTAAGTTTTTTGTTCCTTATTTTGGAATACTAGATAAGAACTAGGTGCTGTGGAAATATGAAATTTTGAAAAAATAATTTGTATTTTTCCTAACTATACAGAGTTCTTTACTTATAGGAGACGAAGTACAGCGGCAACTGGAATATGGGAATTAAAACTTTTAAAGAGGTGTAAATAACCGGTCAGTAGCAGGAAGGCAACTGCCCCCAGCAGCTCACTACAACCTCAATTGGATTTCAGTAAAGAACTTGGGTTTGTATAGTCAGGAAAAACACAAATAATTTTTTGAATTTGTCATTTGTTCCTACATGAATAAAAACCATTCGTTCTTTACTTATAGGAAATTCATCCGTAGGAGGGAGGAAGTTCAATTCCCAGGCTGGAAACTGAACCTACAGATCTGGTACGTGGCAATGGTGCTTAAGTCCCAATCCTTACATCTCGTGAGCTATGGGAAGGAACACCCAATCAAAGCAGGGCCCGTGCAATCAAAGGTATATGAGCTGGACTTCCTTGAGCTGTAACCAAAGCGAAGAAAGACGAAGATGATGTGGAAGGCTATTTCAGAAGTAACAGGTTTGTTTGGCTACAACACACTTCCCCTCATAAGAAGTGTGGGGTTAAAGATCTCAAGTGCTTACGAACCCTGAAGCTGAAAGTAAGTGAGCTTACCCACCTCCAGATAAAATCCAACTGGTAAAGGTTTGAGGCTGAACCTCAAGAGAAGGGAAAGGTTAAAAGGAAAAGGAAGCTTGTCACCCTTCATATTCACCCCAGGCTTACTCATAACCTTCCCCTGATCTACAGATGGTGGTCATGTGGGTCACACACTGCAGGCAATGGGCTGTAAAGGTGGTTTATCTCTTTCAAACCCCTGCCATAAGAACCTGCATCACAAAGAAGTTCTTCTTAAAAGCTAACAAGGCTGCAAGACCTCTTGATGTCATGAGCTTTCACGCACGTTACTGTAGATGTGGAAGGGTCTATTGTTCTTGAGATAACTTCCCAGAGCCAAAAGGAGTTGGCATTCCTCGAGACCTTTTTTTTTATCCTTCCTATGCTTATAAATAAGTTCTGCAGGTGAGGCCAGGTATGTTTCAAATAGCTTCTCGAGCCCTAACAAGACACAGTAGAAGTTGATCAGGATACTTGGTTACTGAACAAAGACTCGAAAAGGTAAACAACGAAAATCTAAGATTGGAAGAGGCTTGGTTTTGTGTTGCTGCCACAAACTCCAGAACGAAGCTTTGAAATACTTTCCTCCGACCCGTTGAATGGACGACGTCAACTGTCAGTCCATGCAGTTCACTTACTCATTTAACTGAGGCCAAGGTGAGAAGGAAGACTGTTTTCAAAGTGAGATCCCTGTCAGACGCTTGTTTCAGATATTCGTAAGGTGTCCCTTTTAGAGATCTCAAATCCTTCACAATATCCCAGGATGGTGGACTGACTTCAACTGGAGGGTAGGTATGATCAAAGCTCTGTATTAATATACAAGTTTCCTCGGAGGAAGAAATTTATAATCCAAGTTAAAACACTTGGCGCAAGGTTGAGCGATAACCTTTCACCACAGAAATGGAAAAGAGTTTCTCCCTACAAAGGTAAAGCAAAAAATTTGCAATTATAAGAATAGAGGCCGTTTCTGAGAGAGGAGATCCTGCATAGTATCCATACGTGAAGACATAAGAATTCTATGCTGCTGTGGAAAATCCTGGTGTAGGGCTGTCGCAGATGATGTGGAAGATGCAGGAGTTCTCTCAGTATCTCTACCAGGAGATGTGGAAGATCCACATACAATTCCTGATGCGGCCAAAAGGGAGCTATAAGCATCACCACCAGGTTTGGGTCTCCTTACCCCATTGTGAATCTTTCTTAACAGGCACAAAGAAAGAAAAGCATAGGCGTTGAGGGAGGCTGGAATGCATCCTAGAACACCGCTGCTGGATCTGGTATTGGTGAGCAATACATATATTGAAAGCTTCTCGTTCAGCGAGGTCGCCTGGAGCAGTATATTGAAAGCTTCGTGTTCAGCGAGGTCGCCAACAGGTCTATAGTTAGCTAACCCATAAAGTTATTACTTCCTTCAGTATCTGAGGACTCAAAGCCCATTCTCCACCTATGATCTGAGTCCTGCTTAAATGATCTGCCACCATGTTTTTCCTGCCTGGAAAGAAGCAGGGTGACAGAGAGATCGAGTTGTTCTCTGTCCACTCCAGGATCTCAACTACTAGTTGACATACTATAGTTTGAGGGAAAGTGTTCCCACTCTTTTGCATATGTATGACACTACAGTGGTAATGTCACTCATCAATACCACCAAGTGCTCTTAAGTAACAAATGTCGAAATTGTTGAAGAGCTAACCATGTTGCTTTTAGCTCCCAAAGATTTACATGTTCCCAGTGCTCTATTGCTGACAAGGTTCATGAAACCAGGTGGTCATTCAGAGGAATACTCCAGCCCTCATTCAAGGTGTCCGTGAACAACCTAACTCTGGGAGGAGACAAGGCAAGAGGTGAACCCATACAGAGGTTTGTGTTGCTTAGCCACCAGCAAAGATCTTCTTTGGAGTTCACCCCCATGAGAATCTGGGACCTAGGATTGTCTCAATGTTGTAACTAGGAGTCCTTTAGGTCCCATTGTATGTTCCACATGCAAAAATTTCCTCCAGGAACCAGTCGCTCTAATGATGACAGATGACCAAGTAGTCTTTGCAAATGAAGAGCAGGATGGGGGATGCACTTTAGAAAGGGTAGGACTATTTGTTGAAATCAACAAATCCTGTCCTCTGAAGAGAACACTTTCCATTAGAGGGTGTTGATCTCCATGTCCAGGTAGACGAGACATTGAGGAGTTAAGGAAGATTTGTCCAGGTTTGTCAGGATCCCCAGATCCTGACAAAACTGGAGAATTTTCTCTCGATCAGTCAGGATGAGATCTCGTGATTCTGCGAGGATGAGCAAGTCGTCCAAATACCTCAGTAGCCAGATCCTGTTGGCATGGGCCCTGGTTGATATAAGTTCGAAGATCCTTGTGAAGACCTGGGGGGCTATTGAGAGGCCAAACCAGAAGACCTCAAACTGGGGTATCCTATTGTCTATGACTACTCGCAGATATTTCCGGGATGAAGGATGGATCGGGACTTGGAAGTAGGCATCCCTTAGATCCAACATAATAATGAAGTCTCCTAGCCTGACAACCTGGATTATAGTGACTGATGTCTCCATTTTGAATCTAGACGGCTTTACGTACTGGTACAATGACAGGTCTCCTGCCTCCACACACCTTTTCGACAAGAAAGAGTCGACTGTAGAAGCTGAGCGACTTGTCGTCGACCTCCTGAAGAGTATTTTTGTCTACCATTTTCTTTACCGCCTATAACAAAGCCAGGTATTTCCAAGACCCTTCCTGATATGACGATGATGCTGTCGGTGGAGGAAATAGAGGATGGGGAGATTCGACGAACGGGTGGAGGTATCCGCACTACAGGACTTAGACTGCACAGTCTTTCACTCTATAAAACCACCAGCTCCTCCAATGCCTATGTAGGCATCTCCCCACTGATGAAAGGGGGGGGGGGTGGATTTCCCATCCTAGTGAGAACCTTCATCATTCCCTTTTTCTCATCCTCTCACAATACCTGATGTCTGACAGGGTTGGAAAGAGATGGAAGGTCTCTTCAAGATGGAACCTCTACACCTGCTCTTCTGGGTTTTGCCAATCTTGACGAGTTGCAGGATAGCCCGAGGTTGATGGGTGTTGCTGCTTAAATGAGACGGCTCTCTGAAGGTACGAGTCATGCGATCTTCTCTGGAAGGAAAAGGGAAGAGACTGCTAGAGAGGCGTTTCTCAGGTCTAGCGACTCCTGCTTCCCGATTTTCTTGTGAAAGCATGCTATAACTGCCTTCCAACACTTGAGCACCATGTTGGCCCATTACCTGGCAATCTGGAACATCTGATATTCCAAAGCTCTAGCCCTGGACAGTAAAATCTCCTCAAGGGATTTCTTTTTCTTTTTATTTGAGAGATCTTGTGTTTATGAAATAGCCAACTGTATACATCCAGTTATCCCGCAAGGATATTGCTTGTAAAGCATTCATGGTTGCTGCCTCCATCTGTGAAAGAGAGACTGGTATGGACGTGAGTCTATCTGTAGAACTGCCCAAGGAAGAGAGGAAAGCTGATCATCTACTACCCTATACTACCTCTTCTGTTGGGAAGAGGAATCTGCAGCAACCGTGAAGACTTTACAACTTCAAGGAGTCTTTCTCCCATGATACCTGGTCTTCTATCTTCCACATGACATCTTTGGTCATAACCATCAAAGGAATTTCAAGGCTTGTGCTGGGAGGAGGCAAAGAAAGGGACTTTGACTATGGCCCAGCCATCCTTCAGGGAGGAGGGAAGTGTTTCCTTGATGTCACTCACTGAACCAAGGTCGCAAGTTCCATTGAACCTTTCTCCGAAGGGATATCCTCCTCATCTGTGACCTCTTCTCAGAGATCGGATTCCAGGCTGTGTGAAAGCAGGATCGGCATCTGCGATCAGGAAGGGGACCCTGTCAAGTCGTCAACCTCAGCGATCTCTATGTAACGGGCTGGTCTCTGCTCGCATGGTGCTGTTGATTTCCTTGAATTTTTCATGTCCTTCCTTTGTCTTTGCATTACTCCTTCTGAAAAGAAAGATGGAGGTCCTGAAAATAAGTCTAGGGTCCAGTACCTTTGAAGTCTTAGGCAAAGGTAACCGAGGTTTGGGAACATACTGGGTATGTTCCTTTGTGAAGAAAATGGCGATAAGCTCGTAGTTATCAAAAAAGGAAATTTCCCTCAAAGATAAGGAGCCTCTATGTGTCCTTGTGTTTACTGCACCTATTGGTGATGTAACCGGGGTTTTAAACCTGCGATGGCTGGGGTCTCTCTTGACTCCAGACAGGTTAATCGGCGAAGGGAGGAAGACCAGTTATGGCGTCTTACATGCTACCATGTCGTCCATAAATGAGGAAGATTCCACAAGGTCCGACTCTTGCAATCGAACTGCGCCTCCTAAGGTCTGGTTCTTGACACTGAAGGCTAATCTAGAAGGTGTACAATAAGCGTTGTCTTCTAGTGAAGCAGGCCCTTTCCGAAGAGTCTTTCCTTTTGCTGGAAAGAGATGATCATCCTTTGAAGTTTGAAGAATCTTCTTGGGTCAGAGAATTGCTGAGTCAGAAGTTTCTTCAGAGGAATCCCTGGATTGTTCCGCAGAAAATCCGGCGCTCAAACGGTAAGGAGAAGAGTTCCTTCGTCGCTGAGGCGAGGAGCAGTGATGAAAGACGACTAAAGTGCTCTGGCGAGATGTCCCTAAAATACAAGGGTGGGAGGATGGTCTGAGCAGGAGGGCAAAGCCCTCTCAGAGTGATAAGGGGAATTGTTATGTTTATTCGTAGGTGATGATCACCAAGAATGCGATAGCGAAGAGTGGCGAGATTGCGAAGGAGAAAATCTCTTGGATTGTCCTACTGCAGACGAAGGGCGGCTATACCCGAATAAGGGGGAAGATCGCCTTGAGCACCAGGGAGAAGATTGGATGAACGTAAATGCGACGATTTTCTTGAACGCGATGGAAAAGATTGACTGGAGTGTGATAGGACAGCGCTTGGAGTGTGAAGGCAATCAATGACTTGATGCTGAAGAGGAGCATCTAGAGTGCCTGTTGGATCTGCTAGAAGCTGATGAAGAATGTCTGGTATCTCTTCAATTGGGCAAGGCTAAGGCAGGAGGCAATGGTGAGATGGAAGCCCGCTGCAAAGGCGAGGCGAGAAGAGAAGAGAGACCTATGCACAGCGCAAGGGTTAGGTCAAGCTGGAGAATAACTATGAGTTGTTGGTCTAGGATGCAAAGGTCTGGTAGCAGTAGGCTTGGAAGTAGATGGTCTGGCAGGAAACGGCAAAGAATCCCCCTTGGCAGAGGCATGATCTCACAAGACGATGAGCTCTAGAGAGCCTATAGGTTCTGAAACGGAAGACCTCCCAGAAGGAGCAGCAACACCGAGGCAATTAAAGGGACAAAGTCCTCTGACGGGTGAAGCTCTGAGGCCTCTGCTACAACGGGAACCTGCTAAGGAGAAGTCGAAGGAATGATGGACTGCAAACAATGTTTCTCCTCCATAAAATCTCAAAGCTTGTTCTCCGAAGGAGAACCAGGTATCCCCAAGTGAAGGGCTTCCAACCTCCGAAAAATAAAACATGAAGGATAGTCTGCAAAGGATGTCTGAATGATGAGCAATCACACGCAGACACATAAGCTGGAAGAAAAAAAAATTAGAAAATTTTCTAAGTAAACAAAGCAAAAACTGCCAAGTTTCCAACAGAAGAACAAGTTCACTCTCTGACGGCTGAAATCCAATTGAGGTTGTAGTGAGCTGGAGAGGGTGGGCTAAGTAGCCTCCCCACTACCAGCTAGTTATTTACACCTTGTTAAAAGTTTTAATTGCCGTATTCGACCCATCGCTGCACTCAGTCTCCTATAAGTAAAGATCAAATGGTTTATATTCATGTAAGAACCACTTCAGAAACACAATCTGGAGCCTAAAGTTAAAACCTTAGTTGCTACGGTTAAGTAACGAGACATATAAAAGTGTATTTTAACACCCAATTTTCTACCTCTTTCTCTCATGACTCACCTTCATCAGTGTGTAGTCAGCAATATGAATATCGGGAGAGGTTCATAGAAATGAATATTTAACAATAAAATTTATTCCTATACTCGCCTGATGTTTATATGCATCCCCACCTGTTCATATGTATGCCTACCCTCCTCCCAGTGGATAAGGGTGTCAAAAGAATATGATATTAATTTCAACTTCATAGATTGAAGACGGCAGGCCACCTAGCCACACCGTGAGTTATCATTAGTTCCCCGATGTCACCTTGATGGGCAAGAGATGCTGAACTCTTGAAGAGAATAAAACAGATTTTTTTTGTTTCTTAGGGGTTATGTTCAATATACAACAAATTTAAATATGAACAGCAAGTGAGTAAAAAAATAAATTTTATTATCAAAATTCTATTTAGATTTAGTATAGTTTAGGCTGTTGTTAGCATCACATCATAGTTTCTTTTTTATATATTTTACTTTGATATCTACCTTGTTTTTCTCTGTTAGACCTAAATTATGGTTTATTTTCTAGTTCCCAATTCTCCTTCCATACTGAGCAACTGCTTTACTTATTGGTTCCTCTGGCCTTGGCATGTGTTAACAATAACAATAATACAGTAATTATAAAATCTGCCTAATATTTTCTAAGACTCACCTTTATATAATCAATACCACATCCTGGAATCCACTTCTCCATGTGGAAAATAAGCGATTCCCCAGATCTTGCATTGATCAAGCATCTCATGAAGTAATGAAAAGTTGGAAGTTCATGCTTAGCAGCCTGAAATTAAGACACATATAATGTAAATATTCATCTGCAATCAGAATATCACAAATTTTGAAAGATTTTGTTTCACAGACATAAAACATTAAATCTATTTACATCTGCCTTTCCTGTGGTTAGAAATTCCTTTAAACACTCCAAATGATGATCCTCAATTCGCCAGCAATAAAAGAAAGTTTTTGTGGCAGTTACTGGACTGTTTGTTTGACATGGTGTAAACAAATTTTCATCCTTGCTACTACATTTTGCAATTATTCCCTTTATTATTTTACATAATTGCCTTGTAGTCATCTTTAACTTTTCATTGTAATTCCTTTAAATCTTGCTGTAATGATTAATGTATTAATTGTATTCCCATTTTATTCTTTTGCAAATAGTGATTCCCTCAATTTGGAACTATTGCACAATGGAAAGTCACAACTATTTTCAAGGTACCAGCATCAGCAGCCCAAAACATTCTTGGCTGTACTGCAAGTTTTTCGACTGTTATGCCTTGGGCTAAGGCTGACTCTGCTGGGTCTAATGGCAATATTGATTGATTTAAAGTTTCCTGGCATCCTGCCATTTAAGGTCATTGATGCCAATATCATTTATTACATATAAAAAATAAAAGAATATTCAATTAAAACCATAAAAGTTAAATATTTTTCAGAAGACCTACTTCTGAAATAAATCTAAAAGGTAGTAGGTTGACCAGGGTACCAGCCACCCATTGAGATACTACCACTAGAGAGTTATAGGGTCCTTTAACTGGCCAGACAGTACTACATTGGATCCTTCCCTCTAGTTACGGGTCTTTCCCTTTGCCTACACAGACACCGAATAGTCTGGCCTATTCTGTCCTCATACAGCTGACAACACTGAGATTACCAAACAATTCTTCTTCACCCAAGGGGTTAACTACTCCACTGTAATTGTTCAGTGGCTATTTTCCTCTTGATACGGGTAGAAGACTCTTTAGCTATGGTAAGCAGCTCTTCTAGGAGAAGGACACTCCAAAATCAAGCCACTATTCTCTAGTCTTGGGTAGTGCCAAGGCCTCTGTACCATGGTCTTCCAGTCTTGGGTTAGGGTTCTCTTGCTTGAGGGTACACTCTGGCACACTATTCAATCTAATTTCTCTTCCCCTTGTTTTGTTAAAGTAGTTATAGTTTATATAGGAAATATTTATTTTAATGTTGTTACTGTTCTTAAAATATTTAATTTTTCCTTGTTTCCTTTCCTCACTGGGCTATTTTCCCTGTTGGGGCCCCTTGGCTTATAGCATCTTTCTTTTCCAACAAGGGTTGTAGCTTACCAATTAATAATAATAATAATAATAAAATTGCCACTCACATAGTAGGACACATCATGTACAAGAATCTAGGCAAGGATGAACCTGCCATCCTCACCTTGAGCCTCAAACAGATATCTATTTCTTAAGTTGCTATAATTGGTTCATTCGGTCAACAATTGCCTCACTGTTAAAGGTACCAAACAGTCATCGTAATACGGTTGGTGTTGACCCTTTAGCAGAAATTCGTGTGTCAACCGAGTGTGACCAATGCGGAGACGACAAAGAGTAGTCTCCCACTTTCGGGGCATCATGTTACATCTCCAAAGGGATATAACATTCATTATTTTTCTCATCCTATTTAGAACCAAACTATATCCCAATATTGTTGCCAATCATTATAAATCAACTTCTTAATGCTAGGTAAAGAATCATTACAAAGAATGGGATACCTTCTTGGTAGCAACTCGGATACAGTATTCTTTGTCAGTAAATCTGCCTTCTCATTTCCAGACACCTACATGTGCTAGAACCCAACAAAATCGAACTGTTACATCCCTCATTCCAATAATAAAAACCCACACTAAAATCTTTAAAACTAAAGGTTATTGGAATTAAAAACTTCTAAAGCCTGTAGGACACTCCTTGCATCACTAAAAATGGTAAGATTGCTCTCGTCTTTCAACTCTATTTTCTCAATAGCGGTTAGTATGCCATATAATTCGGCAGTAAATATAGAGGATGGTACAGGAAGAGCACCTCTACAATTAAAATCACTACTATATACTCCAATTCCAACGCCAGCATCGGATTTGGAGCCTTCAATATATATAAAAGTAGAATCTCTATGTTCTTCAACATGTTCCATAAAGAGCGACCTGGCTTCTAAGTCAGTTGTGCTCTTTTTAATACCAACAAAATATTTACAAAAAGATATCTCTGGTAATTTCCATGGAGGGGTTGATGATATCCTACATGGGAATACTATTTCTACCTATATCTAGACTATCTACTCATGTTTTTACCTGGAACATAAGGTTGAGGAGATTTTGGGTGCAACTCAAAATATCTACGATGCCTTACATAGTTTACAGTCTGACAGGCTAAAGAATTAGGAAGTCTTTTCAACATACACCAATACCGAACAATTGAAGACTTCCGGTAAAGGTCTAAAGGTAATTCTCCACCTTCAACAATGAGGCCTGGGATAGGCGAAGTTCTCAAGGCTCCTGTGGACAATCGGATACCAGCATGGTGTATAGAATCTAGAATCTTTAGTCGGCTTGGGGTGGCTGAGGAGTATATTTCTCATCTATAATTAATTTTTGAAAAATTAAGGACTTGTATAACTTTAAAAGTTTTGCAGTCAGCCCCCATGATGTAAAAGATAAAACTTTTAAAAGATTCAGAGCCTCAAGACATTTTACTTTTAAGGCTCTCATGTGAGGAACCCATGTAAGTCTACAATCAAATAACCCTAGAAATCTAGCTTCACTTACATGAGATCTGTTGACCTTTGATGTATATATCCGGATCTGGATGTAATCCTCGCATAGTACAAAAATGAACAGCAGTAGTTTTGCTTGTCGAAAACTTAAACCCATTTATATCAGCCAACTAAATAATTTTATCAATTGTGCTTTGAAGTTTTCTCTCAACCATTACCATTCTAGTTCCAGCAAATGATATGGAGAGATCATCCACAAATAGTGTCGAGACAATATTTTGAGGAATGACCGAGGATATCTCATTAATGGCTAGTGCAGATAAAGTTACACTTAGTATACTACCCTGGGTAACTCCTTCCTGACATTTCGTCTCAGATAGGGTTTCCCCCACATTCACTTGAAAAAATCTTTGCGAAACAAATGATTGAATGAACAATGCTAGCGCTCCTCGTAATCCCAAGTAATGGTATGGTTTTAAGTATACCATATCTCCATGCAGTCATATGCCTTTTCAAGGTAAAAAAACACTGTTACATGGTGCTGTTTGGAAGCAAAGGCTTCACAAATAGAGAACTCAAGTCGTATCAACACATCAGTCGTTGAGTGCATTTTCCTAAATCCACACTGGATAGGTGATAAAATACCCTTCTTTTCCAGGTACCATATCAGGCTTCCATTGACCATCTTCTCCATGATCTTACATAAACAAGATGCCAATGTAATTGGTCAATAGTTTGCAGCTAAAAAAACTTACTCTTTCTGGGTTTTAAAAAGGCTAGAATAATAGAGTTCCCAAACACTTGGATAACTATGATCATGCCATATTCTATTACTAATGCTTAAAATAAATAACTTGGTATTAACAGGTACATGTTTCATGGCATATGGAATTCCATCGGGTCCAGGAGCTGTATCATTACATGTAGAAAGTGCAGAATCAAATTCTCTCGGTAAAAGAATTGTATGACTCTTACCCTGAAGTTGCAAAATTTAATATTTTCTTTTCTTCAATGCTCCTAAACGGGTAACCTGGAACTGCTTCACACTTGCATGATACATTTGAGAAATGAGCAGCCAGGCCCCATTCCTAACCTCGGTTGCTCCTGTAACATACTGATCATTCACCCTCAACACTGGTAGTGGTTTGGGGGTAAATTTGCCTGCTATCTTTTTTACTTTCCTCCATACAGAAGATGGTGGTGTTCTACTGTTAATGGAGGAAACAAAGGACACCCAAGACTGGCGCCTATCTTCTTTTATGGCACAATGGAACTGTGCTCTACATTTATTGTATATAGTTAAATTCTCCTCAGTACGGCGTCTGTGTAATCGAGTTATAAACCTTCTTGTGGCTCTATGCAGGGCAGTTAGTTCTGAAGACCACCAGGGGACTGGTCGTCATTTTAATAACCCTGTTGTTTGGGGAATTTAATTAATTCCTGCTGTATGAAGGGTTCCATTCAATAGTCTATGGCATCATCAATATTTTCAAACTGTTCTGCATTCCCTTCAATTTCGCTTAGCTCACAAAATCTATCCCAGTCCGCCTTGTTAAGATTCCATTGTGGGGATCTCTGTAAAGGTGGACCATTGTTGGTTTATAAAGATTGGTGCATGATCACTAGTATGCCAATCATCTAATGTCCTCCAATCAATGTCGAGAAGGCAGTTAGACTTGCGATTGATAGGTCAATACATAACAACGTACCTGTCTGGACATGAAAAGGTGTGGGCTCTCCTGTATTAAGGAGCCTGACATCCTCATTTTCCACAATTGATATAATATTGCCCCTTGTGTTTGCTAAAACATCACCACATAAAGATGTCTACCATTCATATCTCCCAGTAAGAGAAAAGGTTGAGGGAGTCGTTGAATGACCTCTACTAAATTATCATGCAAAATATTATCATTTGGAGGCAAGTACCGAGACCAAATTGTATATTTTCTCCCTATATCAATTTGTACAACCACTGCCTGCAGGGGTGTACGAATAGACAAAGGCATTTGGGGAACATCTCGACGAACGTACATGAGACTTCCACCATGGCTCCCTGCTTATTGATTATATGGTGTTCTATAGCTAACATACTCTCGAGAACAATGAGTGTTAGCATCAAGCATACTTTCCTGTAGACATACAATTATGAGGGAATGTTCATGAATTAGGAGCTTCAGTTTTTTATATTTGGCCCTTAAACCCTGACAATTCCATTGCAAAATGGAGGAGAAAAATGTTATTTTTATTAGTAAAATAAATTTTTGAATATACTTACCCGATAATCATGTAGCTGTCAACTCCGTTGCCCGACAGAATTCTATGGAGGGATACGCCAGCTATCACAATACTAGAAGGGGGTGTACTTACCAGCGCCACCTGTGGCCAGGTACTCAAGTACTTCTTGTTGACACCTCCTCAATTATTCCTCGGTCCACTGGTTCTCTATGGGGAGGAAGGGAGGGTCGATTAAATCATGATTATCGGGTAAGTATATTCAAAAATTTATTTTACTAATAAAAATAACATTTTTCAATATTAAACTTACCCGATAATCATGTAGCTGATTCACACCCAGGGGGGTGGGTGAAAACCAGTGTACAAGATTAAAGGATAGCTAAGTATCCCATATTTCATATAACAGTTATCTCAAATAACAATGAAATAATAAGTACCTGGTAAGGAAGTCGAATTGAACCGTTACTCTGCCTCTTTTTTAAGTTCGTCTTCCTTACTGAGCGCAGCGTTCCTCTTGGAGGCTGAATCAACCCAAAGGTGCCAAAGTATATGGGGTTGCAACCCCTACTAAAGGACCTCTACAAAACCTCTAACCCAGGCGCTTCTCAAGAATGAATAGACCACCCGCCAAATCAAAAGGATGCGGAAGGCTTCTTAGCCTACCGTAACAACCATAAAAACAACAATAAAAGCATTCAAGAGAAAGGTTAAAAAAGGTTATGGGATTAAGGGAATGTAGTGGCTGAGCCCTCACCTACTACTGCACTCGCTGCTACGAATGGTCCCAGGGTGTAGCAGTTCTCGTAAAGAGACTGGACATCTTTAAGATAAAATGATGCAAACACTGACTTGCTCCTCCAATAGGTTGCATCCATTATGCTCTGCAGAGAACGGTTTTTATTAAAGGCCATCGAAGTAGCTACGGCTCTTACTTCGTGGGTCCTTACCTTCAGCAATGCAAGGTCTTCCTCCTTTAAGTGAGAGTGGGCTTCTCTAATCAGAAGCCTTATATAATATGAAACCCCATTCTTGGACATGGGCCTCGAAGGTTTCTTGATGGCACACCATAAGGCTTCTGACTGTCCTCGAATAGGTTTAGACCTCTTAAGATAATATTTGAGAGCTCTGACAGGGCAAAGAACTCTCTCTAGTTCGTTACCTACCATGTTGGAGAGGCTAGGTATTTCAAACGATCTAGGCCAAGGACGTGAAGGAAGTTCGTTCTTTGCTAGGAATCCGAGCTGAAAAGAACATGTTGCAGATTCGGTCGTGAAACCAATGTTCTTGCTGAAGGCATGAACCTCACTGACTCTCTTAGCTGTTGCAAGGCAGACGAGAAAAAGAGTCTTGAGGGTAAGGTCCTTGAAGGAAGCTGACTGGAGAGGTTCGAACCTAGGTGACATAAGGAACCTTAAGACTACGTCTAGGTTCCAGCCTGGAGTGGATAGACGACGCTCTTTAGACGTCTCAAAAGACTTAAGAATGTCTTGAAGGTCCTTGTTGGAAGAAAGGTCCAAACCTCTGTGGCGGAGAACTGAAGCCAACATACTCCTATACCCTTTAATCGTAGGGGCTGAAAGGGATCTCTCATTCCTAAGATGTAGAAGGAAGTCAGCTATTTGGGTCACAGAGGTATTGGTAGAGGATATTGAATTGGCTCTACACCAGCTTCGGAAGACCTCCCACTTAGACTGGTAGACTCTACGAGTGGAAACCCTTCTTGCTCTGGCAATCGCACTGGCTGCCTCCTTCGAAAAGCCTCTAGCTCTAGCGAATTTTTCGACAGTCTGAAGGCAGTCAGCCGAAGAGCGTGGAGGTTTGGGTGCAACCTGTCTACGTGAGGTTGACGTAGAAGGTCCACTCTTAGGGGTAGAGTCCTGGGGATGTCGACTAGCCATTGAAGTACCTCTGTGAACCATTCTCTTGCAGGCCAAAGGGGAGCAACCAGCGTCAGCCGTGTCCCTTCGTGCGAGATGAATTTCTGCAGAACTTTGTTTATTATCTTGAACGGTGGGAATGCGTACAGGTCGAGATGGGACCAGTTCAGTAGAAAAGCATCCACATGAACTGCTGCAGGGTCTGGAACAGGGGAACAGTACAGCGGAAGCCTCTTGGTTAGGGAGGTGGCAAACAGATCTATGGTAGGTTGACCCCACAAGGTCCAAAGTCTGTTGCACACACTCTTGTGGAGGGTCCATTCCGTGGGAATGACCTGATTCCTTCTGCTTAGGCGATCTGCTGAGACGTTCATATCGCCCTGAATGAACCTCGTGACCAGAGTGAGGTTTAGACCTCTTGACCAAATGAGGAGGTCCCTTGCGATCTCGTATAGGCTCCTCGAATGGGTCCCTCCTTGCTTGGAGATGTAAGCCAAGGCTGTGGTATTGTCTGAGTTCACCTCCACCACTTTGCCTAGCAGGAGGGACTTGAAGTTCAACAGGGCTAAATGAACTGCTAGTAGCTCCTTGCAGTTGATGTGGAGTAATCCTTGTTCCTCGTTCCACGTTCCCGAGCATTCCCGTCCGTTCAAGGTCGCACCCCAGCCCGAGTCCGATGCATCTGAGAAGAGATGAAGATTGGGGGTCTGAATAGCCAAAGATAGGCCCTCCCTGAGAAGGAGATTGTGCTTCCACCACAGGAGAGTGGTCTTCATCTCTTGGGTGATTGGGATAGAGACTGCTTCGAGAGTCGAACCCTTGTCCCAATGAGCTGCAAGATGGAATTGAAGAGGGCGGAGGTGGAGTCTCCCTAGCTCGACGAACAGGGCCAGTGATGAAAGGGTCCCTGTGAGACTCATCCACTGTCTCACCGAGCAACTGCTCCTCTTCAGCATGCTCATGATGCACTCTAGGGCTTGGCTTATCCTGGGGGCCGATGGAAAAGCCCGAAAATCCTGACTCCGAATCTCCATTCCCAGGTACACAATGGATTGGGAGGGAATGAGCTGAGACTTTTCTATGTTGACTAACAGACCCAGTTCTCTGATTAAGTCCAAAGTCCAGTTGAGATTCTCCAGACAGCGACGACTCGTGGAGGCTCTCAACAGCCAGTCGTCTAAGTAGAGGGAGGCTCTGATGTCCGATAAGTGTAGGAATTTTGCTATATTCCTCATCAGATGAGTGAACACCATAGGAGCTGTGCTTAGGCCAAAACACAGGGCTTGGAATTGGTAGACAACCTTTCCAAAAACGAATCTCAGGAAAGGTTGGGAGTCTGGATGAATAGGAACGTGAAAGTAGGCATCTTTCAAGTCCAACGAGACCATCCAGTCCTCCTGCCTGACCGCTGCTAAGACCGACTTCGTCGTCTCCATCGTGAACGTCTGCTTGGTGACATACGCGTTGAGCGCGCTGACGTCCAGCACCGGTCTCCAACCTCCTGTCTTCTTGGCCACAAGAAAGAGACGGTTGTAGAAGCCCGGGGATTGATGGTCCCGGACTATAACCACTGCCTTCTTCTGCACAAGTAGCGACACCTCCTGGTGCAATGCTAGCCTCTTGTCCTCTTCTTTGTAGTTGGGAGAGAGGTTGATGGGCGATGTGGTCAGAGGTGGTTTGAGGCAGAATGGAATCCTGTAACCGTTCCTCAGCCAACTGACAGACTGTGCGTCTGCACCTCTCTTCTCCCAGGCTCGCCAGAAGATCTTGAGTCTGGCTCCTACTGCTGTCTGGAGATGCGGAGAGTCAGTTTTTTCCTTTAGATGTCTTGGAGCCTTTCCTAGACTTGCTCCTGTAAGAGTCTGGACGGGAGCTTCCTCGGCTGGGGGCTCTACCACGAAAGGGCGGTATGAACCTCGTAGCAGGGGTATCAGCCACTGGGGAGCGATAAGTCTTGGGGACTGAGGTAGCAACCTTAGACTTACGAGCCGATGAGGCTACAAGATCGTGTGTGTCCTTTTGTATCAGGGCAGCAGACAAGTCCTTAACCAGCTCTTCGGGGAAGAGGAACTTCGAGAGCGGAGCAAAAAGGAGTTGTGACCTTTGGCAAGGTGTAATGCTGGAGGAAAGGAAGGTACACAGCTGTTCCCTTTTCTTCAAAACCCCTGATACAAACATCGACGCAAGCTCACCAGATCCATCCCTAATGGCCTTATCCATGCAGGACATTAATAGCATGGCAGAATCCTTGTCCGCAGGAGAGGTCTTCTTGCTGAGGGCCCCCAGGCACCAGTCTAGAAAGTTGAACATCTCAAATGCTCTAAATACTCCTTTCAGTAAGTGATCAAGGTCTGAGAAGGTCCAGCAAACCTTAGAGCGCCTCATTGCAGTTCTCCGAGGCGAGTCTACCAGACTTGAGAAGTCAGCCTGGGCAGAGGCAGGTACTCCCAAGCCTGGTGCTTCTCCTGTGGCATACCAAACGCTCGCTTTCGAAGTGAGCTTAGTCGGCGGGAACATGAAAGAAGTTTTGCCAAGATGTTGCTTAGTCTGCAGCCACTCCCCTAAGATCCTTAACGCTCTCTTAGAGGACCTTGCTAGGACTAGCTTAGTATAGGTGGACTTAGCTTGTTGTATGCCCAGCGAAAACTCAGATGGCGGAGAGCGGGGAATAGCAGAGAAAAAGTGGTCTGGGTAAACCTCCCTAAGCAGAGCCAAGACCTTACGAAAGTCAATAGACTGTGGAGAAGGCTTGGATTCATCCACGTCTGACGAGGGATCCAGGTGAGCCTCCTCATCATCAGACGCCTCATCACCAGAGTGTAGCGAAGAGATCGGACAAGAATGCTGAACAGCAGAGTCAGAACGAGTAGGAACAATATTAGTGGTTTCCTCTTCAAGTAACTGTTGAGGGAAAACCTGAGGCTCAGACTGCAAAGGCTGAAAAAAAGACGAAGCAGAAGGAAGGCGCATGGGTGGAGGAGGCTGACTCCTAGCATGAGTGGTTGAACCCAAGGGTTGCGCTTGCTGAGCGGTTGGCGGAAGCGGAGTAGCAAGTTCCTGTTCCTGTGGTATGAGCGGAGCGTGATGAGGTTGAGGCTGCGCAGAACAAGGTAAATGTCTCGCAAGCTGAGGCTCCTGAGGCGCAAGGCCAAGGTGTAGTGGTGCTTGCCTTGTGGAGGGTTGAGCTCGCTGCAGCGAGAGCTGAGGAGACTGACTCATGGACGGGAGAGGTTGTTGTACCTCAACCGAGTGTTGCACCACTGGTGGAGCAGCAAGGGGAGGCGGAGGAAGAGAGGTATAATCCTCCTGATCCCATTGTAAAGGTTGCCTTAAAGAAGGCGGAGGCTGAACACCACTGGGAACAGCAAACTCAGAACGTGGCTCAACATCGTACGCCTGGCAGGTGGTACTGCGATCAGGCGGAGCGAGCGCAGGCGGAGCGAGAGCAGGCGGAGGGAGTGTAGGCGGAGGCGGAGGCGCAACACTCTCAGCCCGACACTCACGCATCAAGTCCGAAAGCTGTGCTTGCATGGACTGAAGTAGAGTCCACTTGGGATCGGCAGAAACGACAGTAGGCTGAGGTAAAGCCTTAACAGTCGAGCTCTGTTGTGGCAGAACCTTACTCCTCTTGGGCGGAGTGCAGTCGACAGATGACTGCGGCGAGTCAGAGCTGAGCCAATGACTGCAACCTGGCTGAGCGCTCGCGGACTGGACTCTGCGTTTAAGTGGTCTCGAGACCTGAGACCAACGTTTCTTCCCTGACAGTTGATCAGCGGACGAGAAAAAGACGGGCTCAATCGTCTGCAGGTGGGAGTGACGGTCTTTGGAAGACACGCCCGCAACCACCGAGGATACTTCTGTGCGCCTAACAAGGCCTGCCGAACCCTTATGCCCTTCGACATTGCTTCTCCCCTGGGCTTGGGAGCTTGCAAGAGGTCCCGGACTGGTAGGACGACTGGCTCGCACAGAAGTATCCTCACGCACCACACTGGCACTGACACTAGCACTTGGCACTGCACTGACACTAGCACTCGTCACAGCACTGGCACTAATTCCACCCACTGCACTCTTGACCTTAAGTTCCTTGACTTCGGCCATCAGAGACTTATGATCACTTACCACTGACTCTACTTTATCGCCTAAGGCCTGAATAGCACGCAAAACAACAGACATATCAGGCGGAGGGCAAACAGTAGGTTCGGGGGTAGCCACTACAGGGGTAGGAAAAGGTAGGGGATCATGAGGTGAGGAAAAAAGTGAAGAGTGAGAAGAACTCCTCCTAACTCTACCTCTCTCTAACTTAGTTGAATATTTCAAAAGACGGACAAATTCCAATTCCGAAAGTCCGGCGCATTCCTCACATCGATTTTCTAACTGACAGGGCCTGTCCCTACAGTCAGAACAAGCGGTGTGAGGATCTACAGAGGCCTTCGGAATACGCCTATTGCAAGACCTACATCGTCTATGGGAGGGGGCTTGCGAAATGTCAGACATCTTGAATCCAAAGAGTTAGCCAAAGGGGGTTCCAAAATCAAGCAAAAGATCGTTAACCGTTAATCAGGACTATATAAAAGCTATCTAGCTAATATAAGAAGGTTTCCAGTAAAGCGACAGCCGAAATCTGAGAGAATACTTCACCAATTAGCCGTGAAAATACTCGAAGATCATAAGCGTATCCCAGAACGTCTTGCCGGAAGCACGACAGAGGAATAATTGAGGAGGTGTCAACAAGAAGTACTTGAGTACCTGGCCACAGGTGGCGCTGGTAAGTACACCCCCTTCTAGTATTGTGATAGCTGGCGTATCCCTCCATAGAATTCTGTCGGGCAACGGAGTTGACAGCTACATGATTATCGGGTAAGTTTAATATTGAAAACTATGGATTATTTCTGGAAGATATCTTGGATGAGGTCTTCCCATTAGGAGTTTTTAATCTTTTATAGGTAGTAAGTTGGCCAGGGCACCAGCCACCCGTTGAGATACTACCGCTAGAGAATTATGGGGTCCTTTGACAGGCTAGACAGTACTACATTGGATTCTTCTCTCTGGTTACGGTTAATTTTCCATTTGCCCACACATACACCGAATAGTCTGGCTTATTCTTTACAGATTCTCCTCTGTCCTCATACATCTGACAACACTGAGATTACTAAACAATTCTTCCTCACCCAAGGGGTTAACTACTGCATTGTAATCATTCAGTGGCCACTTTCCTCTTGGTAAGAGTAGAAGAGACTCTTTAGCTATGGTAAGCAGCTCTTCTAGGAGAAGGAAACTCCAAAATCAAACCATTGTTCTCTAGTCTTGGGTAGTGCCACTCTGTACCATGGTCTTCCACTGTCTTGGGTTAGAGTTCTCTTGCTTGAGGGTACACTAGGGCACATTGTTCTATGTTATTTCTCTTCCTCTTGTTTTGTTAATGTTTTTATAGTTTATATAGGAAATATTTATTTTAATGTTACCATTCTTAAAATATTTAATTTTTCCTTGTTTCCTTTCCTCACTAAGCTATTTTCCCTGTTGGAACCCTGGGCTTATAGCATTCTGCTTTTCCAACTAGGGTTGTAGCTTAGCAAGTAATAATAATAATAATAATAATAATAATAATAATAATAATAATAATAATAATAAAGGGATTTTGACGAAGGAAAAATCTATTTCTGGGGAGAGACCTGTGACGCCCGGCGAAAAAGTCCTTCTTTGTACTTTTTCTGATATAAATCTTCCAAATATACCAGAGAAAATTAAAAGC
Organism: Palaemon carinicauda; assembly: GCF_036898095.1. Classification (NCBI taxonomy): domain Eukaryota; kingdom Metazoa; phylum Arthropoda; class Malacostraca; order Decapoda; family Palaemonidae; genus Palaemon; species Palaemon carinicauda. The sequence goes on from NC_090769.1 coordinate 33,352,586, forward strand.
ATGGAATGCAGAGGTTACAACCCTCGCGCGAGCACCTTGTTGGTGTCGTATATCTAACAAGGGCGTTTGTAAAACACTATTCACAGGCTGTCTTCCATTTAGATAATCCCTTCATCAAAGGGGGAGGGCCGTGACAGGCCCTAGAGAATACAGTTGGGTTACCCTACCGACACCCACCACTCGCGCTCACTAGGTCATCCTTCTGCAAGAACTTATGGCTTGGCAAGGAAAGGGTGGGTCCGTACAAAAATCATCGGGAAGGGTTTCGCCGGGCGTCACAGGTCTCTCCCCAGAAATAGATTTTTCCTTCGTCAAAATCCCTTTTCTGGGTCGAACCTGTGACGGCCGGCGAAAAAGTACCAGAGAATGCCTTCCAAGCCCAATAAATTAATAACATAATGAGGAGAATACAATCACCATGTACGACAATACTATGATATAATAAAGTAATCGTCCAATTACCAACCAGCCAAATGACATAGGGAACGTAAGGTTAAATAATAATGACGACAAGGAACCAACTGAGTGTCGAATCGCAAAAGGCATCAAACCTTACATGTCTAAGTATATCTAAACATTAAAGGAACGGTAACTACAATAACAGTTAAACCATAGGAATTAAACATGGCAAATATCATAGGGCTAACGAACTACCAAGGAGAGCGGCGACGTGGTGTGAGTGGCGGGTAGGAGGGAGAAGAGAAGAGATGGAAGAAAGGAAGAAGAGGAGATTAATGGGGAGAGATAAGGCTCCCCTCTGCCATCGTTGGGTATTTAAGGGCCTGTAAGATCTTTAGATATTGGCGTTTGACAACCATAGGGGATTTCCAACCCGTATATTTTTTAAAATCATCAAAGTCCCTGTTCTGGAAATCATTGTTGGAGGCATCTACTGTCCGTATATCATGAGCCTGGGGAAATGATTCCGGATTAGTATGTTTAATGAAGTAGAGGATTTGTTGCCTGATACCGTGAATGGAAATAGTACCTCCTTGTTCCCTGATAACCAAGGAGCCAGACGAGCGGGTGGCAGTTCTAGCTAAAAAGGGGCTTGAGAGTGTGACTGTACACGGAGAAAAATCCTGGGGATGAAGAATAATCTTCCGAGAGGAGCACCTATTTTGCGGATCCTCATTTTTTAGCTAGGGAAGCTTTGTCTGGAAAGGAGTACTTCGGCTGAAGGGAGGAAATCTATGTTTTCCGGGTTTCGTGAGAGCTGCTAGTTCTGATGTTCCATCACCTGAAGCCATAGCCGTTAGAAATAAAGTCTTCCTAAGAAGAGTGATATAAGAGCAGGATTCATTGTCCGTGTCCATCGCAAGTTTGAGAACACCGTTCAGAGACCAAGAGTCCTTTTGTGGCCGAACCGAAGGTAGAAGCCTAGCACATGTTTTTGGGGTTGATGAGAAATAGGAATCAGCTAGGTTAATGTTGAACCCAACAAGGTAGATCTTCTTCAAAGCTGACTTGATGGTGGTTAAAGTGCTAACTGTTAGGCCTTTGTCAAATAGGAACCTCAAGAAAGAGATGGCTAAATGCGGGGACATACGAGTATGGTCTGCACTCTTAGGGGACCTACTAGTTGTTAACGGCCGAATCATATTGGCGAATTGTCGAGTCCCTTTTTGTCCCATTCGATGAAGAGATCGTTTCCGGTTCAATGTTCGCATCTCTACGAGCTGCCAACTTCCTGTAGTCCACAAAGTTAGAGTTTTGGCTATCCTTGAGTAATCTGACACAGTGAGTTTGGATACTCGGGTCAGTTTGAGGAACGGGATCCGGATGGGACTGAGTTTCAACTCGAGGAGGAGAGGAAACCAACTGTTCTTGGCCAGTGAGGTGGTACTAAAGCCACTGCGCCCGGGAAGGAGCGTAGTTTGTGTAAAAGTTTTTAGAAGATTCCCTGGGGGAGATAGGGAAATCTTCTTCTAATGGTTCCAATCCCGGGGTAATGCGTCCATGGCATAAGCCCGAGGGTCCAGGGTTGGGGTCACATAACAAGGAAGTTAGTGATTCATCTGAGTTGCGAATAGATCTACCTGGAGGCCTGGAACGAGCCTGAGTATCCACCGGAATGAAATTATGTCTAGAGACCATTCTGACTCCAGTGGATCCGTCCTGGATAGTGAGTCCGCTCTCACATTCTGGCCTCCCGCTAGGTGAGGTGCTGACAGGAACCAGTTCTCTTCTGTTGCCCAGGCGAAGATAGTGACCAGGATCTGATTCAGGTTGGGTGACTTGGATCCTCCCCTGTTGACGTAGTGTACTGCGTCTGTGCTGTCTGACACTACTCTGATGTGGGTCGACCTCGGAGGAGAGTCTCTCTTCAGGGTCAAGAACACTGCCATGGCTTTGAGAACAATGATATGGGACTGTTTCATGGAGAGTGACCAAGAACCTGAAACATCTGATGTTCGGAGTAATCCCCCCCATCCACTTAGAGACGCGGCTGTATGGAATGTCACTTGTGGAGGTGGGAATTGTAGAGGAACCGATTTGGAGAGGTCCTTCGGTTCGGACCATGGGTGTAGTCTCATTTTCAAGACAGAGGGGATCTTCGAGACCATGTCTCTTATAGGTACTGTAGCTCTCTTTCTCCAAACTCGATTGATGTCTTTGAGTTTGGCTTTTATTAGATCTGTTACTGAAGTGAATTGGAAAAGTCCGAGGATACTTTCTAAGGCTCTTCGGACACCTGTTTGTGTTTGAGAAAATTTTTTGATCTTGGAAACTATTCCTCTTACCTTTTGGAAAGGAGAGACAACGTGTGCTTCGAAAGGTCCCACTGAATGGCTAACCATTCTAAGCGGACTGATGGTTGCAGGCGAGATTTTTTGGAGATTGACCCAAAATCACAGGTTGTCGAGAAATTGGAATAATTCCTTCGTAGCTCTGTTGCCTTCTATGACCGGCCGGGCCCAAATGAGCCAACCGGCCAGATAAGCAATGATCTGTATCTCTTGGTTCCTGAGTTGTTCTAACACTCTCTCTCCTAGTTTTGTGAATATCCTGGGATCAATGTTGAGGCCAAAGGGCATGTCTTGAACACAAAGGCTTTCCTGCTTAGGCGGAAACCCAGATAAGAAGAGAAGTTTCGAGCTAAAGGCGCAAGATAATAGTCGTCGGTAAGATCGACAGAGGTGGTGACGGTCCTACGGGGAAGTAAGGTCCGTACCTGAGAGATAGTCAACATCCGGAACTTGTCGCAGAGAATGTAAGAGTTTAGCTTGACAAGTCCAGGTCCACTCTCAATGCCGCCAAGCCTTTCTTCGGAATTGTGAACAGGTGGCTTTGGAACTTCAGTGATCGATCCCGTTTGATTGCTTCTTCTTGAGTAACCCTGTGGTGTACTCTTCCAGGATGGGAGTGGATTTCTGGGAGAAGGTCACTGGTGGAGGAGGAGGACCTTGTGGCCATTTTCACCTCAAACCTTTAGAGATTATGCTATGAGCCCACAGACCGAAGGTCCAATGGTCTCGAAAGTGGTAAAGTCTACCCCCTACCGGGACCACCGCGTTGTGAGGGGGTGAATCTAGGTACTTTCCTTCTCCGAGCCCCCTTTTTTCTAGGTCCGTCTCGATGGCGAGACTGTCTTCTACTCCTGTAGCTTCCTCTCTGGTGTCCACGAGAGGAGCCTGAGGGTTCGGATCTAGGGCTGTATGCAGGTAAAACATCCCAACGGGGTTGGGCTGTGTACCTGGGGAATCAGTGAGGTAGACCACCTGATGAGGGGGATTTGGATGCATAGACGTCGAATCGGAGGGAGGCTGTGATGACGAGTGGGTAACCGACTATCGATTCCTGTCTGATAGAGGCCTCAGACAGAACGTATTTCCCACAACTAACCCGATCAGACCATCAAACGTGTAGGTCGAATTGGAAGGGCAGATCTTGGAATTATCGTAACCCCCAGACTGACAACATCCTGGTCCAGACAGATCGGGCCTGCCCTTTAGGAAATAATACTGTTACCTTCGGTACCTTGTCTAACCTAACCAAGGCAATCTCTTTCAATCGAATGAATCCGTTGAACGGGAATTCTAGTACCTGGGAGTAAATTCTAGGTCCCCCAGAGGGAGGATGTCTATGTCATCCAGATTTATGGTACCATCTATATATGGAACATGTAAGGCAAATCTCTATGCGTTGTTTTTATCGAAGGAGGTTACTTCGATATGCCTGGGGCTGTAGGGGGAAACTTCTGAGTTCCTGAACGGATCTGACTCACTACCATACTTTTGAGCTCCGTCATAGCCCCTTGGTTTTCCCTAGAATGTGTTGCTTTTAGCAGTCACGGTTTATGCAGGGTAACATGAACATCAGGATCCATTAAGGGTCCTAGGTCGGTGACGTAGGTAATTGCAAAGCTGAAGGCTCAAAATTCATCCCCACCTACCTGCCCGTCCATGGGGTCGTCGTCCAACCTTAGAGAGGACACTCTGAGGAGATAGGGACCTCTAGATGGAGCATTTCTTCCCAACCTTGATAACCAAGGGCGGAGAGCCTCTCTTGCAGGCCAGAGAGATTCATCATCATCCTGACGGGAACCATGTAGGCGAACCTTCTGTAAAAGAAAGGGGACATAAGTCTGGATGTTCCTTGAACTTTGGTTAGTGATCCTATTCACAGGCTGGGATCAACTGTACAACTCATAAAAATCAATTTTAAAGAAAAATCATTTAATGTACTATCTTTTGGGGTATAGTTCGACACTTGTATTCATGAAATGTGACACTGTTGGCGCATCCGCCACAGGTTGGCCACCCCTGACTCAGACGTTCAGAACCGGGTCTAACATTATTTACTGGCTATTAGTATTCTATTGATTCATCTGTTCACTGACCATCTGTTCACTGACCAGAGTTTCAAGGAACAGTAGATAGCCTCTCATGGCATGGTTAGTCTCGACCCGGCCCTTCATTAGAAGGGGCCAACGTTTGGTTCCCAGTACTGAGTGGAAACTTATTTCTATTTGAACACTATGTTGTATGGATATTTATTCATATTTAGGCATAGTTAGAATTGAATATGTATAAATATAGGCATAATCAATTTATTTCTATTTGAACACGATGTTGTATGAATATTTATTCATATTTAGGTATAGTTAGAATTGAATATGCACAAATATAGGCACAATCAATTTATTTCTATTTGAACACTATGTTGTATGGATATTTATTCATATTTAGGCATAGTTAGAATTGAAAATGCATAAATATAGGCATAATCAATTTATTTCTATTTGAACACGATGTTGTATGGATATTTATCCATATTTATACATAGTTAGAATTAAATATATGCATAAATATAGGCATAGTTATGTTCATATATTTTTATTAGGACTTTCAAGAATAGCTAATGAATATTACCAACGCAAATTCAAAGTGTCATTAAAGTAAGTACAGTTTACTTTGTATTCATGTTAAATCCTTTCCTTTACAGCAAAACAAGAGATTGGCCACCCGTGGTCTGAGTGAGCTCTGTCTGTAACGGAGCTCCGGTAACAATCCCCGGTACAAAGGTCCGTCATAGTGACAACGTGAACACCAGAGGAAAACTAATATTAACCTCAATGCTGATCGCCTGTACGATATCCGGTTAAGCCGGAGATTCGATGAAAAGGATCGTAATAACGATATTGTGATTATTTATGAAAAAGGGGTTCATACCCTGATTCTGATCGTCTGATTGATCTCTGTTTGTAACGGAGAACTAGTGACAAAGGTCCGTCATCGTGAAAACGTGATCCTCAGCGGTACGATAACATTCTCTAATACTGAATGTTTGTGTTATCTCCAGTGAAGCCGGAGATTCGATGAAAAAGGGACCGTAATAATGAAACTGTGAAGTCTTCATCGGTATCACATTGTTAACTCCGGTTCTGGCCGTCTGCTTGATCTCTGTTTGTACCGGAGATCCGGTAGCAAAGGCCCGTCACCGTGATATCGTGACCGTTCCCGGTACGATAACATTAACCTCAATGAATGATTGTGTTATCTCCCGTGAAGCCGGCCGTAACGGTGTAATTATGATCAAACATGACAAAGGTTCGTGTGTAAAAGGCTTCAGCCGGAGTCCGAGTGCCGGATTACACCGTTGCACTCCAAAAATCTGCTCCTGAACGTTAACTAGTTCTCACCCAATGAGTATCCATATAGCGGAGCATAACTCAAGGCGGAGCTAAGCATAACTTCGGAGCTAAGGGTGTCGGTATAAAACGACCCCAATTAATGACTCATACACTAACGTACCTATTAATAGTGTTAGCTATATTAACAGTAACCACATCAATAAAAACGTTTATAATATTAAACGTACTATCATCAACTCTGATACTAAGAGGAGGCTTGAATAACTCGTGATCGTATAAAAACGGAGAACGGGAAATTCACCTCTCTTACTCGAGCTAACAAAGAAAACGAGAGAAGGAATAACTCATATCTGTAGAACAGGGAACGAGCAGTCTCTGTTTTCGCTCTCAAGGTTACATAATAAAAAAACTAACATCACACAATAAAACAAGAACATTAATAAAATTGATTGCTTTTCTTAGTAATAACCAAGAACGAAGAATAACGTAACAAAAAAACAAGGATATAGTCTAAATCGAAGCCTCTGAGGCGAGAACAAACTAAGACTAAATCGCTAAACTTTAATTCGCTATTCTTTAAATCGCTATTCTTCGTAGGTCCAAATTGGACTTGCAAGCAAATAAATACCATAGCAAAATTAATGATAACAATAAAAGGCCATAAAACGTAAGTGATATAACCAAGATGACAGAGTACCAGATGGGCAAAATTAACTAGAATATTTACCGAAGCGAACATAACCCAAAATGGCTGCCGAAACCTCGGCAAGACAATCGCTTCCAAAACTAAAAACCACCATATTGGAAACAGAACAAATGCCCGGTACTGTCAAAAGCTGCCAAAACAAACTATGGTACTTAACATAGGTAAGGGTGAAGTATCAACGTCAGTCATGTTGAATAAACGACAATCACTTCGAAAAACACTGGGCAAAACACTTATAAACTTTGCTGGCAAGTTCAACACAGAAGGATAACCTAGTGAGCGCGAGTGGTGGGTGTCGGTAGGGTAACCCAACTGTATTCTCTAGGGCCTGTCACGGCCCTCCCCCTTTGATGAAGGGATTATCTAAATGGAAGACAGCCTGTGAATAGTGTTTTACAAACGCCCTTGTTAGATATACGACACCAACAAGGTGCTCGCGCGAGGGTTGTAACCTCTGCATTCCATGCTTTTAATTTTCTCTGGTATATTTGGAAGATTTATATCAGAAAAAGTACAAAGAAGGACTTTTTCGCCGGCCGTCACAGGTTCGACCCAGAAATACATTATTACCTGTAGGTTTCTTCAGAGATGGTCTTGATATGTTGGGATTTACATTGTGTTTTTCTTTGTATCCTTTTGATCTAATTGTTGAGGTGGATGGTGGACCTCAACTTTAATTTCTGATTTAATCAATTTATCTTCCAGTTCATTAGAAACATAAACAGACAAAACATCAAACTTATTTGATGTCATCACTTTAATGTTTCTAATGGAGGGGGGTTAAAGAGATTGAGGTCTCTCTCTCTTATGATTAATAGATGGTGAGATTGTAGGTTTTTGCACCTTTCCCACTACAGGTGCATCATGTAAGTTGGTTTTAAGTGGAACCTCCATCAAATCAAGGAAGGACATGGCCTGAGAGAGGTCTGTACTAGTTTTTGTAATGGGGGACAAAGGCTGTACAGAGATGGGAAATGCCCTAGAGTTAATACACCATGGTAAAGCCTCAGGAGGTAATATGCTTACCTTATCATTCAGCATTTTATCAGATGGTATATTTCTTTTTCTAGAGCTATTGGCAGTACTAGGTGGGTTTGATTTTAATGCTACAGACTATGCGCTCCTCCGCTGGTCAAGTATGGCCGTTGGCCCATCGCTGCATGAAGGAGTGCGGTGTCAAGTGCTGTAAAATTTAAATTACAATTATTATTTCAACTTAATTACTGAAGAAAAAACATCTGGGATAGCAAACTAACCCGCATAACAGGAAAGGTGTTCTCCCCCAATTTTAGTCTTATGGAAGTGTTTTAAACATTATAGATGTAGTTTAAGCAAAGATCTGACAGTAATTTTAATCTTCTGAAAGAGTTTTAATTGGCAGAGGATCTGCCGGCCCCCTCACAACGAGGGAGAGCTGCGACGTCAGCGAAGAGCAAGACCGAAGTCAAGCTCTGGGAAGGATGCAAGTAGTCTTCCTTTAAAGAGCTCACAGAGAAAGAGTGACGTTAACATCTGAATGGAGGAGTATTTACACAAAGTTCTTCCTCGGGGATGAATCCCCTGCGACAGAGGCTGGGTCACTTGGGGCAGACCACCAGCCTACGAGTTGTCCGGTGTCCAAGGAGGGAAGATAGTAAGAGAAGGTTCTCCGCCCTCGAGAACCTGCCGCACTACGCTGTTACACAAACAGCAACATTCACTGTAGTGAAAAGAAAGCTTTAATATATATAAAAACATTACATGAATGTTTTCATGTTTTCAGTTGTTATAAAAATATACAGTATGCTTATTTTAAAGAGACTGGAGAGAAAGATTGATGAAAAGCCGAGAGATGAACAAGCAGGATTCAAAAAACGTAGAAATTGCACTGACCAAATTTTCATTTTGAGACATGTTGCACAGCAATGCGTAGAATATAGAAATCCCCCTTTAATGACATTTGTGGACTATGAAAAAGCCTTTGATAGTGTGCCCCGGCCAATTTTGTAGAGTCATGCGTTATCATGGAATTCCTCTTAAGCATATAAACTTGATTGTCTGTTCATGAGCATAGCAAGAGCAAAGTAAATGTTAATGGAGTCTTATCAAATGAATTTCCAGTGAACAGCAGAGTACTCTAAGGGGATATGTTGTCACCTATGTTATTCATCCTACTCTTGGATTTTGTAATATGTAGAACAGTCAGAGATGGGGGAGAAGGATATGATTGGATTGGTGATAGTAATTTAGCAGACGTAGAGTATGCTGTTGATGCTGTTCTTGTTAGCAGAACACCACAGGATTTGCAATGCTTGCTTACCAGAATGCATGAAATATCACACGAGGTTGGGCTCAAGAGTATGCAATGCAAGACAAAATATCATTGGCAGGAGAAAGAATTAATGAGGTAGAATCCTTTAAGTATTTAAGAACTATGATCTCCAACACTGGGTCTTTAGAATTAGAGTTTAGTGAAAAACTGAAAAAAGTAAATCAGACAATGGCTAGGTTAAGTAAAATTTGGAAATTAAATTGCCTGAAATTACATATAAAAATCAGACTATATATCAGTTTAGTGAGATCGGTGTTACTCTAATGACATGAGTCATGGTATGACAATGAAACAATCTCCAATAGATTTAGTAGATTTGAGGACAAAGCCCTCATAAGGATATTGGGAGTTAAATGGCAGGACAGGATTAGAAATGAGGCTATAAGAGAGATTACTCGAGTGCCATGTGTGGATGAGATCATGATGAGGGGTAGATGGAGATGGTTTGGGCATGCTCTTTGCACTCCCCAAGAGAGATTAGTTCACCAAATGTTCAGCTGGGTTTCACATTGCATTAAGTTGGAAGACCTAGGTCTACATGGCTGAGGAATATGAAGCACAAAGTAGATGATGAATGGAGAAGTATTGAATTAAAAGTTCAAGATAGAGACGACTGGCAAAATCTAGCTAAGGCCCTTTGCGTAGGAGGAGATGATTATAAAAACATAAGTCTATATAAGAATATAAGAAAAAATCCAAATGTCCGGTTAAGTTTGGTGCGGAGAGAGAGACAAAGTCTCTCTCACTGATCCAAATGCAAATAGTGGGTGCTCAGACCCAGGTGTGTCAGTGAGCGGGTTGTGTAATAACCCCTCCCTAAAAGTCTTATGGCTTGTCTTTCAGCTTCGCCGAAAGTAATATCCCCTACAAATAGTGAAGGTTTGAATAGAGTGACAGAACAAAGAATTAGTGGAACCAATCCAAGGATGAGGCAATGCTGTTTTTCGAGGGAAAATGACAGAGCCTCCCTACCCTTAAGCTTGACCGCAAGTCAGATGACCATTGCTCTTACCGAGCACCCACCGGAGGAAGATGGCAGGGAAGAGTCAAAAGGGAGTGTTCCAGGAGAAGAAGCAAGCCTAGACTTTTTAGATTTTGAGAAAGACCCCAAAAGTGAAGAATCTATTTCAGCCTTCTTCTTCCTCTGCCAAACAACACCCACTGGGAGGATGGCCACTCCCTACTCTCCTCACAAGATGAGGCTTAAGAGTATACATACCTCGGCACGAATGGTAAAACCTGTGAGGGTCTACAGTACCTCCCCATTGCTCATATAAATCCTGTAAGTCTTAGGCAGGATTTCAAGACATGTCCGCATGATCATAAACTATTAGCAAACACACAGCTGGAAGAAAAAGCAAAAAATAGGTTAATGCAAAAAGTATAAACTGCCAAATATCCACAGCCAAGCATAACAATTTCTCTGTAACAACTGAAATTCAATTGGGGCTCGACCCTGCGGCCAATAGGGGAACTACCCTTTCTGTTGTTTACACTTCGTTAAAAGTTTATTCACCATATTCCACCCTTAGTTGTAATTCTACTCTTATAGTAAAAAACAATGGTTTGTATTTGTAAAGGAACAAGTAAGATTTCTCAAAATTATTATTATTCACATAGATTTATAAAACTTGAATGCAGATGCAGTACTTACAATTTCATTCACATTTTCCTTTGGTGTGATCTTCATTAAATGAAAGTTAATTTCTTTATTCTTGAACCTTTTACTTCTCAAATGTGGGGAGTAGAAACTGCTACCTGGGGCTATGTCAAGTTCCTCAATATCAAAGTAATATAGGAATGGGACTCTCAACCTCCTGCTTGTAATATTATGAGAGGATGATGTTAAGTGTTCATACACATGATCTGGCACATATAAGTACAAGACAGGAAAAATGTCTTCGAAAAAACAGCACTGAAAGGTATAACTAAGTGTTAACCTATGAAGGAATGACATTTCACTTAGAGAGGCTACAATCCTAACTTTAGACTCTTGTTGCTTCTTAACATGAAGAGGTTTTAAGAGCTGTGATAACCTGTCTGCCTCCTCCTCTCGATCTGGTTCTCTTTTATTAATTGTATAATACCAATAAAACTTAAACAAATCAAGACAATGCAATTCTAAACGAGTAGCATACGCATTCATTTCAGATCGTAAATACATTAAAAACTCAGTATTTGGTTCATATCCAACAACTTTATGGACTGTTTGTTCAAGAATAGTTTTTGTAAGAATACCAGATCCAAGATTAGCCTCAGCTATTACATCTCCTTCTCTCAGATCTCTTTTTAAATGTTTTACAAGTGTATCTGCAGCATCCTGTCTGACAATGTAACATAAATTTTTGAATTTTACAGCTTTCATTAAATTCATTATATTCTGTTGGTCACAATTCAGCTGCACATTACTACTGTCATATTTGTAATTAGTTTTTCTGTCTACATTTTTACTTCTTTCCTTCAAACCATTTTCATCATTAAAATCCTTTGGATTTGATTTAAGCCGCTTTCTTCTTTCATACACAAGTAAATTACTTATGACTGAAGTATTCTCTTTATCATCAACTGGACTGGACATAGAACGACTTCCTGTACGAGAATACAATGATTTCATGCTGCACTTCCATAGACTTAGTTGACATTTTAGCTTTAAGCTCCTCTGCAGTGGTCCTTGCACAATCATTCCTGAAACTATGGTAAAATGATTAACTTTTAAAGAAATTTTTATTTATTCTGAGTAGGACAAAATTACTCTTAGGCTCATGACTTTTGGCTGGGGATAAAATTTACACACCTGCAGATGAATATTTTTTGCACCTCAGTATGACTAAACTAAAACATATATGAACTTCTGGTTTATTGCATATTGAGGAATAATTGCACATGCTAATTCTGGAAACAGAATATCATTGCAATTTTTACAAATATTCAAAAAACCCCGAAAAAATTATGAAAATTTTGTTAAAAAAAAAAATTAAATATTCATAAATATGACAAATTAGGAAGTAATATGTTATTTCTATTAATAAAATAAATTTTTGAATATACTTACCCGATAATCATGTAGCTGTCAACTCCGTTGCCCGACAGAATTCTATGGAGGGATACGCCAGCTATCACAATACTAGAAGGGGGTGTACTTACCAGCGCCACCTGTGGCCAGGTACTCAAGTACTTCTTGTTGACACCTCCTCAATTATTCCTCGGTCCACTGGTTCTCTCTGGGGAGGAAGGGAGGGTCGATTAAATCATGATTATCGGGTAAGTATATTCAAAAATTTATTTTATTAATAAAAATAACATTTTTCAATATTAAACTTACCCGATAATCATGTAGCTGATTCACACCCAGGGAGGTGGGTGAAAACCAGTGTACAAGATTAAAGGATAGCTAAGTATCCCATATTTCATATAACAGTTATCTCAAATAACAATGAAATAATAAGTACCTGGTAAGGAAGTCGAATAGAACCGTTACTCTGCCTCTTTATTTAAAGTTCGTCTTCCTTACTGAGCGCAACGTTCCTCTTGGAGGCTGAATCAACCCAAAGGTGCCAAAGTACACGGGGTTGCAACCCCTACTAAAGGACCTCTACCAAACCTTTAACCCAGGCGCTTCTCAAGAATGAATAGACCACCCGCCAAATCCAAGGATGCGGAAGGCTTCTTAGCCTACCGTAACAACCATAAAAACAACAATAAAAGTATTCAAGAGAAAGGTTAAAAAAGGTTATGGGATTAAGGGAATGTAGTGGCTGAGCCCTCACCTACTACTGCACTCGCTGCTACGAATGGTTCCAGGGTGTAGCAGTTCTCGTAAAGAGACTGGACATCTTTCAGATAAAATGATGCAAACACTGACTTGCTCCTCCAATAGGTTGCATCCATTATGCTCTGCAGAGAACGGTTTTTATTAAAGGCCATCGAAGTAGCTACGGCTCTTACTTCGTGGGTCCTTACCTTCAGCAATGCAAGGTCTTCCTCCTTTAAGTGAGAATGTGCTTCTCTGATCAGAAGCCTTATATAATACGAAAGCCCATTCTTGGACATGGGTCTCGAGGGTTTCTTGATGGCACACCATAAGGCTTCTGACTGTCCTCGAATAGGTTTAGACCTCTTAAGATAATATTTGAGAGCTCTGACAGGGCAAAGAACTCTCTCTAGTTCGTTACCTACCATGTTGGAGAGGCTAGGTATTTCGAACGATCTAGGCCAAGGACGTGAAGGAAGCTCGTTCTTTGCTAGGAATCCAAGCTGAAAAGAACATGTTGCAGATTCGGTTGTGAAACCAATGTTCTTGCTGAAGGCATGAACCTCACTGACTCTCTTAGCTGTTGCAAGGCAAACGAGAAAAAGAGTCTTGAGGGTAAGGTCCTTGAAGGAAGCTGACTGGAGAGGTTCGAACCTAGATGTCATAAGGAACCTTAAGACTACGTCTAGATTCCAGCCTGGAGTGGAAAGACGACGTTCTTTAGACGTCTCAAAAGACTTGATAATGTCTTGAAGGTCCTTGTTGGAAGACAGGTCCAAACCTCTGTGGCGGAGAACTGAAGCCAACATACTCCTATATCCTTTAATCGTAGGTGCTGAAAGGGATCTCTCATTCCTAAGATGTAGAAGGAAGTCAGCTATTTGGATCACAGAGGTATTGGTAGAGGATATTGAATTGGCTCTACACCAGCTTCGGAAGACCTCCCACTTAAACTGGTAGACTCTACGAGTGGAAACCCTTCTAGCTCTGGCAATCGCACTGGCTGCCTCCTTCGAAAAGCCTCTAGCTCTAGCGAATCTTTCGACAGTCTGAAGGCAGTCAGCCGAAGAGCGTGGAGGTTTGGGTGCAACCTGTCTACGTGAGGTTGACGTAGAAGGTCCACTCTTAGAGGTAGAGTCCTGGGGAAGTCGACTAGCCATTGAAGTACCTCTGTGAACCATTCTCTTGCAGGCCAAAGGGGAGCAACCAGCGTCAGCCGTGTCCCTTCGTGCGAGACGAATTTCTGCAGAACTTTGTTTATTATCTTGAACGGAGGGAATGCGTACAGGTCGAGATGGGACCAGTTCAGTAGAAAAGCATCCACATGAACTGCTGCAGGGTCTGGAACAGGGGAACAATACAGCGGAAGTCTCTTGGTTATGGAGGTGGCAAACAGATCTATGGTAGGTTGACCCCACAAGGTCCAAAGTCTGTTGCACACACTCTTGTGGAGGGTCCATTCCGTGGGAATGACCTGATTCCTTCTGCTTAGGCGATCTGCTGAAACGTTCATATCGCCCTGGATGAACCTCGTGACCAGAGTGAGGTTTAGACCTCTTGACCAAATGAGGAGGTCCCTTGCGATCTCGTAAAGGCTCCTCGAATGGGTCCCTCCTTGCTTGGAGATGTAAGCCAAGGCTGTGGTGTTGTCTGAGTTCACCTCCACCACTTTGCCTAGCAGGAGGGACTTGAAGTTCAACAGGGCTAGATGAACTGCTAGCAGCTCCTTGCAGTTGATGTGGAGTAATCCTTGTTCCTCGTTCCACATTCCCGAGCATTCCCGTCCGTCCAAGGTTGCACCCCAGCCCGAGTTCGATGCATCTGAGAAGAGATGAAGATTGGGGGTCTGAATGGCCAATGATAGACCCTCCTTGAGAAGGAGGTTGTGCTTCCACCACAGGAGAGTGGTCTTCATCTCTTGGTTGATAGGGATAGAGACTGCTTCTAGAGTCGAACCCTTGTCCCAATGAGCTGCAAGATGGAATTGAAGAGGGCGGAGGTGGAGTCTTCCTAGCTCGACAAACAGGGCCAGTGATGAGAGGGTCCCTGTGAGACTCATCCACTGTCTCACTGAGCAACTGCTCCTCTTCAGCATGCTCATGATGCACTCTAGGGCTTGGCTTATCCTGGGGGCCGATGGAAAAGCCCGAAAATCCTGACTCCGAATCTCCATTCCCAGGTACACAATGGATTGGGAGGGAATGAGTTGAGACTTCTCTATATTGACTAATAGACCTAGGTCTCTGATTAAGTCTAAAGTCCAATTGAGGTTCTCCAGACAACGACGACTCGTGGAGGCTCTCAACAGCCAGTCGTCTAGGTAGAGGGAGGCTCTGATGTTCGACAAGTGTAGGAATTTTGCTACATTCCTCATCAGATGAGTAAAGACCATAGGAGCTGTGCTTAGGCCAAAACACAGGGCTTGGAATTGATAGACAACCTTTCCGAAAACGAATCTCAGGAAAGGTTGGGAGTCTGGATGAATAGGAACGTGAAAGTATGCATCTTTCAAGTCCAACGAGACCATCCAGTCCTCCTGTCTGACCGCTGCTAAGACCGACTTGGTCGTCTCCATCGTGAACGTCTGCTTGGTGACATACTCGTTGAGAGCGCTGACGTCCAGCACCGGTCTCCAACCTCCTGTCTTCTTGGCCACAAGAAAGAGACGGTTGTAGAAGCCCGGGGATTGATGGTCCCGGACTATAACCACTGCCTTCTTCTGCACAAGTAGCGACACCTCCTGTAGCAATGCTAGCCTCTTGTCCTCTTCTTTGTAGTTGGGAGAGTGGTTGATGGGCGATGTGGTAAGAGGTGGTTTGAGGCAGAATGGAATCCTGTAACCGTTCCTCAGCCAACTGACAGACTGTGCGTCTGCACCTCTCTTCTCCCAGGCTCGCCAGAAGATCTTGAGTCTGGCTCCTACTGTTGTCTGGAGAAACGGAGAGTCAGTTTTTTCCTTTAGATGTCCTGGATCCTTTCCTAGACTTGCTCCTGTGAGAGTCTGGACGGGAGCTTCCTCGGCTGGGGGCTCTACCACGAAAGGGCGGTATGAACCTCGTTGCAGGGGTATCAGCCACTGGGGAGCGATAAGTCTTGGGGACTGAGGTGGCAACCTTAGACTTACGAGCCGATGAGGCTACAAGATCGTGCGTATCCTTTTGTATCAGGGCAGCAGACAAGTCCTTAACTAGCTCTTCGGGAAAGAGGAACTTCGAGAGCGGAGCAAAAAGGAGTTGTGACCGTTGGCAAGGTGTAATGCTGGCGGAAAGGAAGGTACACAGTTGTTCCCTTTTCTTCAACACCCCTGATACAAACATCGACGCTAGCTCGCCCGATCCATCTCTGATGGCCTTATCCATGCAGGACATTAAAAGCATGGCAGAATCTTTGTCTGCAGGAGAGGTTTTCTTGCTGAGGGCCCCCAGGCACCAGTTGAGAAAGTTGAACATTTCAAATGCTCTGAACATCCCTTTCAGTAAGTGATCCAGGTCTGAGAAGGTCCAACAAACCTTTGAGCGCCTCATAGCAGTTCTCCGAGGCGAGTCTACCAGACTTGAGAAGTCAGCCTGGGCAGAGGCAGGTACTCCCAAGCCTGGTGCTTCCCCTGTGGCATACCAAACGCTCGCTTTCGAAGTGAGCTTCGTTGGAGGGAACATGAAGGAAGTCTTGCCAAGGTGTTGTTTAGACTGCAGCCACTCCCCTAAGATCCTTAAAGCCCTCTTAGAGGATCTAGCTAGGACAAGCTTAGTATAGGTGGACTTAGCTTGTTGTACGCCCAGCGAAAACTCAGATGGCGGAGAGCGGGGAATAGCAGAGACAAAGTGGTCTGGGTAAATCTCCCTGAGTAGAGCCAAGACCTTACGAAAATCAATAGACTGTGGAGAAAGCTTGGATTCGTCCACGTCTGATGAGGGATCAAGGTGAGCCTCCTCATCATCCGACACCTCATCACCAGAGTGTAGCGAAGAGATCGGACAAGAATGCTGAACCGCAGAGTCAGAACGGGTAGGAACAATAACAGTGGTTTCCTCTTCCAGTAACTGTTGAGGGAAAACCTGAGGCTCAGACTGCAAAGGCTGAACAACAGACGAAGCAGAAGGAAGGCGCATGGGTGGAGGAGGTTGACTCCTAGCAAGAGAGGTTGAACCCAAGGATTGCGCTTGCTGAGCGGAGGACGGAGGCGGAGTAGCACGTTCCTGTTCCTGTGATATGAGCGGAGCAAGATGAGGTTGAGGCTGCGCAGAACAAGGTAAAGTTCTCGCAAGCTGAGGCTCCTGAGGCGCAAGTCCAGGGTGTAGAGGAGCTTGCCTTGAGGAGGGTTGAGCTCGCTGCAGCGAGAGCTGAGGAGACTGACTCATGGACGGGAGAGGTTGTTGTACCTCAACCGAGAGTTGCACCACTGGTGGAGCAGCAAGGGGAGGCGGAGGAAGAGTGGAATAATCCTCCTGATCCCAAAGTAAAGGTTGCCTTAAAGAAGGCTGAGGCTGCACACCACTGGGAACAGCGAACTCAGAAAGTGGCTCAACATCGTACGCCTGGCAGATGGTGCTGCGACCAGGCGGAGCGAGCGCAGGCGGGGCGAGCGCAGGCGGAGCGAGAACAGGCGGAGGGAGTGTAGGCGGAGGCGGAGGTGCAACACTCTCAGCCCGACACTCACGCATCAAGTCCGAAAGCTGTGCTTGCATGGACTGAAGCAGAGTCCACTTGGGATCGGCAGAAACGATAGTAGACTGAGGTAAAGCCTTAACAGTCGAGCTCTGCTGTGGCAGAACCTTACTCCTCTTGGGCGGAGTACAGTCGACAGATGACTGAGGCGAGTCAGAGCTGAGCCAATGACTGCAACCTGGCTGAGCACTCGCGGACTGGACTCTACATTTAAGCGGTCTCGAGACCTGAGACCAACGTTTCTTCCCTGACAGTTGATCAGCGGACGAGATAAAGACGGGCTCAATCGTCTGCAGGTGGGAGTGACGGTCTTTGGAAGACACGCCCGCAACCACCGAGGATAGTTCTGTGCGCTTAACAAGGCCTGCCGAACCCTTATGCCCTTCGACATTGCTTCTCCCCTGGGCTTGGGAGCTTGCAAGAGGTTCCGGACTGGGAGGACGACTGGCTCGCACAGAAAAATCCTCACGCACCACACTGGCACTAACACTAGCACTTGGCACTGCACTGACACTAGCACTCGTCACGGCACTGGCACTAACTCCACCCACTGCACTCTTGACCTTCAGTTCTTTAACTTCGGCCATCAGAGACTTATGGTCACTTACCACTGACTCTACTTTATCGCCTAAAGCCTGAATAGCACGCAAAACAACTGACATATCAGGCGGAGGGCACACAGTAGGTTCGGGGGTAGCCACTACAGGGGTAGGAAAAGGTAGGGGATCATGAGGTGAGGAAAACAGTGAAGAGTGAGAAGAACTCCTCCTAACTCTACCTCTCTCTAACTTAGTTGAATATTTCAAAAGACGGACAAATTCCAATTCCGAAAGTCCGGCGCATTCCTCACATCGATTTTCTAACTGACAGGGCCTGTCCCTACAGTCAGAACAAGCGGTGTGAGGATCTACCGAGGCCTTCGGAATACGCCTATTGCAAGACCTACATCGTCTATGGGAGGGGGCTTGCGAAATGTCAGACATCTTGAATCCAAAGAGTTAGCCAAAGGGGGTTCCAAAAACAAGCAAAAATCGTTAACCGTTAATCAGGACTATATAAAAGCTATCTAGCTAATATAAGAAGGTTTCCAGTAAAGCGACAGCCGTTAATCTGAGAGAATACTTCACCAATTATCCGTGAATAAACTCGAAGACCATAAGCGTATCCCAGAACGTCTTGCCGGAAGCACGACAGAGGAATAATTGAGGAGGTGTCAACAAGAAGTACTTGAGTACCTGGCCACAGGTGGCGCTGGTAAGTACACCCCCTTCTAGTATTGTGATAGCTGGCGTATCCCTCCATAGAATTCTGTCGGGCAACGGAGTTGACAGCTACATGATTATCGGGTAAGTTTAATATTGAAAAATGTTATTTTCATTAGTAAAATAAATTTTTGAATATACTTACCCGATAATCATGTAGCTGTCAACTCCGTTGCCCGACAGAAATCTAAGGAGGGATATGCCAGCTATCACAATACTAGAAGGGGGTGTACTAACAGCGCCACCTGTGGCCAGGTACTCAAGTACTTCTTGTTGACACCTCCTCAATTATTCCTCGATCCCACTGGTTCTTTATGGGGAGGAAGGGAGGGTCAATTAAATCATGATTATCGGGTAAGTATATTCAAAAATTTATTTTACTAATGAAAATAACATTTTTCAATATTAAACTTACCCGATAATCATGTAGCTGATTCGCACCCAGGGGGGTGGGTGAAAACCAGTGAACAAGATTAAAGGATAGCCAAGTATCCCCACATTTCATATAACAGTTATCTCTAATAACAAATGAAATAATAAGTACCTGGTAAGGAAGTCGAATTGAACCGTTACTCTGCCTCTTTTTTAAGTTCGTCTTCCTTACTGAGCGCAGCGTTCCTCTTGGAGGCTGAATCAACCCAAGGTGCTAAAGTATATAGGGTTGCAACCCCTACTAAAGGACCTCTACACAACCTTTAACCCAGGCGCTTCTCAAGAATGAATTGACCACCCGCCAAATCAAAAGGATGCGGAAGGCTTCTTAGCCTACCGTAACAACCATAAAAACAACAAAAGAATTCAAGAGAAAAGTTAAAAAGGTTATGGGATTAAGGGAATGTAGTGGCTGAGCCCTCACCTACTACTGCACTCGCTGCTACGAATGGTCCCAGGGTGTAGCAGTTCTCGTAAAGAGACTGGACATCTTTCAGATAAAAAGATGCAAACACTGACTTGCTCCTCCAATAGGTTGCATCCATTACACTCTGCAGAGAACGGTTTTTATTAAAGGCCATCGAAGTAGCTACGGCTCTTACTTCGTGGGTCCTTACCTTCAGCAATGCAAGGTCTTCCTCCTTTAAGTGAGAATGTGCTTCTCTGATCAGAAGCCTTATATAATACGAAAGCCCATTCTTGGACATGGGTCTCGAGGGTTTCTTGATGGCACACCATAAGGCTTCTGACTGTCCTCGGAGAGGTTTAGACCTCTTTAGATAATATTTGAGAGCTCTGACAGGGCAAAGAACTCTCTCAAGTTCGTTACCTACCATGTTGGAAAGGCTAGGTATCTCGAACGATCTAGGCCAAGGACGTGAAGGAAGCTCGTTCTTTGCTAGGAATCCAAGCTGGAAAGAACATGTAGCAGACTCGGTCGTGAAACCAATGTTCTTGCTGAAGGCATGAACCTCACTGACTCTTTTAGCTGTTGCCAGGCAAACGAGAAAAAGAGTCTTGAGGGTAAGGTCCTTGAATGAAGCTGACTGGAGAGGTTCGAACCTAGATGTCATAAGGAACCTTAAGACTACGTCTAAATTCCAGCCTGGAGTGGAAAGACGACGATCTTTAGACGTCTCAAAAGACTTAAGAATGTCTTGAAGGTCCTTGTTGGAAGACAGGTCCAAACCTCTATGGCGGAGAACTGAGGCCAACATACTCCTATATCCCTTAATCGTAGGAGCTGAAAGGGATCTCTCATTTCTAAGATGAAGCAGGAAGTCAGCTATTTGGGTCACAGAGGTATTGGTAGAGGATATTGAATTGGCTCTACACCAGCTTCGGAAGACCTCCCACTTAGACTGGTAGACCCTACGAGTGGAAACCCTCCTTGCTCTGGCAATAGCCCTGGCTGCCTCCTTCGAAAAGCCTCGAGCTCTAGCGAATCTTTCGACAGTCTGAAGGCAGTCAGTTGAAGAGCGTGGAGGTTTGGATGTAACCTGTCTACGTGAGGTTGACGTAGAAGGTCCACTCTTAGAGGTAGAGTCCTGGGGAAGTCTACTAGCCATTGTAGTACCTCTGTGAACCATTCTCTTGCAGGCCAAAGGGGAGCAACCAGCGTCAGCCGTGTCCCTTCGTGCGAGACGAATTTCTGCAGAACCTTGTTGATTATCTTGAACGGAGGGAATGCGTACAGGTCGAGATGGGACCAGTTCAGTAGAAAGGCATCCACATGAACTGCTGCAGGGTCTGGAACAGGAGAACAAAACAGAGGAAGTCTCTTGGTCATGGAGGTGGCAAACAGATCTATGGTAGGTTGACCCCACAAGGTCCAAAGTCTGTTGCACACACTCTTGTGGAGGGTCCATTCCGTGGGAATGACCTGATTCCTTCTGCTCAGACGATCTGCTGACACGTTCATATTGCCCTGGATGAACCTCGTGACTAGAGAGAGGTTTCGACTTCTTGACCAAATGAGGAGGTCCCTTGCGATCTCGTAAAGGCTCCTCGAATGGGTCCCCCCTTGCTTGGAGATGTAAGCCAAGGCTGTGGTGTTGTCCGAGTTCACCTCCACCACTTTGCCTAGCAGGAGGGACTTGAAGTTCAACAGGGCTAGCTGAACTGCCAGCAGTTCCTTGCAGTTGATGTGGAGAGATCGTTGTTCCTCGTTCCACATTCCGGAGCATTCCTTTCCGTCCAAGGTTGCACCCCAGCCCGAGTCCGATGCATCTGAGAAGAGATGAAGATTGGGGGTCTGAATGGCCAAGGATAGACCCTCTCTGAGAAGAAGGTTGTGCTTCCACCACAGGAGAGTGGTCTTCATCTCTTGTTTGATAGGGATAGAGATTGCTTCCAGGGTAGAACTCTTGTCCCAATGAGCTGCAAGGTGGAATTGAAGAGGGCGGAGGTGGAGTCTGCCCAGCTCGACAAACAGGGCTAGGGACGAGAGAGTCCCTGTGAGACTCATCCACTGTCTCACTGAGCAACTGTTCCTCTTCAGCATGCTCATGATGCACTCTAGGGCTTGGCTTATCCTGGGGGCCGATGGAAAAGCCCGAAAACTCTGACTCTGAATTTCCATTCCCAGATACACGATGGATTGTGAGGGAATGAGTTGAGATTTTTCCATATTGACTAATAGACCCAGGTCTCTGATAAGGTCTAAAGTCCAATGAAGATTCTCCAGACAACGACGACTCGAGGAGGCTCTCAACAGCCAGTCGTCTAGGTAGAGGGAGGCTCTGATGTTTGACAAGTGAAGGAACTTGGCTACATTCCTCATCAGAAGGGTAAAGACCATAGGAGCTGTGCTTAGGCCAAAACACAGGGCTTGGAATTGGTAGACGACCTTTCCGAAAACGAATCTTAGGAAAGGTTGGGAGTCTGGATGAATCGGAACGTGAAAATAAGCATCTTTCAAGTCCAATGAGACCATCCAGTCCTCCTGTCTGACCGCTGCCAAGACCGACTTGGTCGTCTCCATCGTGAACGTCAGCTTGGTGACATACTCGTTGAGAGCGCTGACGTCCAGGACAGGTCTCCAACCTCCTGTCTTCTTGGCCACAAGAAAGAGGCGGTTGTAGAAGCCCGGGGATTGATGGTCCCGGACTACAACCACAGCCTTCTTCTGCACAAGAAGCGACACCTCCTGGTGCAAAGCTAGCCTCTTGTCCTCTTCTTTGTAGTTGGGAGAGAGGTTGATGGGCGAAGTGGTCAGAGGTGGCTGAAGGAAGAATGGAATCCTGTAACCGAACCTCAGCCAACTGACAGACTGTGCGTCTGCACCTCTCATCTCCCAAGCTCGCCAGAAGGTCTTGAGTCTGGCTCCTACTGTCGTCTGGAGAATCGGAGAGTCAGTGTTTTCCTTTGGATGGCTTGGATCCTTTCCTGGACTTGCCTCTGTAAGAGTCTGGACGGGAGCTTCCTCGGCTGGGGGCTCTACCACGAAAGGGCGGTATGAATCTAGTCGCAGGGGTATCAGTCACTGGGGAGCGGTAAGTCTTAGGGGCTGAGGTGGAAGCCTTAGACTTACGAGCGGAAGAAGCCACAAGATCGTGCGTGTCTTTCTGAATCAAAGCAGCCGACAAATCTTTAATGAGCTCTTCGGGAAAAATAAACTTCGAAAGAGGAGCAAACAGAAGTTGTGAACGTTGGCAAGGGGTAATGCTGGCGGAAAGGAAAGAACACAGCTGTTCCCTTTTCTTCAAAACCCCTGACACGAACAAGGACGCTAGCTCGCCCGATCCGTCTCTGATGGCCTTATCCATACAGGACATTAACAGCATGGCAGAATCTTTGTCCGTATGGGAGGTTTTCTTGCTGAGGGCCCCCAGGCACCAGTCTAGAAAATTAAACATTTCAAACGCTCTAAACACTCCTTTAAGCAAGTGATCCAAGTCCGAAAAGGTCCAACACACTTTTGAGCGTCTCATAGCAGATCTTCGAGGCGAGTCTACCAGACTTGAGAAGTCAGCCTGGGCAGAGGCAGGTATTCCCAAGCCTGGTGCTTCCCCTGTGGCATACCAAACGCTCGCTTTCGAAGTGAGCTTCGTTGGAGGGAACATGAAGGAAGTCTTGCCAAGAAGTTGCTTAGACTGCAGCCATTCCCCTAGGATCCTAAAAGCCCTCTTGGAGGATCTAGCTAGGACAAGCTTGGTATAGGAAGACTGAGCTTGTTGCACTCCCAGCGAAAACTCAGATGGTGGAGAGCGGGGTATAGCTGAGACAAAATGGTCTGGATAAACCTCCCTGAGAAGAGCCAAGACCTTGCGAAAATCAAGAGACTGTGGAGAGGGTCTGGAGTCGTCCACGTCCGAAGAGGGATCAAGGTGTGCTTCCTCATCATCCGAAATCTCAACCCCAGAATGAGGCGACGGGATCGGATACGAATGCTGAACCGCAGAGTCAGAACGAGCAGGAACAACAACAGAGGTGGAAGGAGGAGGTGCAGCAAGTTCCTGTTCCTGTGGTATGAGTGAAGCGTGAATAGATCGAGGTTGTGCAGAACAAGGTAAAGTTCCAGCAAGCAGAGATGTCTGAGTAGCAGGATCAGGGTGCACGGGTAGAGCTCGGTGCAGCAGCTGAGCAGACTGACTCACAGGTGGAAGAGGTTCAACATCGTACGCCTGGCAGATGGAGCTGCGACTGGGTGCAGCGAGTGCAGGCGGGTGCAGCACAGGCTGAACCGGTGTAGGAGGCTGGTGCACCACCGGTGCAGGCGGGTGCAGCAAAGGCTGAACGGGTGCAGGAGGTTGGTGCACCACCGGTGCAGGCGGGTGCAGCACAGGCTGAACGGGTGCAGGAGGTTGGTGCACCACCGGTGCAGGCGGGTGCAGCACAGGCTGAACGGGTGCAGGAGGTTGGTGCACCACCGGTGCAGGAGGGTGCAGCACAGGCTGAACCGGTGCAGGAGATGGGTGCACCACAGGTGCAGGAGGTGCAGCACTCTCAGCACGACACTCACGCATCAGGTCCGAAAGCTGAGCTTGCATGGACTGAAGCATAGACCACTTGGGATCAGCAGAGACAGTAGCAGACTGAGGTAAAGCCATAACAGTGGTTGCACCACCGGTGCAGCTCTGTTGTACCTTACTCCTCTTGGGCGGAGTACAATCGCTAGAAGACTGAGGCGAGTCAGAGCTGAGCCAACGACTGCAACCTGGCTGAGCACTCGTGGGAAGGACTCTGCGTTTAAGAGGTCTAGAGACCTGAGACCAACGATTCTTCCCCGAGAGAAGATCAGCGGACGAGCGGAAGACGGGCTCAATCGTCTGCAAGTGGGAGTGACGGTCTGTGGTAGACACGCCCGCAACCACTGAGGATGATTCTGTGCGCCTAACAAGGCCTGCCGAACCCTTATGCCCTTCGACATTGCTTCTCCCCTGGGCTTGGGAGCTTGCAAGAGGTCCCGGACTGGGAGAACGACTGGCTCGCACAGAAAAATCCCCACGCACCACACTGGCACTAACACTAGTACAAGGCACTGCACCGACACTAGCACTCGTCACAGCACTGGCACTAACTTCACCCACTGCACTCTTGGCCTTCAACTCTTTCACTTCGGCCATCAGAGACTTATGGTCACTTACCACTGACTCTACCTTATCGCCTAAAGCCTGAATAGCACGTAAAACCACTGACATATCAGGCGGAGGGCACACAGTAGGATCGGGGGTAGCCACTACAGGGGTAGGATCAGGAAGAGGATCATGAGATGAGGAAAATAAAGAAGAGTGAGAAGAACTCCTCCTAGCTCTAATTCTCTCTAACTTAGAAGAATACTTTAAAAGTCGGACAAAATCCAATTCCGAAAGACCGGCGCATTCCTCACATCGATTTTCTAACTGACAGGGTCTGTCCCTACAGTCAGAACAAGCGGTGTGAGGATCTACCGAGACCTTCGGAATACGTCTATTGCAAGACCTACAACGTCTATGGGAGGGGGCTTGCGAAATGTCAGACATTTTGTTTTCAAGAGAAGTCAAAGGGAGATCCAAAAAACAAGCAAAAATTCGTTAACCGTTAAACTGAATTAAATAAAAGCTATCTAGCTAATATCAGAAGGTTTCCAGTAATGCGACAGCCGTAAATCAAAGAGAATACATCACCAAATAAGCGAGAATAAACTCGAAGACCATGAGCGTATCCCAGAACGTCTAGCCGGAGGCACGACAGAGGAATAATTGAGGAGGTGTCAACAAGAAGTACTTGAGTACCTGGCCACAGGTGGCGCTGTTAGTACACCCCCTTCTAGTATTGTGATAGCTGGCGTATCCCTCCTTAGATTTCTGTCGGGCAACGGAGTTGACAGCTACATGATTATCGGGTAAGTTTAATATTGAAAATTGTATTTTTCCCAATGATACAAACCTGTAGCTATTTATAGGGGGCATTACTTTTGGCGAAGCTAAAAGTTGAGTCATTAGAATTTTAGCGAGGGCTAACCACCTAACTGCTAGTTTGTGGGGGGAGGTAATAGCTACCCCTCTCACACACCTGTAACTGTAACTCACTTTGCTTGGAGGTAGGACTTCAAGGGGGCTAGGCCTGGCGGGCCAATTTGCATAAATATCTACAGGTTTGTATCGTTAGGAAAAATACAAATTACTTCCAAATTTTTCATTTGTTCCATAACTGGAATACCAACCAAACGTATTTGTAGGGGCTGACTCACCCATTAGGAGGGTGGAAGTCCCAGCCAATCTGGCTTTTTGGCTTTGACCCAGGGCTTACCCTCCATGTGTGTTAGCACATAGTAGGTAAAACCCTACACCTCACTAAAACCTTGCTATGTATGTTCTGCGGCCTACACAAGCTGTATTTGTGATACTAGCTAATGTGACTGTCAGGGTAAGAATTCTTCCGAGTCATAGGAATCGTCCGAAGTCACCCAGGCATTTCCAATACCACTTCTCCAGGGTATGGGGATGTAACAGTATTGACACAATAATGGGTTACACATAGGAACCATGGTTTACCTGCAGTTGGTTGAGGATGAAGAAAAGAAATAGCCAGTCATTCTTATTCATTCACACATACTAAAACTGGGTAACCAATGCCCTCAACCTCCTGCTACTTGTCCATCAAGAGATTGGGGTATTAAACCAGCTGTTGTGCATCTACCACAGGACTGACAGAAAACGTATCAAGTCTCCTGTGGGTAACGTCTTGCAGGTAGTGAGCAGTGAAGGTCGTATGACGCTTCCACGTGCCCGCTTGTAGGACCTGCACCACAAAGTAGTTGTGTTTGAAGGCCAGGGACGTAGCTATGCCCCTGACATCATGAGCTTTAGGGCGACGTGTCAAAGGAGGATCTGGTTTTAGCACGAGATCTATGACCTTGCGAATTCAAGCAGAGATAAGTCTGCTACAAACTTAGGAACAAAGCTGAAGCTTACCTCTCCCCATTCCTGTGAATGGGCAATGTCATATGAGAGACCATGAAGTTGCTAACTCTTGTGGCCAAAGCCAAGGCGAGTAGGAAACCGTCTTCAAAGTGAGGTGGCGATCTGTTGCCTGGCGTAATGGTTCATAGGGAGGACCCTTCAGAGACCGAAGAGCCTAAACCACAATCCATGGAGGAGGTTTCACTTCTGACCGGTGACAGGTAAGTTCATAACTCCATATGAGTAAGGAATGTTCTAGCAAAAAGGAAATATTTACTCCTTTTAGCTTAAAGACAAGACTCAAGGCTGAGCGATAGCCTTTTACTGCCAAAACTGAGAGGAGCATTTCCTACAGCAGATGCACAAGGAACTTCGCTATTGCTGGGATAGTGGGATTGAGGGCAAAGATACCCCTTCCAGGACACCAACCACAGAAGACATTGCACTTTGCCAGGTAGATTGAAGCTAAAGATCTTCACAGGTCTCTAGCCATCGGCTTCGCAACTTGATGCAAAAATCCTCTCTGAGTGAGGAAGTGCTGAATAGTCTCCAGGCGTGAAGTCGTAGTGAAGCTACGGTCTTGTGGAAGATGTTGGCATGTGCTTGTCTAAGTACATCATGACGAGGTGAGAGCTCTCTCGGAAGCTCTATTAGGATTTGCAGAAGGTCTGGGAACCATTCTGTGTGATGCCACCATAGTGGAGCTACTATTATTATTATTATTATTTGCTGAGCTACAACACTAATTGGAAAAGCAGGATTCAATAAGAACAGGGGCCCCAACAGGGAAAATAGCCCTATGAGGAAAGGAAACAAGGAAAAATTAGATATTTTAGGAACAGTAACAACATTTAAAAAAAAATATTTCCTATGTAAACTATAAAAACTTTAACAAAACAAGAGGAAGAGAAATTAGGTAGAATAGTGTGCCCGAGTGTACCTTCAAGCAAGAGAAATCTAACCCAAGACAGTGAAAGACCATGGTATAGAGGCTATGGCACTACCCAAGACAAGAGAACAATGGTTTGATTTTAGAGTGTCATTCTCCTAGAAGAGCTGCTTACCATAGAAAAGTCTCTCCTCTACCCTTACCAAGAGGAAAGTAGCCACTGAACAATTATAGTGCCATAGTTAACCCCTTGTGTGAAGAAGAATTATTTAATAATCTCAGTCTTGTCGGGTGTATGAGGACAGGAGAATCTGGGGAGCATTACAACAGGCGCCTGAAGTTCAGGGCCTTTGCAAACAGATCCATCGTCGGGGAACCTGACAAAGTCAGAGCTTTGCTGGATACTAGATGATTCAAAGCCTACTCAGAACCCACTCTCTGAGTCGCTCTGCTTAGGATGTCCGTGAGCACATTCCTTTTGCCAGGAATACAACGAGCTGATAGGGTCACCGAGTTCACTTCTGCCCATCTCAGTATTTCTACTACCAGATGAGATAGGGGCTACGAAAAAGTACCTCCTTCCTTGTTGATGTAAGCCACTGCTGAGGTGTTGTAGCTCATTACCACCACTGGGTGGCCCGCCAGGATCTACTTTTAATTGTTGAAGGGCCAGGAAGACTGCCTTTATCTCTAAGAAATTTATGTGCTGGTACTTTTCGAACTCTGACTATAGGCCTGAGGTCATGTGGTGCAGCATGTGGAGGCCCAAACGACACTCGAGGTCCATCTGTTCTTTTGGTCCCATGGGAATCAGAAAGTTTTTAGGAATCGCAGGCCTGATTCCAGCTGGACTTTAACTGCCATTGGGGAGATTGTATCATAAGGTGACCGTTGGAAACTAGACAGGCCAGGGATGATAAGTGCCAGGGGAGACATAACCACCTCTGGGCTGGGAGTTCTTCTCGTCTGAGAAACAGTCTTGCAACCTTCCTCAGCCTCACTACCCTGTCTTCTGATGGAAAGGCTTTGTCTCATTATTCCTAGGTATACCAGTCGTTGAGTTGGCAGCAGAGATGACTTCTTGAGGTTTACCACAATCTCCATCTTGGCAAAGTCCTAGAAGTTTGTCTCGGTGCTGAAGAAGGGTCGCTACCGAGTCTGCTAGAATCATCCAGTCATCCAGATAGCGTATGATATGGATGCCGACTCTGTGAGCCCAAGATGACACTAGGGCGAACACTCATGAAAACCTTAGGTGCTGTGGAAAGACCGAAGCACAGTACCTTCAACCGGTATTTCTTGTTGTTTAGCGTGAATCTGAGATACTTTCTTGAAGACGGACTGATTGGGATCTGGAAGTATGTGTCCTTTAGATTCAGTGTGCACACGAAGTCCTGTGGTCTTACCGTTGTCTGACCGTGTCTGCCGTCTCCATGCTGAACGGAGTTTGCTTGACAAACTCGTTCAGAGTTGAAAGGTCGATGACTGGTCTCCAGCTTCCAGACGCTTTTTTCACAAGAAAGAGTCGACTGAAGAAGCCTGGGGAGTCGTCTAGGTCCTCTTGGAGAGTGTCCTTCTCCAACATGGTCTGGACTTTGGCCCAAAGGGCCGGCCCCCTTGCAGACCCCTTCACATAGGAGCTCAATGTCACTAGAGTCTTCTTGGTCAGTGGAGGGAGAGATTGAATGAAGAGGACGCGATACCCTGAACAAATCACGGAGACTGTCCAGGGTTCGGCCCTGAGCTGCATCCACGCAATCGTGAGCGTCCCGTTCTTGATTGTGGGCGCCCTGCTCGTGATCGTGAGCGCCTCGCTCGTGATCTTGAGCATCTCACTCGTCATTGTGACTGTCTTCCTTGCGATCGAGAGTGTCTTGCTCGTGATCGTGAGCGTCTAGCTTGTGAATGCGAGCATCCAAATCATGACCTAGATTGTCTAGCAGATGATCGTAAGCGTCTCGCTCGCCATCGTGAGCTTTTACATAGTACTGTAAATGTGAGCGCTTCTGGAAGAAGAGCACCAAGACTGTGATGACCTGTGGTCTTTTGAGCGTGAGTGCTTAGCTCTAGATTTGGAATGCCTTCATGAAGAAGAATGCTGGAGACTGTGATAACCTGCGGTCTCTTGAGTGCAAGCGCTCTTTGAGATGATCCTAGGATGATACTAGCGAAACTGGAATTCGCTATAAGAAATGGACGAGTGCTGTCTAGTTAGGTATTTTTCTCTGAATGTTTAATGGGGGGCTGGGGCATAATAACTTACGTATCGGTCGATTAAATTGTGAAGTATGTTTTTCAATTTAAGTCCATCCTTTACATCTGAGAGACTGAAGGGGACTTATTGCGCATGCTTGGTTTCTGTGCATTTACAATAACGTATCTGTCAAGTGGTTTTTTAAACTAATTAACAGCTTACAAGTACTTCTTCATAAGTTCCCAGATGTTGTTCTACAACAGCCATTTTTTTTTCACCTCCCCCTTCAGTTTCAACTTAACCACCATCACGTAAAGACGTCTCCAGGAGGGAATTTAAGGTAAGTACATCAACTATTTCAAAATATAGTGTAATTTCATTTATGTCGTAAAATGTTATTTTCATTAGTAAAATAAATTTTTGAATATACTTACCCGATAATCATGTAGCTGTCAACTCCGTTGCCCGACAGAAATCTACGGACGGGATACGCCAGCGATCGCTATACAAGAGGGGGGTGTACTCACCAGCGCCATCTGTGGTCAGGTACTCCAGTACTTCTTGTCAACACCACCTCAATTTTTTCCTCGGTCCACTGGTTCTCTATGGGGAGGAAGGGTGGGTCAATTAAATCATGATTATCGGGTAAGTATATTCAAAAATTTATTTTACTAATGAAAATAACATTTTTCAATATTAATCTTACCCGATAATCATGTAGCTGATTCACACCCAGGGGGGTGGGTGAAAACCAGTGTACATGTTAATCAAGAAGCTAAGTATCCCGTATTTCATTTCTATCAGTTATTCAAAATAACAAATGAAATTATAAGTACCTGGTAAGGAAGTCGACTTGGACCATTACTCTGCCTTTAATAAGTACGTCTTCCTTACTGATCGCAGCGGTCCTCTTAGGAGGCTGAACAACTCTTAGGTGCTGAAGTATAAAGGGCTGCAACCCATACTAAAGGACCTCATCACAACCTCTAACCTAGGCGCTTCTCAAGAAAGAATTGACCACCCGCCAAATCAACTAGGATGCGGAAGGCTTCTTAGCCTACCGTACAACCCAAAACAACAATAAAAGCATTCAAGAGAAAGGTTAAAAAGGTTATGGGATTATGGGAATGTAGTGGCTGAGCCCTCACCTACTACTGCACTCGCTGCTACGAATGGTCCCAGGGTGTAGCAGTTCTCGTAAAGAGACTGGACATCTTTGAGATAGAATGATGCAAACACTGACTTGCTCCTCCAATAGGTTGCATCCATAATACTCTGCAGAGAACAGTTCTGTTTGAAGGCCACTGAAGTAGCCACAGCTCTCACTTCATGTGTCCTTACCTTCAGCAAAGCAAGGTCTTCATCCTTCATGTGAGAATGAGCTTCTCTAATCAGAAGCCTTATGTAATAAGAAACTGCGTTCTTAGACATAGGTAGCGAAGGTTTCTTAATAGCACACCATAAGGCCTCTGATTGTCCTCGCAAGGGTTTTGACCTTTTAAGATAGTACTTAAGAGCTCTGACAGGGCAAAGTACTCTCTCCCGTTCGTTACCCACCAAGTTGGAAAGGCTAGGAATTTCGAACGATTTAGGCCAAGGACGTGAAGGAAGCTCATTTTTTGCCAAAAAACCGAGCTGTAAGGAACATGTAGCCGTTTCAGATGTGAAACCTATGTTCCTGCTGAAGGCGTGAACCTCACTTACTCTTTTGGCTGTTGCAAGGCAGACGAGGAAAAGAGTTTTGAGAGTGAGGTCTTTGAAAGAGGCTGACTGGAGAGGTTCAAATCTAGATGACATAAGGAACCTTAGGACTACGTCTAGATTCCAGCCTGGAGTGGACAACCGACGTTCTTTAGAGGTCTCAAAAGACCTAAGGATGTCCTGCAGATCTTTGTTGGAGGAAAGATCCAAGCCTCTGTGG
This sequence comes from Palaemon carinicauda, assembly GCF_036898095.1. NCBI lineage: Eukaryota > Metazoa > Arthropoda > Malacostraca > Decapoda > Palaemonidae > Palaemon > Palaemon carinicauda. The sequence goes on from NC_090769.1 coordinate 33,384,199, forward strand.
CGGAAAACCGCTGCCAACATACTTCTGTACCCCTTGATCGTAGGAGCTGATAGAGATCTAACATTCCTAAGATGTAACAGGAAGTCAGCAACTTGGGTTACAGTGGTACTGGTAGAGGAAACTGCATTGGTTCTGCACCAGCTACGGAAGACTTCCCACTTAGACTGATAGACTCTGCGAGTGGATATCCTCCTTGCTCTGGCAATCGCTCTGGCTGCCTCCTTCGAAAAGCCTCTAGCTCTAGAGAGTCTTTCGATAGTCTGAAGGCAGTCAGACGAAGAGCGTGGAGGCTTGGGTGTACCTTCTTTATGTGAGGTTGACGTAGAAGGTCCACTCTTAGAGGGAGAGTCCTGGGAACGTCGACCAGCCATTGCAGTACCTCTGTGAACCATTCTCTTGCAGGCCAAAGGGGAGCAACCAGCGTCAGCCGTGTCCCTTCGTGAGAGACGAACTTCTGAAGAACCCTGTTGATGATCTTGAACGGCGGGAATGCATACAGGTCGAGGTGGGACCAATCCAGCAGAAAAGCATCCACGTGAACTGCTGCCGGGTCTGGAATCGGGGAACAGTACAATGGGAGCCTCTTGGTCATCGAGGTAGCGAACAGATCTATAGTTGGCTGACCCCACAGGGCCCAAAGTCTGCTGCACACGTTCTTGTGAAGGATCCATTCTGTGGGGATGACTTGACCCCTCCTGCTGAGGCGATCTGCCGAGACATTCATATCGCCCTGAATGAACCTCGTTACCAGCGTGAGCTTTCGACTTTTTGACCAAATGAGGAGGTCCCTTGCGATCTCGAACAGCTTCCTCGAATGAGTCCCTCCCTGCTTGGAGATGTACGCCAAGGCTGTGGTGTTGTCGGAGTTCACCTCCACCACCTTGTTTAGCAGGAGGGACTTGAAGTTCCTTAAGGCCAGATGAACTGCCAACAACTCCTTGCAATTGATGTGAAGCGTTTCCTGTTCCTGGTTCCATGTCCCCGAGCATTCCTGTCCGTCCAATGTCGCGCCCCAGCCCGAGTCTGATGCGTCCGAGTAGAGATGAAGGTCGGGGGTCTGAACAGCTAAAGAGAGACCCTCCTTGAGAAGAATGTTGTTCTTCCACCACGTTAGAGTAGCCCTCATCTCTTTGGAAACAGGAATAGAGACCGCCTCGAGCGTCATATCCTTGTTCCAGTGAGCTGCTAGATGGTACTGAAGGGGGCGGAGGTGGAGTCTCCCTAACTCGATGAACAGGGCTAACGATGAAAGAGTCCCTGTTAGACTCATCCACTGCCTCACCGAGCATCGGTTCTTCTTCAGCATGCTCAGGATGCACTCTAGGGCTTGGTTGATTCTTGGGGCCGACGGAAAAGCCCGAAAAGCTCGACTCTGAATCTCCATTCCCAGGTAAACGATGGTTTGGGAAGGAACGAGCTGGGACTTCTCTAAATTGACCAAGAGACCCAGTTCCTTGGTCAAATCCAAAGTCCATCTGAGACTCTCCAGACAGCGACGACTTGTGGGGGCTCTTAAAAGCCAGTCGTCTAAATAAAGGGAGGCTCTGATGTCTGCCAAGTGAAGGAATTTCGCAATATTCCTCATCAGTCGCGTAAACACAAGAGGTGCCGTGCTTAGGCCAAAGCACAGGGCTTGGAATTGGTACACAACCTCTCCAAAGACGAATCTCAGAAAAGGTTGGGAGTCTGGATGGATGGGAACGTGAAAGTAGGCGTCTTTCAGATCCAACGAGACCATCCAGTCCTCCTGCCTGACCGCTGCTAGGACCGACTTCGTCGTCTCCATTGTGAACGTCTGCTTGGTGACATAAGCATTGAGCGCACTGACGTCCAGCACCGGTCTCCAACCTCCTGTCTTCTTGGCCACCAGGAAGAGACGGTTGTAAAAGCCCGGGGATTGATGGTCCCGGACTATCACCACTGCCTCCTTCTGTAACAGGAGCGACACCTCTTGATGTAACGCTAGCCTCTTGTCCTTCTCCTTGTAGTTGGGAGAGAGGTTGATGGGAGATGTGGTCAGAGGGGGATTGCGGCAGAACGGAATTCTGTAACCCTCCCTTAGCCAATTGACAGACTGAGCGTCTGCACCTCTTCTTTCCCAGGCTTGCCAGAAGGTCTTGAGTCTGGCTCCTACAGCTGTCTGGAGAGGAGGGAAGTCAAAGCTTGCTTTTCGTGGACTTGGCACCTTTCTTGGACTTGCCCCTGTGACTGTCTCCACGGGAACTTCCTCGGCTGGGGGCTCTGCCACGAAAGGGCGGAATGAATCTGGTAGCAGGTGTATCAGCTACAGGGGTGCGGTAAGATCTCGGCACTGAAGGTACGATTTTAGCCTTACGTGCTGAAGAGGCCATGAGGTCATGCGTATCTTTCTGGATAAGAGCCGCCTCCATCTCCTTGATTAGCTCCTCCGGAAACAGGAACTTGGAGAGAGGAGCAAACATCAACTGTGACCTCTGGCAAGGGGTGATACCAGTAGATAAGTAGGAGCATAGATGTTCCCTTTTCTTGAGGACTCCTGAGACAAAAATAGAAGCAAGTTCGCCAGAACCATCGCGAATTGCTCTGTCCATACAGGACATGATCAGCATGGCCGAGTCTTTGTCAGAAGGGGCAGTCTTCTTGCTCAAGGCCCCCAGGCACCAATCGAGGAAATTAAAAATTTCGAAGGCGCGAAAGACTCCCTTCAACAAGTGGTCCAGATCAGAAAAAGTCCAGCAGACCTTGGAGCGTCTCATAGCCGACCTACGGGGAGAGTCAACCAAACTTGAGAAGTCGGCCTGGGCAGAGGCAGGGACCCCCAAGCCTGGTTCCTCTCCCGTGGCATACCAGACGCCCAACTTAGAAGCCAGCTTAGGAGGAGGAAACACAAAAGATGTCCTTCCCAGTTGCTGCTTGGACTGCAACCAATCCCCTAAAACCCTCAAAGCTCTCTTTGATGATCTGGCGAGGACAAGCTTGGTGTAGGCAGACTTAATAGGCTGGATGCCTAGAGAAAACTCGGATGGGGGAGAACGAGGGGTTGCAGAAACGAAGTGTTCAGGGTATAACTCTCTGAACAGAGTCAGGACCTTACGAAAGTCTAATGAAGGTGGCGACGACTTGTGTTCCTCCACATCAGAAGAAGGATCATCCAGGTGAGCAGCTTCATCCTCAGAAACCTCATCTCCTGAGAGTTGAGAAGCGAGAGGTAACGGTATAGCGGCATGCTGAATGGCTGAATCCTGAAGAACGGGTGCATGCGCACTTGCGGATACATCATCACGCCTCTGCTGAAGAGGATGAGGGCTGGCAATGACAAAGTCATGAGGCTGAGGTGAAGGAGGTTCTGCGGAGGTCTGAGGAGCAAGCGTGGTCAGAAGCGAATGCTGTAAGGCATGAGGCTCATGCTGCATGGTATGCGGTTCGTGTTGAATGGGAAGAGGCTCATGCTGCGAAGAATGCGGCTGCTGCATGCGTTGAGGAGGCTGCCTCATGGCATGAGGTTCCTGCCTCAAGGGTTGCGTCTGCCTCAAGGGTTGAGGAGGTTGCTGCGCAGAGAGAGGCTCTTGCCTCAAGGGTTGAGGCGGTTGCCGCATAGCATGAGGCTGCTGCCTCATGGGTGGAGGAGGTTGCCGCAAAGCATGAGGCTCCTGCCTCATGGGTGGAGGAGGTTGCCGCAACGCATGAGGCTCCTGCCTCAAGGGTTGAGGAGGTTGCCGCATAGCAAGAGGCTCCTGCCTCAAGGTAAGAGGAGGTTGCTGCATAGCGCTGGTACCTGGCAACTCACGCATGGAGGCAGGAGGAGCCTCAACATCATACGTCTGGCAGGGTGGACTGCGCAGAGGTGGAGGAGCGCTCGCAGGAGGAGGTGTGCTAACCTTCTCTGCCTGAAACTCCTACATCAAAACCGCAAGCTGAGACTGCATTGTCTGCAGCATAGACAACTTGGGATCAACAGAAGTTGGCTGCCTCATAGCATGAGGTTCAGCAGAGGCCTGTTGAGGCATCGCCTTACCTCTCTTAGGAGGTGTGCAGTCATCAGATGACTGCGGCGAGTCCGAACTGGCCCAGTGGCTACACCTGGGCCGTTGGACTCGCTCGGCTGGGACCTTACGTTTAAGAGGTCGTGAGACCTGGGTCCAGCGTTTCCTCCTGGAAACATCTTCCGCAGACGAGGAATTTAAGGGCTCAATCGTCTGGGAGTGGAAGTGACGATCTCTATCAGATACACCCGCAACCACTGAGGATACAACTGTGCGCCGATCAAGGCCTGCCGAACCCTTTTGCCCTTCGACGTTGCTTCTCCCCTGGGCTTGGGAGCTTGCAAGAGGTCCCGGACTGGGAGGACGACTGGCACGCACAGAAGTATCCTCATGCGCAACACTGACACTGACACTAGGCACAGCCTGGCACTAACACTTCCCACTGCACTTTTCACTTTAAGTTCCTTGACATCTGCCAAGAGAAGATTGTGGTCACTCACTAAAGACTCCACCTTATCACCTAGAGCCTGAATGGCACGTAACATATCCGACATATCAGGCTGAGCACTCGTAATAGGTTCGGGGGTCACCACTACAGGGGAAGGAAAAGGTTGAGGATCATGGGGGGAGGAATAAACCAAAGAGCGAGAAGAACTCCTCCTAACTCTCTCCCTCTCTAACCTAGTCGTATACTTGAGGAATTCATTAAAATCGAATTCCGAAAGCCCAGCACATTCCCCACATCGATCTTCCAACTGACAGGATTTTCCCCTACAGTCGGAACAAATGGTGTGAGGATCAACCGAGGCCTTCGGAAGACGCCTATTACAAGTCCTAACACTACATCGCCTTTGTCTAGGAGCTTGAGAGTGGTCGGACATCTTGAATTTAGAGAACAGTCAAGGGGGAATTCCAAAGTAAAGCAAAGATCGTTAACCAATAAATCAATTTAATTCCAAAAGCTATCTAAGCTAAGGGAAAAGCTTCCCGTATAGCGAAGGCTAAATTTTAGAGCAATACTTCACCAAAACCGTGAACAAAGACTCCAAAATCAACAGCGTATCCATGTAGGTCTTGCCGGCGGCACGACAGAGGAAAAATTGAGGTGGTGTTGACAAGAAGTACTGGAGTACCTGACCACAGATGGCGCTGGTGAGTACACCCCCCTCTTGTATAGCGATCGCTGGCGTATCCCGTCCGTAGATTTCTGTCGGGCAACGGAGTTGACAGCTACATGATTATCGGGTAAGATTAATATTGAAAATTGATTATGATGCCAATGCTCTTTGATCTGTGTAAAGCTATTGTTACTCATGTGAAATTAAAAAATAACAGCAAAATAATGCCTCATAGGTCCGATTCTGACTTATTTTTAGGGAAGACCAGCACATTTTCTACTGCAAAGCTTTTGTAAAGATTGCCAAGACAAAAAAAAAAAAAAAAGGAGACGGTGTCAATCATAAGGTAATGAATTATTTGTGATGTACTTTTTCACAATGTAAGGATTTATTTATGATTTACATTTAGTTTGTGACCTGGGAGGGGAACGTCTGGCTAGGGGGTTGTGACCTGGGAAGGGGGGGTCCAAGGAGTTGTGACCTGGGAAGAAGGGTCCAGGTAGTTGTGACCTAGGAAGAGGGGTCCAGGGGGTTGTGACCTGGGAAGGGGTGTCCAGGGAGTTGTGAGCTGGAAAAGGGGTTCGGGGGTTGTGACCTGGGAAGGGGGTCTGGGGGGCTTGCCCCCAGAGAGGGGATGTGACCTTTGAACTACTAGGTTAGGTTAGGTGGGTTTGTTGGGTTCTGTACCCTTTTACAAATCTTAGAAGTGTTAAATAATGACGTTTTGGCCTGTTTTCAGGCACTTACATGAACCATATATTTTCCCAACTGGTTATCTTGTGCTTATTTTGCATTTTTGACCACAAATATTGCTGCAAATCACTCGTTTATGACATTTCCCCACGCAAAAAGCCCGTTTCCCACTGGGGTCCCCCATAATTTTCTTTATATAAGGGGGTCCAAAAACTAATGAGCGGGTGGTTTGCCCCAATAATCATGGTCAGAAATGCATAAACCACACAAGATAACAAGTAGGAAAAATATATGGTTCATGCATTTGGATAAAAATTAAAGTATCATATGGTTACCTCCAAATACTTACTATTATTCTGGAATTTGATTTGTGGTCGGGTATAGTTCAACTTCCTCCTCTTAGGCTCTTATCTCTTCAAAGTGTTCTTACTCTTATTTAATTTTCTTATTTTCTGGTTAAGTTCAATCTTTTTATTTATTATCCTCTTCCATTTCAGATTAAGGGATCCCGTTGTTTTGTTTTACAGGTTAAAAACTTGATTTTTTACTACACAAATAAATGTTCCGAGTATGAAATTATGAATAGTAGTAGTAATCGCTTCTATAATGCTTTGAAACGGCTTCTCCCTTCGTTCAAGTATGACTCTTCTTTCCCACCATTATCTCTACATTTTAAGGAGGGAATTATTAGAAATACACAAATAGACAGAATAGAAGGCACGGGCCTTATAATAAAAGAGGCCACAGAAGAAAAATTAGCAAAAGTATATAAGAAGGAAAGTACTTACGGAAGAAAAGGTACATGGGCAACCCTGGAAGAACGATGAAATAAGAAAAGGAATAAAGGAAAGGGGGGAGCTAAATAGAAAGAAAAAAAATGAAATAAATATAAATGTAAAAAATGTATTAGAGGAGAGATATGTTCAACAGAAGAGAGAAGTGCAAAAACTGATAAAGAAGGAAATTATTATATTTGAAAAAGGTAACGAGAAATAAAAATGGATAAGAATAAAAAAAACTCTGGGAAATCATAGACAGAATAAAGAAAAGACAGGAAGCCCATGGCAAGGTAATACAACTTCATGGAGAGCAAAGGAATTAGGCTAAATAATGAAGAAACAAAGAAGAATTAAGGAAATACTGGAAATTCATATATTGTAAGCATGAAAATAAAAAGACATAGTTTGGAATGAAGAAAAATGGATAGAATATGAAAATTAAATAGCGCACCAGGAAGATATCACAAGAGTAGATGATATAATATCAAATACATACTTAGGTAACAAAATGGAAAATCCAACAATCACAATAGAAAAAGTAAAGAATTGCCTTGGGAAACTAAAGGCAAAAAATTGCAGTAGGACCGGATGGCCTTAAACTCGAACTCTATAATGCACTAGGAAAATACAAAACATGTCTTGAAACCTTACAGAAATGTTACAAAAATGAGTTGGACCAAAAATAAAAACCAATTACGTGGAAGAAGTCAAGAATAAAGATGATTGATAAGACAAAGGGCCAATGGCAAAAGACCTAAGACCTATAGCTCTATTAAATATTTCACATACTAGCAGGTGCAACTCGGGAGGGATATTGTATATGAGATCGGTATTGTCCCTAGTTGATGATGCTCACTATCACGCAGTTCACTATAATGTTGCTACGTTTAAGAGCCTATTTAAGAAGGCTACATGATAGCTGTCTCTTTTTAATTGTAGATATTACCATGAAATTTGGCACGAACAGAGAAACTATGTTTCACAACAATCCCTGAAATTTTCATTTGAATATGTGAATTATTCTAAGAACAATTTACTCCACCGTCAAAAATAACCATTCAACCCGTAGCTTTACTATGGCAGATATCAACATGAAAATTGGTATGAACAAAGTAAATATGTAGAATATTCTACAAGTAATTTACGGCGCCGCAGAAAATTGGCCTTCCACGGATATCGAAAAATCGCTACTGTGACTTTTCTATGGCAAGTATCAGTACGAAAATTGGTATGAATGTAGTTCATATAACACCCATCATTTGTATTTACTGAAACAAATATATGAATTAAAAAAAGAAGTATTAAACCTGATGTGGAGGAAAAGACAAAACAGCTGAAGAGGAGGATAAGCTTTAGAGGCCTCACCCCTGAACCTGAGGAGTCGGCGGCAAGTCTTGAAGAATAAAGTGCTGTAGGTGACATTATGTTTCCCACAGGAAGGAAAGATGGCATAGAATGTGCCATAAGTAATTGTCATAGCTTGGATATCTTAAAGAAGTTCACTATCAACACCAACCCGAAAAAATCGAGTGTATTAATAATTAACAAAAGAAAGAATAAGAAAGAGGAGAAGATTGAAACACAAGTGAAGAACAGACCAGTAAGTTTAGTTGAAGAATATAAGTATCTGGGTGAATGGTACACAGAGAAGGAAAAAAAAAAGAATTAAGTATCAGTAAAAAAAAAAAAAAAAAAGGCCAGAGGGTCGCATATATGACCCAAGAATATGAAACTATGGGGATATGAGAAAGGTATGAAAATGGCATTGGAAGTCAGAAATGAAATATATGAAACACTAGTAGTACCAACATTATTTGCCAATATGGAGACCTGGAGTGCAATAAGAAGCAAAGATATGAAAGATCTGGAAAACCTTTAATATAAGATAATAAGGAGTATGCATGAATAACCTGCAAGTACTCCATATTAGGGCATACTTGCAGAAACAGGAATATGGTCGGTGTCCTGCAGAATAGAATATAAGAAATTAATGCTCTTCCATAACATCATAAACTCTGAGAAAAAAGACTAATAAGAGAGATAATTGAGGATCATTTGAATAACCCGTATGGAAAGTGCTGGAGTAAGAGCATAGAAGAAATCTGTAGTAAATATGGAATGGAAGTTGAAGAAATAAGAAGTTGGGGGAAAAGGACCCTGAAAAAAGAAATCAAGAAAAGAATTATGGAAAAAAATAGGAGAAACCATTGAAGAAAAAAAAGAAAGTGATGAAAAAATTAAGATTTATTGAAGGAAATGAACCACAGCGTTACATCAGAGAAATGAATCTGGATAAGGCATCTCTTGTAATGAAGACAAGATTAATTATGCTCAATTTAAAAGCGAATTTCAGGGGAAAATATGAAGGTAATTTGTGTGAACTGTGCAAAGATGAAGAAGATACTACCGGACATTTATTTTTATGCCCAAAATTAGGACGGCTAAGGAATGTAGAACAAGTTTAGGTACGCTAAAAAATCCTAGCAGAGATCTGGCTGCATTTACAGGTAAGGCAATGTGTATGAAAGAAGAATTTAAGAAGTCCAAACTGACCACAATAGGTTGCCAAAACTGATGATTGCGGGGTGTTATCCTATCTGATTTCAAATAAGAATGGGATAAAGGTAAAGATTGAGAATCTCATTATTAATCAATTTAAGGCACAGTTAATATAAGCTTAATAACAATAAGAATAAGCTTAGAAGCTTTGCACCTATCTATAAAGTGATAGAGTGTCCGCAAACATATTATGCGGCGTGAGCGATAAAGAACCAGGAACCAGGATTAAGCATTTCTTCATTAACTTTGTTATGATGCTTAATCATAATAATAAGTATAAGCTTAGAAGCTTTGCATCTATCTATTATGAGATAGAATGCTCGAAAACCTATTTTGTGGAGAGATCAGTTAGGGGAGCCATGTGTTTAGTGTTGACTATTTTGAATTTGTTTAATGTAAACTGTAATTTTTGTGAAAATGAGGAGGAAGATTTGATACATTTTTTGTTATTTTGCCAGGAATATAGAAAAGAAAGGAATGAAGTAATTGAGCTACAACAACCATACGACGAAGACCTAAAGAAAATAGTAGGATTATGTTATTTAGTGAAACAAATATAGAAAAGAAAAAAGAAGTTTTAAATCTAATGTGGAAGAAAAGACAAAACAGTACAAGGAGATAAACATTAGAGGCGCCGTTGTAAAGGCTATGCCTCACCCCAGACCCTGAACCTGTCGTCACTGTTATTCTCTTCTAAACATGGACGATTTTAAGAAATAAACAGAGATTACGAAGTCCTAAACAGAGTTTACAAAGTCTACGAAAGTAGATTAACGGATCAAAACCTTGCTGAGGTAAGTAAAAGAAGAATATGTTGAGAAATTAGTGATTAATAAACCTAAACGTACCAAGAACTGTACGCCAGGCCACCAGTAATGGAGCTGCTTCTGTGGGTTATCTGTTGCAGACAGGTCTCGAATTATAACTTTCAATATGTCAGACTGCATAACATGCTTTTTAATGTAGCCAGGATAAAATTATAGCCTTAGCGTAGTCGGCCATACGGTAATGCAAATATGTCCCGATAATAAGCATAAGGATAGGGATAGGGAAGTGGGGATTATGGGAAAGGAAGATTACCCCTGGATACAATCCAGTTTATATCCGAAGGCAGGTATGGGAAAGAATATGGGAAAAGGGAGAAATTGAATTGCAGGAGAAGAATAAAAGAGACGGACAGACCCTCTAGCGATGTTAGATAATATTAGAAGTAGTTTGAAAAAGAAAAGACAGGCAAGGAGAGGAAGGTTTTTTTTGGTTCAATATCTAGCCCTGTTGCAGGAGTATGTCTGTCCTACACCTATTTTGATGGTTAAAGAAAGGTATGATTGTGGAAAAATTATGATTATTGTCCCAATAATAGGTGCCAGGTAAGGCATGAGGTAGGCTGGAAGCTACCATAAAAGAAATCGCAAAAGTATTATAAAGTTTAGTTTGGATACGGATTATTTTGGATATATTCTTATATGTTATTTTACTGGAATTGATTGTTATTTTAATGGAAAATGACAATATTTCAATGATTTGGGGTAGTATGGAGAACAGCGGACGTATCCACCAACTGAATGCCGGCCGATTAGGACCGTGGCTGATTCGGATCAGATTCGGACCCAAGTCTTGGCTGATTCGGATAATTAGTAAGGCTCATTTTAACCATAAAGAGGTCCGTAAGCGTTTCATTACGAGTTAGTTTGGGTTACGTTTGGTTAATTTGGGTGATTCATAATAACCGCCGTTAGACCAGAGTTATAGATACATATAACTGAGCATTAGACACACAAGTATTCACAAACATTCACAGCCGAGTGGTTAGCGTATGTAGTCGCCTTGTAATCAGGAGTTTAGTGGTTAGAGTCCACATGTACAGTGGTGCATATTTTTATGTATATTCCCCCTTCTTGATGTGTAATTTAGTTCCTGTCTGACTTTTCATATAGTCTGCCCGTTCCAATTATGGAGAGTACATCAGAGGACGTTAACCCTACGGCTTCACATGCTGGAATGCTAGCATCTAATAGGTTCGTGTTAAAATAATTGTTGTAGACCACTGATTTGATTGGTTCTATATATGGATTACAAACACTGAAACACTATACGCCCCCTACTTCGAGGATACATTATAAAACGCATGTTCTCATGAGATTACAACTGGCCAGCTTCTAAAGAAGTGTGCCTACTGTATATATGTGTGTGTAAGATCCTAATATGAGTAAATGAAGGAGTAAAACATGAGTTATTTTGGGTTGTGTTGGGTTATTTTTCCTCATCCACGGGGTCCAAAGTTGCTTAAAACTGGTAACTTTTGCTTTAATTTTACATTAAATGTACGCTTAGTAACAGGTGTTTATATAAGGTCTGAATTAATGGTCCAAATCAACCTACCATGGAGGTTCAAATCAGCCTTATTACAGGTTCAAAAGAGTCAGAAAAAAGTCCGAATCAGCCATGGTCTGAATAAGCCTGGTCTGAATTAGCCATAGTTCGAATAAGCCGTAGCTCCACCAACTGATCCTAGGAGAGGTGACTGAGGTTCTTAGCTGAAAGGACATGCCGAGGTAGGGTAGGTGGGGGTTATTTTAGGTTAGCCTACAGCTATTGTATTTAATAAAATACTATTAAATTTTCCCATGCCAATGACAAATGGTTTCATTTTTTATTTTCATAAAGTTTCCATTTTTTCCTTCATAAATACAAATTTTAAATATTAAACTTAGCCGGTGAATATATAAATAGCTGACGTCTCCGACGGTCGACAGATTCCAAAAACTCGCGAGCGATCACCATGAAGGCTGCCGGGTGTGCCCACCAGCGCCGACTATCGGCCAGATACCGCATATATTTCTCAACCAAACCAGTTCTTCTCTGTCGGTGTTAAAGACAACACTGGTTCCGCTCGCGCTTGACCTCGAGTTTTCTACCGATTGGTGAAGTACTTGGTTTTGGTTTTATTGCTTTCGCCGTGTTGGATTATTCAATACTGTCTTCAAAAGAAATGCTTTTGAAAGGAGAGGAAAAGTTTTTGCCCTTGTTTTTTTAATCTCGCTCTGGTTTTTCCATAGAGAAAAGATGGCCGACCCTTCCCTCAGTGTACGGAAGTGTGTTAAAGGCTTTTAGTAATTATTTTATCACTTTATAAATTATTGTTGATATTTATAGATTTACCTCTATATATTTTATATCTCACCCGCCTTTATTAGGCCTCTTCGATTAGCTTTCCATTTATACTAAACACCGAGATAAATTTTGTTTTTGTTTATATGCGGCCTTTACCTATTCTTTGTAGGCGGTCCTGACTTTGAAAACGAAGTTAAACAACGTTGAGCCCATTCAACTTTTATTAGATAAAACAGTTGCTCTGTAAGAGTGATGAGATGAATAGTTTTAGAAAATATTTTAAGAAATTTATTCTTTGAATAGTCTTCGTGCCGTTTTTCAAAGATGAACTAACGTTTGGTTTATTTATGCTACGCAGTTTGCGCTCTATCGTTACGATAGAGAAAGAGAGAATCACGGTTTCACTTTGCAGAAAGAGTAAATCGATTTTGACGTTTTGTTCATTCTTCTTTCAAACTGAAGTTTTTTAGATACTAATTTAAAGGAACATGTTAATTTTCAATTTCTTAGTCCTTTCAGTTTTTTCCTTTAGTCAAATAACCTGTTATTGACGAAGAGTGAGTGAGCCATTCTCTTGTGAGTGACAAGAGAGAGAGAGAGAGAGAGAAAGAGAAAGAGGGAACGATCCGATCTTTATTCTCGTCCCAAGTCTCTGTACAAGGAGTTTGGGAGCGAGTAAAGTAGTTCTCGATTCAGATTTTTACTCTCGTCCCAAGTCTCTGTACGGGGAGAGAGGATAAAACGTTTTAGTTTTTATTCTCATCCCAAGGCACTGTACGGTGAGAGATTGAAAACATAGTCCTTAGTGAACTAGTTTTTAGTCTCATCCCCAGTCACTGATCTTTTTAACTTTATACATTTCCGTTTTATTCGATATATATGTATATGTTTATTGATTTTTGCATGTGTGTTTCATTTTGTACTAATGTGCTTACATTATACGACTCATTTCGCAATTCTAACCTTTTGATTTAAGGGAGAATTGCGTGCTTCAGGTAGAAATCAGCTTTTTTTCATGTCTAATGTGAAATTATTAAAAAATGCGATATCAGTGAAGAAAGTGCAAAAAACATGTTCTGTGTTGCGGAGGGTTGGTTTGTTCGTGCTTGTCGCTTGCCTAGTCCGAGACCTCTTTCAGGCTCCCCTGCACCAGGGAGAAGGAATGTCGGAGGACTTAAGGGAGTGAAGGGTGTAAACCAACGAACAGACGTTCCCTCAAAGGTATCAGACGTTGCTCGTCAAGCACGTCCTTGCCATAAGACAGGAGAGACGAAGTTTCTCCTCGTCTTCCGATGATTCGTCTCTTTAAAAGCCTGGGCGTATGGTTTCGAGACAGTTGAAACGTTTATTAGTTCCTATCAGAACAAGTTCAACGTCCTAGCTGTAGTCATCATGAGAGTCCCGTTCATAGCGATGACGTTCATGTACAGACGTTTCTGCCACAGACTCGACGTGACGTTGAGCGGTAGACACCGTAGACACAACGTGACGTCGAGTGTCAGTCACCCTAGTCACGATATAGCATCGATCAGCAGTCACTGCTGTTACTACGTGACGTTTGAACGTCAGCCACCGCAGTCACAGGTTGATCCGAAGTTAAATGTTTTGCAAGATATGCTGTTAAAGCTTTCTTCTTTAATAGAAGCTTACGATCCTGTTCCTGTGCGAAAGGATCCTTTGCTTTTTGTATGTCACGGTTCTGGGATACGTGATTCGGGTCTTCAACCTTCTAAACGAGCTTTGTTACGCCACGCTGACGTTATCCCTAGTGACAGCTTTGCTGTTAAACGAGATGCGGAGCATAAATCTCGAAGTAACTTTGATCGCTTTGAACGTCAGCCACCGCAGTCACAGCGTGACGTTGAGCTGCCGACACCGCAGACACGACGTGACGTTGAGCGGTAGACACCGTAGACATGACGTGACGTCGAGGGTCAGTCATCGTAGTCACGATATAGCATCGAACAGCAGTCACCGCTGTTACTACGGGACGTTTGAACGTCAGTTACTTCTGTCACGACGTGTAGTAGAATAACATTCTCTGCAGTCACAACATGACATCGACCTTCCAACTTTAACTTCTATTCATATACAAGTTGATGTAGCCTGTCAGGCTTTTCCTTCACGTCATTCTGAATATAAATCTCCTTCTCGCAAGATTTATCAGATGATGTGCCTTCTGAAGAAGTTGATGACCCCCTTTCAACTAATGTACCTTTGGGGAGTCATTCAGAAGAGGAGTATCCTAGGGTGGTCCAACAATCCCTTGTTTTATAATTATGAATTTCTTTAGTGAAATTTTGTCCTACTCGTTTTGTAACGGCTGCTCCGCCGTCTGAGTTTACTCTTGGCATAACTTTCTTCGACTCCTACATTTACGAAGTCAGTTCTCTCTTGTTCTTCCAAGAGAGCCATGCTCTTACTGGGAGACTAGTTGGAATCCAGGAGAAGTTTAGGAAAGTCTGCTTTTGCTTTTCCTCCTTCTTAATTAGCTTCTCGCTCGTGCGTCTGGTGTGACACAGGAGAAGTTCTCGGCTTGGGAGTACCTGCCTCTGCCCAGGGAGACTTCTTAAGCATAGTGGACTCTCCTCGTCGTCTAGCCATGAGACGCTCCAAGATTTTATGGTCTGCTTCAGAGCTAGACCATCTCCTGTTAGGAGTTTTTTCGAGCGTTTGAAGTATTTATTTGTTGGATTGGTCCCTGGGAGCCTTAAGTAAGAAGGTCTCTCCAGCTGTCAATGTATTGCTGTACAATTATGTCATGCATGAACAAGGCTATCAGGGATGGCTCCAATGATCTGGTAGCCACGTTCACTGCAGGAGTACTTAAGATGTAAGTGCGCTCAATGTGTTCATTGTCAAGACAAAGTTCACGATGAAGACTACCAAATCTGTCTTGGCAGCAGTAAGGGAAGGCGACTGGATGGTCTCTCTCGACCTTCAGGATGCATACTTCCACATCCCGATTCATCCAAACTTTCAATAACATCTGAGGTTTGTGGACGGGAAAGTAGTGTACCAATTTCGAGCACTGTGCTTCGGCCTCATTCCTGCTCCTCTTGTTTTTACAAGGCTCTTGCAAAATGTAGCAAGCTTTCTACATTTTTTTGAGGATTCAGAGCCTCCCTTTATTTTGACGACTGGCTAATCAGGGCGTCGTCATTAAATCGCTGTCTGGAGAGCCTCTAATGGACATTAGACCTAACCAAGGAGCTAGGTCTCATAGTGAACGTAGAGAAGTCGTAACTTACAGTACTCCATCCCAGACTATTCTTTATTTTGGGAATGGAAATACAGTGTCGAATTTTTCGGGTCTTTTCGTTACCCACAAGAATGGAACAAGCTCTGTTAAAAGTCCATCACTTGCGAGAGAAAAACAGTTGCTCTGTAAGAGTTTGAACGAGCCTCGTGGGAACTTTCATCGCTGGAGTAGTTTATCTCTCTGGGGAGACTCAACCTTTGTCCTCTCCAATGTCACCTAAACCATTGGAACTAGGAGAAGGGCTTAGAGAGTATCTCTTTCCCAATCTCCAACTCAGTCTAGACATGTCTGACTTGGTGGGACAGCAACATCAGACTTCGAGAAGGTCTTTCTCTTGCGATCAAGAACCCAAACCATGTGTTGTATTCAGATGCATCGGATTTTGGTTAGGGAGCTCCACTGGACAGTCTGGAATGCTCGGGTCTTTGGTCCACGGATCAGAAGGAACTCCATTTAAGGCAAGTAACATCTCTCTTTTGACGAGATTTGTGCAAGGAGAAATGAATGTCTTGGCGGACTGCCTCAGCAGAAGAGGTCAAGTCATCTCCATGGAGTGGACGTTGCACAAGACTGTGTGCGAGAAGCTATGGATGACATGGGGTCAACCCACCATAGATCTTTTTGCGACTTCACTGACAAAGAGGCTCTCGACTTACTGCTTTCCAGTTCCAGATCCAGAGGCAGCCCACATAGACGCTTTCCTGCTGGACTGGTCTCACCTGGACGTTTATGCCTTTCCACCTTTCAAGATCCTAAACAAGGTGCTGCAGAAGTTCACCTCTCACGAAGGGACCAGGTTGACGTTGGTTGCTCCCCTCTGGCCCGCGAGAGAGTGGTTCACAGAGGTACTTCTATGGCTGGTAGGCATTCCAAGAAGTCTGCCGTTGCGGATGGATCTCTTGCGACAGCCTCACGTAAAGAGATTTCATCAAAGCCTCCCCACGCTTCGTCTAACTGCCTTCAGACTATCGAAAGACTCTCTTGAGCTCGAGGGTTTTCGAAGGAGGCAGCTAGAGCGATCGCGAGGGCTAGAAGATCCTCTACCATCAGGATCTATCAGTCGAAATGGGAGGTATTTAGAGACTGGTGCAAGTCCTCCTCTATTTCCTCTTCCAGTGCCTCTGTAGCGCAGATTGCGGATTTTCTGCTTTATCTGAGAAACGGTCGCTCCCTCTCTGCATCCACCATTAAAGGCTACAGAAGCATGTTAGCTTCTGTTTTCAGGCATAGGGGTTTGGATCTTTCTAATAACAAAGATCTCCAAGACCTGCTTAAGTCTTTCGAGACTTCCAAGGAGCGTCATATTTCGACTCCTGCTTGGAACTTGGACGTGGTCTTACAGTTCCTTATGTCAGACAGGTTTGAACCATTAAATTCAGCCTCCCTGAAGGATCTTACCCTCAAGACACTTTTTTTTGGTGAGCTTGGCTTCGGCTAAAAGGGTTAGTGAGATACATGCTTTTAGCAGGAACATCGGCTTCTCCAGTAATAAAGCAGTATGTGCTCTTCAACTTGGTTTTTTGGCCAAGAATGAACTTCCGTCTCGTCCTTGGCCTAAATCATTTGAAATCCCCAGTCTTTCTGAGATTGTGGGGAATGAAGTTGAAAGAGTGCTGTGCCCCGTTAGAGCTCTTAAATTTTATTTATCCAGAACTAAACCGCTACGAGGTTGTTCAGAGGCTTTATGGTGCTCCGTTAAAAAGCCCTCTTTGCCCATGTCTAAGAATGCGTGGTCTTATTTTATTAGACACTTGATTCGGGAGGCACACTCTCATTTAAGTGAGAAGGATCGTAATTTACTTAAAGTCAAGGCTCATGAAGTTAGAGCGATAGCAACTTCAGTAGCGTTTAAGCAAAATAGATCCATTAAAAGTATTATGGACGCGACCTTTTGGAGAAGCAAGTCGGTATTCGCTTCATATTACTTGAAAGATGTCCAGACTCTTTATGAGGACTGCTACACCCTGGGACCATTCGTAGCAGCGAGTGCAGTAGTGGTTGAAGGCTCTACCACTACATTCCCTTAATCCCAATATCCTTTTAATCTACTCTTGAAATTTTTAATCTTATTTTGGGTTGTACGGAAGACTAAGAAGTCTTTCGCAATCTCTTTGATTTGGCGGGTGGTCAAAATATTGTTTCTTGAGAGCGCCCAGATTAAGGGTATTGATGAGGTCCTGTTATAGGGGTGTTCACCCTGGATATAGCAGCTCCTGGGAGTCTTTCAGCATCCTAAGAGGATCGCTGGGCTTCGTGAGGATAGCGGACTAATGAGGCAGAGTAATTATCAGAGTCAGCTTCCTTACCAGGTACCTATACTTAAGTTTGTTTTTTGAATAGTTGTCAAAAACTCTTGAGCATATACGCCTTTATTGTTTTAATACTGGTCTCTACCCACCACCATGGGTGTGAATCAGCTATTTATATATTCACCGGCTAAGTTTAATATTTAAAAATGATATTTTTAAATATTAAACTTAGCCGGTGAATATATAAATAGCTGACGTCTCCGACGGCCCGACAGATTCCAAAAAACTCGCGAGCGATCGCCATGAAGGTTGCGGGTGTGCCCACCAGCGCCGACTATCGGCCAGATACCGCATATACTTCTCAACCACTCCAGTTCTCCTCTGTCGGTGTCACCGACAACATTGGTTCCGCTCGCTCTAGACCTCGAGTTTTCTACCGAATTGGTGAAGTACTTTGTTTTGGGTTTTATTGGCTTTCACTGTGTTGGTGTGTTCCTTCAATAAAACTCTTGAAACCTTTTTTGCTTTTTGTTTTTTGTTGATGAACTTGGCTTTACTTTGGATTTTCTCTGGTTGTTCATAATGGGTGACCCTTCTCCTGTATATCCCAAATGTGCGAGAGATTGTAACAAACGTCTTCCGAAAGCCTCTATCGACCCTCATACGGTTTGTTCTAATTGCCGGGGTAAATCCTGCCAATTAGGAGATCGGTGTGAGGAGTGCGTGGTTTTGTCGGAATTTGAGTGGTTAGAGTATGAAAAGTATACTCGTAAGCTCGAAAGAGATAGGGTGAGGAGAAGCTCATCTAGATCTTTAGAATTTTCCTCCTCCCATGCCCCTGAACCTAATCCTTCCCCTGTAGTGGTAGTTTCTGAACCCCCTATTAGCACTCATGAACCTTCAATGCGCGATATGTTTTTAGCTATTCAAGCATTAGGTGAGAAGGTTGAAACCTTAGCCTCGGACAGGAACCAGCTTATGTCTGATGTTAAGTTGTTAAAGTGTCAAAGTGGTAAAGTAGAAAATCAAAGTGGTAAAGTGGAAAGTGCGCAAAATGTGTTTAGTGTTGCGACCGAGGGTTCGTCTGTTCGTGCTTGTTGCTCCCCTAGTCCGAGACCTCTTTCAGGCTCCCCTGCACCAGGGTGAAGGAATGTTGTAGGACTTAAGGGAGCGAGAGGTGTAAACCGACGTACAGACGTTCCCTCTTTGGTATCAGACGTTTCTCATCAAGAACGTCCTTACCATAAGACGGGGGAGACTAAGTTCTCCTCGTCTTCCGACGACTTGTCGCATAAGAAACCTTGGCGTAAGGTTTCTAGACCCTTAAAGCGCAAGCCAGTCCCTTCAGGACAGGTCCAGCGTCCTGGCTGTAGCCATTGGGGCAGCTCTGACCACTTTCAGTCATCGGATGGCTGTTCACCTGTTAAGCGAAAACGTAACACGGAGTCTGAGGGTCTCGGTAGGTGCGATGATTTGCATGCACAGACGTTACCGACGATACGGCCCGTTCCGACTCCCGTTGACCCGAAGTGGGTTGTCCTGTGGGACATGCAGTCTAAACTTTCCTCTTTAATGGAGGTTTACGAGCATGAACAGGTTCGCAAAGATCCTTTGCTTGCGGTTCGCCAGTACGATAAGCGTGACTCTGGCCTTCAGCCGCCTAAACGAGTGTTTTCTCGTCCTTATGATGTTAGCGCTAACGTTTCTAGTGCTTTTGAACGCGATTCTGATCGTGTTCCTCGTCATTCACGTCAGTCATGTGACGTGGAACCCCCTTTGCCGCAGTCTCGAGGTGACGTTCAGCAGCTGTCACCGCAGCCCTGCACTGACGTTCGTCGACCGACATCGTTGCCCCGACGTGACGTTGAACGTCTGTCACCGCAGTCAGATGTTTTTATTCCTGCTCAGACCCTGCAGTCAATGCAGTCTCGACGTGATGTCGAACGGCAATCAACTCAGACTGTTGTTGTTTGTCAGTCACAAGACTTTCAGTCTTTGCAGCCGCGGCGTGACGTCGTTACCTCAGCTGTTGCTGCTGCTCCGTCGCATGTTGACATAGCCTGTCAAGCGTTGCCTCCTCGGCATGTCTCTCCGTATCGCGAGACTCGGCAGTTGTCGGACGAAGTTCCGTCGGATGAGGAAGTCGTTGATCCCCTTCCAACTGATATTCCTTTGGGGACTTTTTCGGACGGAGAGGAGCCTAAAGTATCTCAGCCCTCTCTTGATTTTAAGAAGATCATGCTTATTTTTAAGGAACTTTTTCCTGATCATTTTGTGCCTGCTGCTCCTCGTTCGCCCCCATCAGAGTTCACGCTGGGCCTAGCTGCTTCGACTCCGTCGTCCACAAAGTTAGTGCTCTCTCGCTCTTCTAAGAGAGCTTTGCGTTTATTAGGCGACTGGTTAATGACCAGGAGGAGTTTGGGGAAGTCAGCTTTTGCTTTTCCCCATTTCAAACTGGCTTCTCGTGCGAGCGTCTGGTATGACACGGGAGAAGTTCTCGGCTTGGGAGTACCTGCCTCTGCCCAGGGAGACTTCTCAAGCCTCGTAGACTCTCCTCGTCGTCTGGCCATGAGACGCTCGAAGGTTTGCTGGTCCTCTTCAGACCTAGATCATCTCCTCAAAGGAGTTTATAGGGCCTTTGAAGTTTTCAACTTTTTGGATTGGTCGCTGGGAGCCTTGAGTAGGAAGATCTCCTCAGCAGACCGTGATGTCTCTGTGTAAATTATGTCTTGCATGGACAAGGCTATCCGAGATGGCTCTAATGAACTCGCTGCTACTTTTACAGCAGGAGTTCTTAAGAAGAGAGAGACTTTTTGTTCTTTTCTGTCTGCAGGTGTCACTCCTTGTCAAAGGTCAGAATTACTCTTTGCGCCATTGTCTTCTGCCCTGTTCCCGCAGCAGCTGATTAAGGATATCGCAGCGTCTCTTGTGCAGAAGGATACTCATGATTTGATGGCCACGTCTGCGCGTAAGGCTGTACCTTCGTCCTCTTATGTCAACAGACCTAAATTTGATACTCCAGCGACAAGGTTTATCCCGCCCTTTCGTGGCAGAGCTCCCAGTAAGGGAGGCTCTCGTGCCGATAGTAAGAGAGGTAAGAGGAGAGGATCTAAGTCCTCCCGTGGCAGAGTCTGACTGCCCACGTCCTCAGACAGCAGTAGGGGCCAGATTGACCAACTTCTGGCAGGCCTGGGAGAAGAGGGGTGCAGACCGGGAGTCTGTTTTGTTGCTAAAGGAGGGTTACAAAATCCCTTTTGTACGGAGACCTCCTCTAGTAAACGATCCAATAGACCTCTCTCCCAGGTACTGTATTGAGAGGAGTTAAAGAGACAGGCATTGCATCTGCAGGTGTCTCAGTTGTTAGAGAAGGGGGCGGTGGTGAAAGTCTCGGACCTTCAATCCCCAGGTTTTTACAGCCGTCTCTTCCTAGTTCCAAAGCATACAGGAGGTTGGAGGTCGGTGCTGGATGTCAGTGCTCTCAACGTGTTTGTTGTCAAAAAAAAGTTTACGATGGAGACCACCAAATCCTTTCTAGCAGCAGTCAGAGAGGGAGACTGGATGGTCTCTCTCGACTTGCAGGATGCGTACTTCCACATTCCTATACACCCAGATTCTCAGCCGTATCTAAGGTTTGTATACAGGAATGTGGTGTACCAATTCCGAGCACTGTGCTTCGGCCTCAGCCCTGCTCCTCTTGTTTTTACGAGGCTCATGAGAAATGTAGCAAAATTCCTACATTTGTCGGGGATCAGAGCCTCCCTGTACCTGGACGACTGGTTACTCAGAGCGTCATCCTGTCATCGCTGTCTGCAGGACCTACAGTGGACGTTGGATCTTGCGAATGAGTTGGGCCTATTGGTGAACATAGAGAAGTCTAGCTTTTCGGGCTTTTCCGTCTGCCAACAGGATAGAGCAAGCTTTGCTCAAAGTCCTTCTCATGCTAGAGAAAGACCATTGCTCTGTGAGAAGCTGGATGAGCCTCCTAGGGACGCTTTCATCCCTGGAACAGTTTATCTCTCTGGGGAGACTTCACCTACGCCCTCTCCAGTTCCATTTAGACTCCCATTGGAACAAGGAGAAAACTTTGGAGGCGGTCTCGATCCCGATCTCCGAACCAGTCAAGACTTGCCTGGCCTGGTGGGACAGCAATATAAGACTTCGAGAAGGTCTGTCTCTGGCAGTCAAGAACCCAAACCATGTGTTATTTTCAGACGCGTCGGATTTGGGTTGGGGGGCGACTCTGGACAGTCTGGAATGCTCGGGTCTTTGGACGGCAGACCAGAGGAGCCTTCACAACAACTGCAAGGAGCTGTTGGCAGTCCATTTAGCACTGACGAGTTTCGAGAATCTGCTTCGAAACAAGGTGGTAGAAGTGAATACGGACAATACCACGGCCTTGGCTTACATCTCCAAGCAAGGAGGCACTCACTCCCACACTCTTTTCGTCATCGCAAGGGACCTCCTCATCTGGTCAAAAGATTGAAACATCTCACTTTTGACGAGGTTCGTCCAAGGGAAGTTGAACGTCTTGGCGGACTGTCTCAGTCGGAGAGGTCAGGTGATCCCTACAGAGTGGACCCTCCACAAGGATGTGTGCAAGAGTCTTTGGATGACTTGGGGTCAACCCACCATCGATCTCTTTGCGACCTCGCTGACCAAAAGGCTCCCGACTTATTGTTCTCCAGTCCCAGATCCAGAGGCGGCCCACATAGATGCCTTTCTGTTGGACTGGTCTCACCTGGACGCTTACGCATTTCCACCGTTCAAGATCCTCAACAAGGTGTTGCAGAAGTTCGCCTCTCACGAAGGGACAAGGTTGACGTTGGTTGCTCCCCTCTGGCCCGCGAGAGAGTGGTTCACAGAGGTACTTCTATGGCTGGTAGACGTTCCAAGGAGTCTGCCTTTACGGATGGATCTCTTACGGCAGCCTCACGTAAAGAGACTTCATTAAAGCCTCCCCGCGCTTCGTCTGACTGCCTTCAGACTATCGAAAGACTCTCAAGAGCTCGAGGATTTTCGAAGGAGGCAGCCAGAGCGATCGCGAGGGCTAGGAGATCCTCTACAATCAAGATCTACCAGTCGAAGTGGGAGGTATTTAGAGATTGGTGCAAGTCCTCCTCTATTTCCTCCTCCAGTACCTCTGTAGCGCAGATTGCGGATTTTCTCCTGTATCTGAGAAACGGTCGCTCCCTCTCTGCTTCCACCATTAAAGGCTACAGAAGCATGTTGGCTTCTGTTTTCAGGCATAGAGGCTTGGATCTTTCAAATAACAAAGATCTCCAAGACCTCCTTAAGTCTTTCGAGACCTCTAAGGAGCGGCGTATTTCAACTCCTGGTTGGAACTTAGACGTGGTCCTACAGTTCCTAATGTCAGACAGGTTTGAGCCTTTAAATTCAGCCTCCCTGAAGGATCTTACCCTCAAGACACTTTTTTTGGTGAGCTTGACTTCGGCTAAAAGGGTCAGTGAGATCCATGCTTTTAGTAAGAACATCGGCTTCTCGACGAATAAAGCTATATGTTCTCTTCAACTTGGTTTTTTGGCCAAGAACGAACTTCCGTCTCGTCCTTGGCCTAAATCTTTTGAAATACCTAGTCTTTCAGAGATCGTAGGTAATGAAGTTGAAAGAGTGCTGTGGGGCTCTTAAGTTTTACTTGTCTAGAACTAAACCAATACGAGGTTGTTCTGAGGCTTTATGGTGCTCCGTTAAGAAGCCCTCATTGCCCATGTCTAAGAATGCGTTATCTTACTTTGTTAGACTTTTAATCCGGGAGGCACATTCTCATTTAAGTGAGAAGGATCGTAGTTTGCTTAAGGTCAAGACTCATGAAGTGAGAGCAATAGCGACTTCGGTGGCTTTTAAGCAAAATAGATTCCTTCGAAGTATTATGGACGCGACCTTTTGGAGGAGCAAGTCAGTGTTCGCTTCATTTTACTTAAAAGACGTCCAGACTCTTTATGAGGACTGCTACACACTGGGTCCATTCGTTGCAGCGAGTGCAGTAGTGGGTGAGGGTTCTACCACTACATTCCCTTAATCCCAATATCCTTTTAATCTTCTCTTGAAATGTTTTTTAATCTTGTCTTGGGTTGTACGGAAGACTAGGAAGTCTTTCGCAATCTTTTTGGTTTGGCGGGTGGTCAAATGTTGTTTCTTGAGAGCGCCCAGATTAAGGGTTTTGATGAGGTCCTGTTGTAGGGGTGTTCGCCCTGGATATAACAGCTCCTGGGAGTCTTTCAGCATCCTGAGAAGATGGCTGGGCTTCGTGAGGAAAGCTGACTAATGAGGCAGAGTAATCATCAGAGTCAGCTTCCTTACCAGGTACCTATACTTAAGTTTGTTTTTTATGAAATATTTGTCAAAAACTCATGAGCATATACGCCTTCATTGTATTAATACTGGTCTCTACCCACCACCATGGGTGTGAATCAGCTATTTATATATTCACCGGCTAAGTTTAATATTTAAAAATGATATTTTCATCATAAAATAAATTTTTGAATATACTTACCCGGTGAATATATAATATTAAAGGTCCTCCCTTCCTCCCCGATAGAGACCCAGCGGACTGAGAAGAACTGGAGTGGTTGAGAAGTATATGCGGTATCTGGCCGATAGTCGGCGCTGGTGGGCACACCCGCAACCTTCATGGCGATCGCTCGCGAGTTTTTTGGAATCTGTCGGGCCGTCGGAGACGTCAGCTATTTATATATTCACCGGGTAAGTATATTCAAAAATTTATTTTATAATGAAAATATCATTTTCATTATAAAATAAATTTTTGAATATACTTACCCGGTGAATATATAATATTAAAGGCCCTCCCTTCCTCCCCGATAGAGACCCTACGGACTGAGAAGAACTGGTTTGGTTGAGAAGTATATGCGGTATCTGGCCGATAGTCGGCGCTGGTGGGCACACCTGGCAGCCTTCATGGCGATCGCTCGCGAGTTTTTGGAATCTGTCGACCGTCGGAGACGTCAGCTATTTATATATTCACCGGGTAAGTATATTCAAAAATTTATTTTATAATGAAAATATCATTTTTCATACTTTATCTTAGAGATATTGACTCGGCGCAACCTGGTTTAGCCATAGAAACTTCAATGCTAACTAGTGGCGGGTAGACTTAACCGCCCCGCTCTCACACTCACCTAGTAGCTACCCTACTCTTCACTTTTGATTTTGCTACAGCTGAATACAGATGTTCACATCGCTCTCACCCGGTATACCTTACCTAATTCACTGGCTGTAATCACTTTGTATTATTTACCTGTTCAGGGTGTGTGCGTTCTCAAGGATCTGCAATCATGCATGTTTGTCCCGGCATAACAGGCCACTCCTGCGGTACCTTTATGTCAGTCAAGGAGATGGATCCGCACTGGCTTTTCTCTATGTGCAAATGACACTCCTGCATGGAGGCTTCTCCTCATGATGATTGTTGGGAGTGGTCATAGAAAGAAGAAGTCTGAAAGGGGTTTGTTCCGTAACTGAAATACAAACCATGCTATTTACATGGGGTAATTACTTCGGCGTTGCTGAATGACAAGCCATAAAGTTTTAACGAGGGTTTCCTACCCCACCGCTAGTGAATCCAGACATCAAGATAATATATGTGTGTGTATATGTATATGCATTGGTTAAACTTCACCCTATTAATTAAGATTAAATGGCTAAACATCACCCCTTTTTTAAGATGATATGGCTAAACTTCACCCTTTTAATGAATATTATAAAAGGCCAGACACGGTATTAACATTTTGTTCACAATGTTGATATCTCATTTATAACTTAAAGACTGAATACGAAATTCCAATGATGGATGTAAGATTTCAACTCCCCCTTTCACTTATAAATATTGCATGAGGGAGCTATCATTCAATCTTAAATAGTTATTATGGGAATTATTAAAGTTATCGTTATATTTTGAAATTATTGTTTATTACAATACTCATTATTATTATTATTGATTAAATCGGGGAAATTCAAGATTTTTATAACTGGTGGCATTATATTATTTTGTATTACCTGGAATATATATTTCAGGTTGATTTTACGCGTTTTTTCTAGTAATTTGCTAACACAACTGGTCAGTGAAATTGGTCTGTAATCTTTTGGATTACTGGAATCTTTTCTGGCTTAGCTATCGTTAATATTATTGTCTGTTTACATGTATTTGGAAGTAAATGTTTGTTTCAAAGATGATTGTAAAACTCTCTTGGTATGCCTTTGCCAAAGGGGGTTAAATATTTCATCATATCGAAATTTATATTATCTTTACTAGGGGCTGTTGAACTTCCTCGCTTTCGTTGAACATAAGTAATAAAGGTTTTCACTGAAACGATATCGTAAGTTTTAAGCTTTACAATAAGTGGAAATAATCAATATAAACAATAGGCAACGCATTCCTAACGAAACATATATGCTAAATGTGTATTAGAAATGCAGGTAAATAGAATGGCAATAATAATAATCTTAAGTATAACTAAATGATTATAATAATAATAATCCTTCTAAACTACAATTTGATAATGCAGATTCCAGCTCCTCTTTAGCAAACCTTTTATTGTGATAGATATCTTCACAGCGCCAAAATTATGTGCAATTGCTTCTGCTTTTGTTTTGAAGGATCGAAAGTGGGCATTCAGATTATTAATGCTATTTATGCTGTCAATATTTCGCCCAATGAAATTTGAGATTGCTTGCGCATCATGAACCCAATATGCATTAATGCATGTCTTCCAGGCCTGCTAAAGGAACCATTTTTTTTTTTTTTCCAATTTCTGCTAGACGCATTATTTTGCCACGGTATTATCCTGCCTTTATTGCTTCTTTTCGAAAATGAAGCAAAATCTTAACATAATACGGTTTTAATACACTCATTTCTATTGCTATATCAATGCGTTTGTTAATTGATTTCTCCTATCATTAGGGGACCAGTACTCAAATTTTAAAATCCTTTATTCAAAGTTTATAATTTTCTTTCAATCGCGCGCTTTTCTTTTATCAACTGGGTTATTGTATCTGACCACCAAGGAACCGAGTGTTTCAGTGTTTGGACATTAGTCAGAGATACATTAGTCAGAGATACATTAGTCAGAGATACATTAGTCAGAGATACATTTGTCTGGCGCTTGTGTGATGAATTTCACAAAGAACCCTTTGTTGTCATAAAGATACATGGCTTTATGTCATATGCTACTTATGCACTATTTCAAGAGCGGTTAGCCTACTTGTAAAAGTAATAGCTAAGGAAGCTTTATTTCAAAAGAAATTACTGTGAACCTATCTTTATGAAGATAGGATAATGATGTCGCTATAGATTAAAAGTGTTTGAACGCTTACTGTATATCTCTGGGCTAACACCATATCTATGAAAAAAAAACAAAAAATATTTTCAGTTGACTTGGCTACATAAAAGCACACCCCTGCTTAACTTCCAATCACTCCCCCTCCTTAAAAGTATTCCTTCTGGATGTAATAAAAAATATTGCTACTGCGGTTTTGCTTCGCTTTCAATACATATAATTGGTAAAAAGCAGTGTGTTTCAATGAATAGAAGAGCAATCTCATAAAATAATATTTTTTTAATGAAAATACTGAAAACTTTCAATGTTTCAAAAATGAACTCTTCTATCTTGAAAGTATTAAATGGATACCTGGATAATAACAGGTTTAAATATATGCCGGTATTTGACAGCTGAAATCGTTTACGAGCAACCTCAGAGAAATTTCATTCAATCTTAAATAAGAGGGTGAAGTTTAGCCATTCCCTCTTCTTGAAAAGAGTGTTGTTTAGCCATTCCATTTTTATTAAAAGGGTGAAGTTTATCCAATTAATCTTTATTAAAAGGATGAAGTTTAGTCATTCACTCTTCGTTAAAAGGGAGGGGTTTAGCCATCCTATCTTTATTAAAAGGGTGAAGTTTATCATTTAATGTTTAAAAAAGGGTGAAGATTAGTCATTCACTCTTCGTTAAAAAAGGAGGGGTTTAGCCATTCCATCTTTATTAAAAGGGGGAAGTTTATCTGTTAAGTATTCATTAAAAGGGGAAGTTTATCTGTTAAGTATTCATTAAAAGGGGGAAGTTTATCTGTTAAGTATTCATTAAAAGGGTGAAGTTTAGCCATATCCTCTTAAAAAAAGGGTGATGTTTAGCCATTTAATCTTAATTAATAGGGTGAGGTTTAACCATTCAACCTTCATTAAAGGTGGAAGTTTAACCATTCACTCTTTATTGAGAGGCTGAAGTTTATCAATTCAGTCTTCATTAAAGATTTTTATCCATTCAATCTTAATTAAAAGAGTGAAGTTTAGTAATTCAACCTTATTTAAAGGTAGAAGTCTAGGCATTAAATCTTCATTAAAAAGGTGAAGTTTCGTAATTTAACCTTCTTTGGAAGGGTGAAATTTAGCAGTTCAGTAGTATTAGCAGAACCTCCAAGACAAAAAAAAAAAAAAATAAAATAAATAAATAAAAAAATTAAAATTATGATGAAAACGTCACGCTGTGTCTCTAAGGTTTCACTTTCTGATTCCTGTAAGAAGTTTTGCAATTTTTTCACCTTATTACTGATTGAGATTTGCATTATATAATCTATACATTCATGTTCACAACGATTAATCACCTTGATAAAACATGAACTTGACGAAACTAAAGGGTGAACACTTTCCAAAAATCAGCAAATTCAGCTCGGTTAATACAGTAAATCAAACTCAGATATCTCAAGGGAATTCTTTTTTATCCCTAAAATATCTAATTTTCATGTTAATTTTGATGATTCGATTCATAATCATCGGATACGCTGAGGTAAATAGGTCAAGAAAAGAGATTACAAAGAGAAGAGGTGGGCGATTTCTCTATTGTAATTCAGCTGAAAATGGTTCACAGTAATTTCTTTTGAAATAAAGCTTCCTTAGCTATTACTTTTACAAGTAGGCTAACCGCTCTTGAAATAGTGCATAAGTAGCATATGACATAAAGCCATGTATCTTTATGACAACAAAGGGTTCTTTGTGAAATACTTCACACAAGCGCCAGACAAATGTATCTCTGACTAATGTATCTCTGACTAATGTATCTCTGACTAATGTATCTCTGACTAATGTCCAAACACTGAAACACTCGGTTCCTTGGTGGTCAGATACAATAACCCAGTTGATAAAAGAAAAGCGCGCGATTGAAAGAAAATTATAAACTTTGAATAAAGGATTTTAAAATTTGAGTACTGGTCCCCTAATGATAGGAGAAATCAATTAACAAACGCATTGATATAGCAATAGAAATGAGTGTATTAAAACCGTATTATATTAAGATTTTGCTTCATTTTCGAAAAGAAGCAATAAAGGCAGGATAATACCGTGGCAAAATAATGCGTCTAGCAGAAATTGAAAAAAAGAAAAAGAAAAAAAAAATGGTTCCTTTAGCAGGCCTGGAAGACATGCATTAATGCATATTGGGTTCATGATGCGCAAGCAATCTCAAATTTCATTGGGCGAAATATTGACAGCATAAATAGCATTAATAATCTGAATGCCCACTTTCGATCCTTCAAAACAAAAGGAGAAGCAATTGCACATAATTTTGGCGCTGTGAAGATATCTATCACAATAAAAGGTTTGCTAAAGAGGAGCTGGAATCTGCATTATCAAATTGTAGTTTAGAAGGATTATTATTATTATTATAATCATTTAGTTATACTTAAGATTATTATTATTGCCATTTTATTTACCTGCATTTCTAATACACATTTAGCATATATGTTTCGTTAGGAATGCGTTGCCTATTGTTTATATTGATTATTTCCACGTATTGTAAAGCTTAAAACTTACGATATCGTTTCAGTGAAAACCTTTATTACTTATGTTTAACGAAAGCGAGGAAGTTCAACAGCCCCTAGTAAAGATAATATAAATTTCGATATGATGAAATATTTAGCCCCCTTTGGCAAAGGCCTACCAAGAGAGTTTTACAATCATCTTTGAAACAAACATTTACTTTCAAATACATGTAAACAGACAATAATATTAACGATAGCTAAGCCAGAAAAGATCCCAGTAATCCAAAAGATTACAGACCAATTTCACTGACCAGTTGTGTTAGCAAATTACTAGAAAAAACGCGTAAATTATTGACTGAATTAGCGTTCACGTAGTAATAACATAATATCAGCTTCGCAATTTGGCTCACAAACATTGATTCTCCTTGGATTCTCTTCCACATTTGGAAAATAATATTCGTAAAGGTTTGAATGAAAGAAAATCACAGTAGAGTTAAGTAGGCGCTGAAGTTCAGAATTTATGGAATTAACACTTAGTTCCAGCTATTACTAGATTTAGCAAGTATTGTCCTGTATCTAATGGATTCTGTCAATCTGAGAATTCGATTAAAGCTGGCGAATGAGAGTTGAGTTATGAACGCGGATAAAGAGGGACATTTAAATAACTTAACAATGCAGCAATCGAAGTCATGGATAGATCGTGTCACTCGTCATTATAACTCGATGGCTGTATTGAATCAGTCATTATTACCAAAGCCTTTATAATATATGTTCATCTAGTTTCTCTATCAGACGTACGTTTGGTTCACATATTCCATACAAGATGACACTGGCACTAATTGATACGAGAAACTTACAGGGGATTATACAAGAAAACTATTATTCCATTATTCTTCCACAATGCAAATGTAAATAGTATACATATCACCATTAACGGAAGTACCATTTATAATATAAATGCACCATTCCCGGAGAAAGTTATGCAGGCATATTATGAATTTCCGAAGGAAATTAGCATAGACCATGAGAATATCATATCCTTGAATAGTTTTACGGAGAGGAGAACCATTGTTTAGATTTAATTTCGTACATGAAGATCTGACAGAAGCTCTACCAGTAAGAGAAGTCTGCCAGTATGCGAATCCTTTTAAAATTTAGTACAGCAGTAATAACGCCCCGTGTCATCATGTTACTACGGGTATTTTATCGATTGATGCGGAGAGAATTATTTATGGTGATGTGAGGCCTTAAGACTGATAGATGCAAGAGAGCAGGATAGAGCTCTAAGCGGGAGGGTGGATAAATTAGGGAAATACCTAGGCTTATTTTCTCCTGATCATATGAGAGGTATAACCTTTGGGTCATACAGGGAGGAGGCTATCACCATCACAAATAAGTTGGAAACCTCTCCAAACATTAATAGCATAGGATAATAGCATGGGAGACTGGGTGTGCTTTTATGTAGCTAAGTCACCTGAAAATTATATCATATTTTTTATAGATATGGTGTTACCCCGGATATATACAGTAAGCACTTCCTGACTTTCTTCAAGAGGAATAAATCCTTTGAATTATTCAAATTCATGACTCCGATACAACCAGATTCATCGTAAAAGGGCAAGTTATAGGTTTATTCTTCATACATTCGGTTAGTTATTATGGGGTATGGCATACGTTACAGAAAGTAAAGACTATGTTTTCCACCAGTTATAATATTATAAGGCTGAATGATGGACCAGGAAATGCTACTCTGATTGGAAAGGGGGAGAAAAAAGAGCGATTACAAATAAAGAATGCATCAGAATGAGGGATGCTTATTGACATTTCTAAGTTTAATTATTACAAATAGTTTTAATAGGGTATGTAACTGGTTGGCGCAAGTTCATTTATATCCATGGCAGGCGAGTTAATCTTTATTTTTTTTTTATTCATTTATTAATTAGGGGCGTGAATTATTCATAGGATTAATTAATTCCTTAGTTGAGTTGTCGTCACGAGTTTCACGTGTTAATTGTTTCATTCTTTAGCATCGTAGGAGAATTCTGAACCTACACATCGGTTATTTTCTATTTGACTACGATTAATATTTATATAAATATGTATTAAGTATAAGTAGGAGAAATGAAAAATACATGCATATGAAAAAAAAATTATTCTGGTTGTATATCACATGAAATAAAATACTACGAAAAAATTCCATTTCTGATTTTATTAACCATAGAGTTCTTCTATTTTGAGATAAATTACTGGGTCGAGGCTTCTTATCATAATCAAGAGAAAGATGACACATAGACGTTCATTCATATGGGTGTTATGGTATCAAATATCGTGGCTTATCATCATCACGAGAAATATGACAAATCGTCACGAGGAGAGACATTCCTAAATCTGTTTATTCAGGTGTTATCGTATCAAAGAAAGATAATAGGATAAGCAATTAAATTTACCAACACTGCTAACAACAACAACAACAACAACAACAATAATAATAATAATAATAATAATAATAATAATAATAATAATAATAATGAATATTGTAATAACTTTA
>NC_090769.1:33421263-33436263 GCF_036898095.1 Palaemon carinicauda
GACCATAGAATGATCATTCTTGAATGCCAGAAACTCTGCTCGAGCGGCTTCCGGCATGCCGGGGGTATGCCGGACCCGTCCGGAGGCGGCAAGATGCCTTGCACCCCTTCTCTCAGCTATCTTTACTAGCGATAGCTCCTAAAAACCGCACCTAGACGGCTTGTTAACGCAGACAAACTGGTACGGAATCGTACATTTTGTTCAGTTTTCACTCTGTCTTCTTGCGTGTTCCATCTTTCCAGCATGCTACGTGTAATTGGCACGTCTGGTTGCCGGAACCTTACTAGGATCTCATGATCCCCAGACTTTCTTGATAAGATTTCAAGCCTAGTCTATAATATGGTAATTCTAAATGGAATTCCCATTATCAAGACACCTTCCATGGAGGCCTACAGCCACCTGGAACTGTCTGATGCTACGGCAACCAGCCGGGCGGGTTACACGAGGCATGCGTCTGTCTCCTTTCACCCACCCTTCTGTGCATCACAATTAACTTATGTTAATATTAACTTGTTAATAATTAACTTTATATACGAGCCATATTATGACTCTACAATACTCATCGTCTCTTTCTTTTTACAATACTCATCGTCTCTTTCTTTTACAGGAGGAGTACGTCAAGTGTGACCACGACTTCTGCGCGGACCGTCGGCCACACTTCTATGGACACACGGCGTGTAGGACACACGCCCCTTGTGCTCACAAGAGAGGGGATCTCAAGTACTGGGGCCCCACCACCTGTTCGGTCTGCCAAGAATGCCTACAGAAAGCATTCTATGACCCTCCCTCAGCGGAGATTCGGGACACTGCTCGGGACAACCTACGCAAGTGGGTACGTGGCTTTCAAAAGAACGCCACTGGACCATACCTAGCCACAGAAGAAATGAGGTCTTTGCTGTTCCCAAAGGCCTCACCAGACTCAGTGGTCCCAGTCGAACAGATCCCCGTCGTCCAGATCACAGTGGAACCTGATACTGTCATGGCTCAGTCCATGAATGATTGTCACCTGGATTCAGAACATGATGAACACATGTCAGAGATCTCGGAGGACACCGAGAAAACCCTTATGGCCCAGGGTGAAGGGGAGGATGATGAAGAAGAGGACCGGGTAGTATATACCGAGTCCGATAAGGAGGATGCCCCTCCCTCCATCCCCCCTCCTACTCCTACACCGACGGAAGTGTCTCTCCCGTCTACGTCCTCCACCACGACTCCTCTACCTACGGCACAGGATATGATTCGGCTCATTGAATCCGTGATGGAGCAGAAGCTCCAAGAAACTCACAAGATCATTCGGTCGATGGGAGGTTCCAAGGAATCTCGCAAAATCTCCATCAAGGACCTCCCCGCATGCTCGAGCGACAATCCGTGGCGGTTCGCCGAGCATATGGTCATCGCTGATGACAAGATCTTCGTCAGCGATAAGATCGGTTCCATACCCCTGGAAGAAGTGGAGTTCTTCCCCCGCTTTGAGGCGTATCCGGACTGTTACGTCCGCCTACGTTCAGAACCATCCTCAAAGGAAGAGACCGAACCGAAGGAGAAAATAGTGTTCGATCTCTCGAAGGCCCAGGCTATGCTTGCCAAAGCGCTTAAGAGCAGAGGCTTTACCTGCTCTGGACTTCCGGCTCTGAGCAAGAAGTACCCCACCTACGTTGCGCCCGATGAAGTGATGCTACCCTTCACGGAAAAGGCCTTCGCTGCCTGCCTTAAGGCTGTAGAAGAAGGGAAATCCTGCCCTGCATTGGAGGAATGCAGACCTTTCTCCGCAGCCACCCCGCCCGACACCAAACACTGGAAGGATGTGCAACACACCTTCGTGGTGGGCAAACTAGATCCTGACGTTGCTGGACGTCAGTTTAATGAGGACCTCCCCAAGCTAAACGAACACCTCCTTCGTAGGGAACAGGAAACGAAGGAGAGGTGGCAGCATCTCTCACTCTCCAGGTCCAGATGGACGTAATGGCTGGCGACACCAGAGTCCCTGACCATTACATGGTCCTTGCCAAATCTCACATGGCAACCTTAGTCAAGGATCTGTACCATTTCATGCGAGCTCGTAGAGCCTGCAGAGAATTCGTGTTCTCCAGTGCCACTGTCAGACACGAACCCCGGAAACTGATTGCCTCCAACATCTGGGGCAAGTACCTCTTCCCGTCTGATCTAGTGAAAGAGATCACAGACAAGGCCGCATCTGAGAACAGGAACCTTCTCAACAAATGGGGCATGTCTAGGAAGAGAAAGCCCTCTCAGGATGACGGTCCTCAGCCTAAGAGGAAGCAGTCGAAGCATAGACCCCAGCAACGTCAGCACAGACGTCAGTTTCCGGCACCCGCTACTCCCCAAGTGGCCGCTCAGCCGCCACAGACCTTTCAGTTGGTCCCACAGCCGGTTTTGTCCTCATCACCGGCCTTCAACCCCACCTTCGAGCAGCACTCCACTGCCTTTCGTCCCAAGGGTAGAAGCTCAGGCAGGGGTTCCGGCAGAGATTCCTCTCGCCGGCCCTCCAGAGGCAGAGGAGGACAGGGAGCTAGCGGCCGAGGCAGCAAGTCCTCGGGACCACAGAAGCAATGAAGTGCTTCCGGTGGGAGGAAGACTCCGCCACTTCCAGGATCGCTGGACCTTCGACTCCTGGGCACACAGCATCATCAAGAAAGGTCTGGGCTGGAGCTGGGCGCAACCACCCCCAACCTTCCAGCAATTCTTCCAACGTTCAACCCCCCTCCTGGAAGAATATGTGCTAGACCTCTTGAAAAAGAAGGTGATAAGAAGGGTGAAGTCCACAAGGTTCCAAGGGAGACTGTTTTGTGTTCCCAAGAAAGACTCAGACAGACTCAGAGTCATTCTGGACTTATCCCCCCTCAACGTATTCATATCGAACGACAAGTTCAAGATGCTGACTCTTCAACAGATCAGAACCCTCCTGCCTCGAGGGTCTTTCACGCTCTCGATAGACCTGGCGGACGCATACTGGCACATACCAATGAACCATCACGCTTCCTCCTACCTAGGATTCCGACTCCAACGGAAAAGCTATGCCTTCCGGGCCATGCCCTTCGGACTCAACGTGGCCCCTCGGATATTCACAAAGCTAGCGGACGCAGCAGTACAACAGCTCCGCATCCGAAACGTCCAGGTGATGGCCTACCTCGACGACTGGCTAGTGTGGGCGCCCTCGCCCGAGGATTGTATAGAATCCTGCAGAAAAGTTACCCAGTTTCTCGAACACCTGGGATTCCAGATAAACGCGAAAAAGTCTCGCCTATCTCCAGCTCAGAAGTTCCAATGGTTAGGCATCCACTGGAATCTTCAGTCACACCGCCTTTCCATTCCAGCAAAGAAAAGGAAGGAAATAGCAGGGTCCGTCAAGCGACTGTTAAAATCCAAACGGATCTCGAGACGCCAGCAGGAACAAGTTCTAGGCTCTCTACAGTTCGCCTCGATCACAAACCCAGTGCTTCGTGCACAGCTAAAGGATGCAGCGGGAGTCTGGAGACGTTCCGCATCCGTCGCTCGAAGAGACCTCAAGAGACGGCTCCCAAGCAGACTTCGACTTCTTCTAAAGCCGTGGTCAGAAGCGAGGGCCCTAAAAAGGTCCCTTCCTCTCCAACACCCACCTCCATCTCTCAACATCCATACGGACGCTTCATTGGAGGGTTAGGGAGGTCACTCCCACCAACAACAGGCTCAAGGCACCTGGTCTCCCCTATTCAAGACGTTTCACATCAACATCTTGGAGGCCATGGCGGTTCTTCTGACGCTGAAGAAACTCTCCCCGCCCCCGTCGATACACATTCGCCTGACCCTGGACAGCTCTGTGGTAGTGCGTTGTCTCAATCGCCAAGGCTCAAGATCGCCCAAGATAAATCAGGTGCTCCTGACAATCTTCCGTCTGGCAGAAAGGAAGAAATGGCACCTGTCTGCAGTTCACCTACAAGGATTCCGCAATGTGACAGCGGATGCTCTATCTCGGACAAACCCGATAGAGTCGGAATGGTCTCTAGACGCAAGATCATTCTCCTTCATCTCTCACAGAGTCCCAGAACTCCAGATCGACCTCTTCGCAACGAGCGACAACCATCAACTTCCTCGATATGTAGCCCCGTACGAGGACCCCAAAGCGGAAGCGGTGGACGCCATGACCTTGGATTGGAACAGATGGGCCAAGATTTACCTGTTCCCTCCCACCAATCTTCTGCTGAAAGTCCTCTCCAAATTGAGAACCTTCAAAGGGACAGCAGCTCTAGTGGCTCCCAAGTGGCCCCGCAGCAACTGGTATCCCTTGATCCTGGAGATGCAGCCAACGCTGATCCCCCTCCCGGACCTAGTTCTCTCCCAGCAAATACAGAAGTCGACTGTCTTCGCTTCATCATCGAAAATCAAGGACCTTCATCTCATGATTTTCTCACCCTAGCCGCTAAGAAAAGGTTTGGGATTTCGAAGAAGAGTCTAGACTTCCTCGAGGAATACAAGACCGAATCCACGAGAAGGCAATACGAATCGTCTTGGAGGAAATGGGTCTCCTTCGTCAAGGCAAAGAACCCCTCGAAAATCACCATAGATTTTTGCATGTCCTTCTTCATTCACCTTCATGGACAAGGCTTGGCAGCCAACACGATTTCTACTTGCAAATCGGCCTTGACCAGACCTTTGTCATACGCCTTCCAAATAGATCTGTCTAGCGACATCTTCAACAAACTACCGAAGGCCTGTGCCCGTTTACGACCGGCACCCCCTCCGAGACCAATCACTTGGTCTCTAGACAAAGTTCTCCACTTCGCCTCCAACTTGGACAATGATTCATGCCCTCTTAAGGACCTGACTCAGAAAGTTATATTTCTCTTCGCTCTAGCTTCGGGAGCCCGAGTCAGCGAAATAGTGGCACTATCTAGAGAAGAGGGACATATCGTTTTCAATGATTCAGGAGACCTCTCCCTCTTCCCTGATCCGACGTTTCTCGCAAAGAACGAATTACCTACCAAACGATGGGGCCCGTGGAGGATATGCCCCTTGAAGGAAGATGCCTCTCTATGTCCAGTAGAGAGCCTTAAGGTCTATCTTCATAGAACTTCAAACTTTGGTGGAGGCCAACTCTTCAAAGGAGAAACATCGGGCAGCGACCTGTCACTGAAACAATTGAGAGCAAAAATCACCTACTTCATTCGCAGAGCGGATCCAGACAGTACACCCGCTGGTCATGATCCTAGGAAAGTCGCTTCGTCTCTGAATTTCTTTCAGAGTATGGATTTCGAAAGCCTCAAGAACTATACAGGCTGGAAATCCTCGCGTGTTTTCTTTAAACATTATGCGAAACAAGTGCACGAAGTGAAACATTTTGTGGTAGCCGCAGGTAGTGTTATGAAACCTGCTCTGAACTCTGCTTAGAATAGTGAGTTATTAGGGACTCTAACTCGTCGGGTGCCTATGTTGACCCTCAAGTGATACGTAGTGAAGCAGAAACCACCTTGTGTTTTCTTTAACTGTTCTTACCTCAGGTGAAATGTCATAGTAGATTACCACATGAGTGCTACATGCCACGTGCATGACGTGTGTTACATAAAGACTAACGTTCCGTAGAACGAGTGCCTACTAATACTTGATTCTTCCCTTTCAGACTCAAGAGCACGCCTTTATGACTATGTACATTTTTATCAATGTAAATGTTTTTTACTATTTATTGCATGACATGTATTGATTTACCTGCAATTATATAATAAAATGTCTATTTTATTACTTGTGCGTCTCCCTTGCTCCTTTCTTACTATGAAATATACTAATTTTCATAGTTTTATTACCCTTTATTCTTGGTTAAGGAAAATGCCAGGATTTACTCCGGGCATTTATTTATATAGAGCAAGTAAGTTTCCTTAGCGAATACTTACTCAATTATGAAGATGAGTCAACTCCATACACGAAGTGTTCAACCACCACTTCTTCAAGTTTGTTTCGACGCGAATACCAAATCGCTCTGACTTATCTTATGGATCTCATTGTTCCTTCAGCCTATATGAATAGCCTTCCCATGACCACTTTGATCTTAGCATAGCCCGTGGGGACTTCCATGCCAGGGGGGCAGGAAGGCAACTGCCTCACGGTAGCTCTAGTATAGACCACTATGCTTTCGGCTCAATGTTTTAGCACTCACTTATAAAGGGAAAAAGTCTACCACGATACACTAATTCTCTGGTACTCTTCCATCAGGACGCCATGGCTTGAGCCCAAAAAACGGATTTTGAGCGAAGCGAAAAATCTATTTTTGGGTGAGATAGCCATGGCGTCCTGATGGACCCACCCTGTCTGTTATCAGGTCCCGCCCTGCGCCGCTGTATCATGGTGATGAGCGAGCTCCAGACTTTCGGAATGAGGACGGACGTGACGTCATCAAAAGCAATGGCGTCCGTCTGTTTACATCGCGAGTACCGATATCGCCACATCTAGATCGGCTGCGGCTCAGCTCCCAGCCACTCCCTGTCCGCCATATTGAAGCGTTAACTCTATATGGGGTGCAGATAGCTATGTGGCACGTTTATACATGCGTGTCCCCTGTTGATACACGATGTCTTAAGGGGAAACCC
The DNA here is from genome assembly GCF_036898095.1 of Palaemon carinicauda. Taxonomy (NCBI): domain Eukaryota; kingdom Metazoa; phylum Arthropoda; class Malacostraca; order Decapoda; family Palaemonidae; genus Palaemon; species Palaemon carinicauda. Next base: position 33,427,839 of record NC_090769.1, read on the forward strand.
TTAGGATACTCGCTCCAGAAGTTAGAATTCTGTGATAACCTGTGTTTTAATTCTCTGGGAAAATCCTAGTAGTGATTACCCAAGGAAGCTACCAAAAAGGATCCTTCCATCAGGACGCCATGGCTATCTCACCCAAAAATAGATTTTTCGCTTCGCTCAAAATCCGTTTTTTGGGCAGCGGGGTAGAGAGTGTCGGCTCCCCAACAGAGGAGGTCTTACAGCATTTTTTTCACGGCTTGATTATCAGACGATATTTGTTCCTGCTCCTGCAGCTACCATTGATTTTGAGAGGCTCCTGCTAATGAATTTTAGCCCTATAAGCATTGCTATTGCTTTTGTGCTGCTGCCTGCCACTGCTGCTGGCTGTTGCCGTGTGTCTGACCTCCTGGAGTTGTGAGGAGGCCTTTTAGTGACGAAGAACGGTAAGCGAACTGTATATGTTCTTCCTTCGCCTGCTTAAATCATAGAGACAATCTACGTTGCCCTAGTGATCCCCTTGGTGCAAGAACACCCCTAGTGATCCTGAAGTAGGGCAATCGCTGGTGATTGTGTCATAATAATCTTTAATTACGAATTCGGTGCAGATTTTGAGAACTTATGCAAGCATTCTTCAGATATTTCTTCGTGACCTGTAAAGTGTAGTATTATCGCCAATTTAGGATATATTATTATTTAAAGGTGTATTATGATAATTATTGTAAAAATAATTTCTTTGAAGGTTTACTTCACTCTGCAACTCTAACTGTCGTATACTAGGGAAAGTGTGTATTTTTCTGCCTCCTACACCTTTTCTTTCTCTTCGATTGAGGTATAAAAGTTAGGTAGTTATTATTGTAAAGTACTGTATGTGTTTTTCCAGTTCCTAAGAAAGCTTTTCGAGTTCACCTTTATGTAATTTAAGACTACTTTTATCAATAAAATTTTATTGTTAAGTTCGATTCAGTTTTTTGTATCCCTCTTTGAGAGTTGTTTTGCTTTGTGAATTTTGTGTCGCTGCTGGTTCTTGCCTGGTATTTTGGCACTGAGCCAGTCTGAAAAAAAAGAATCCTGGATGAACATAATCAATCTTAAGTTCATTACAATATATATATATATATATATATATATATATATATATATATATATATATATATATATATATATATATATATATATATATATATATATATATATATATATATATATATATATATATATATATATATATACATATGTGTATATATATATATTTATATATATATATATATATATATATATATATATATATATATATATATATATATATATATATACATATATATATATATATATATATATATATATATATATATATATATATATATATATATATATATATATATATATATATTATAGTCATGGAAGGAGGACCGAGTTTGTGTTTTCCTTTTTCCTTTCGGGGCTATAACACTTAATTTATTTTATGATCATCACGTGTTAGCTTTTTTGATATTTACACACGCACATACACACACACACACACAAACACAATATATATATATATATATATATATATATATATATATATATATATATATATATATATATATATATATATATATATATGTGTGTGTGTGTGTGTGTGTGTGTATAATGATACATTTTGCACATTTAGATGTGTTATTCATATTCATATAAGTATGTTATACACACCCTCAATACTGTATTCTCTCTATACCGCGGGATCAGAGAACCAAGGGGGAATCAACTCGGAGATTATAGCTTCTGGTCTGCTGAGGAACCGAACCCTAGGTCAAGGAGAGAAAATTGGTATTACACACACACACATATGTGTGTGTATATATATATATATATATATATATATATATATATATATATATATATATATATATATATATATATTATGCCTGTTGTAGAATTAGGGAATATGTTTGAGGTAGCTCTAGCATGCTGATTACGGCCCAATATCCGTCACTGCCATATTATCTTATTCTTTTCAATGTGGTGTGCCCAGAAAGCAAACTTTTTGCATATGCAGATGGTGCTACTCTCCTGAATTTAGATCACAATACACTGCACACATAACAACTAATATATCTGTTTTTATTATACTGTAAGACAAAGGCCTCAGACACGTCATTTCATGCCTGGCTTTTTCTGACTCGATATAATTAGATCATTATATTTTGTAGTCCTCCATATACCTCAAGTGCTGTGTAGAAAGATTTTCACGTTTTTTTTTTTTTTTAATCAAACAAGATATTCTTGTTAACTGGAATAGTGATAAAAGAATGAGATATAAATTGTATAAAAGAAAATCTAGAGTGAGACTACTCATTCCTGGAATCATGCTTCACAATGCAAGTTTTTTCTATGGAGATTGTAATATCGAAGAGTAAAGGAAATGGAATATAGTACTCCAAATGACCTATGTTTGAATCCAGCTAATGAATACCTTGTCTTGGCTTCACTCAAATATCAAATAGTTGCAGGTTGGATTGGTCCAGGGATGGTGTTTCATGCTGCCGCTCGGGAGAGATTTCTATTCTGGAGAGATAGTGAGAATCTAGGAACTAATATTGACGGTCTAAGACGAGCACCGGAGGGGAAAGCCATTCTTTTTGAAAATAATGAGAATGTTTGATAAATAAATGATTAAAGAATGAAAGAAAGGACCACAAATGATAAAGAAATGAATAGGGAAACAAAAATGGCGGGAGGGGGGAGGCACCCCAGGTTGACGGGGGCAAGGGGGAGGCCCGCCCGGGCTGGCGGGAGTGTGTGAGGCCTCCCCATGCTGACGGGAGAGGGTGAGGCCCGCCCGGGCTGGCGGGATGGGGGGAGGCCCGCACAGGCTGGCTGGAGGGGGGGTGGGTGGAGGCCTGCCTGGGTCTGGCAGGAGAGGGGGAGGCCTACCAGTCTGGCGGGGGTGGGGAGTCCCTCCCGGGCTGGCGGGAGGGGGGGACGCCCATGCGGTCTGGCGGGAGGGGGGAAGGCCCGCCCGGGCTTTCGTGAGGGGGGGAGGCCCTCCCGGGTTGGCAGGAGGGGGGGAAGGCCCGCCCGGGCTGGTGGGAGGGGGGAAGGCCCGCCCGGGCTTTCGGGAGGGGGAGGCCATCGCGGGTTGGCGGGAGGGGGGGAAGGCACGCCCGGGCTGGTGGGAGGGGTGGAGGCCCACCCGGGCTGGTGGGAGGGGGGGAAGGCCCGCCCGGGCTTTTGGGAGGGAGGGAGGCCCTCCCGGGTTGGCGGAAGGGGGGGAAGGCCTGCTCGGGCTGGTGGGAGGGAGGGAGGCCCACCCGGGCTGGTGGGAGGGGGGGCTGGTGGGAGGGCGGCTGGTGGGAGGGGGTGAAGGCCCGCCCGTGCTGGCGGGTGGGGGGGAGGCCCGCCCCGGCTTTTGGGAGGGGAGGAGGCCCTCCCTGGTTGGCGGGAGGGGGGGGAAGGCCCGCCCGGGATGGTGGGAGGGGGGGAGGCCCACCCAGGCTGTCGGGAGGGGGGGAGGCCCTCCCGGGCTGGCGGGAAGCGGGCAGCCCCGCCTAGCCAATAATATAGAGTTGCTGTATCTAGCTTATCTTTAAAAAATACATTCTTTGTCTCCAGTCTCCAATATCCGAAAGTCTTCAAAAAGTCTTCAAACTGTCTTCAACACCCTTCTCAGATGTTGATGCTTATGGAGGTGAGGTCACAAATTCTATTTTTCCTTTGTTTTTTTTTATGAAGACCACTGATTTCCTAGCTCTTAAGTTGTCTGCTATTTCATTCAAGTTATCAAATTATATATATATATATATATATATATATATATATATATATATATATATATATATATATATATATATATATATATATATACATATATATATATATATATATATATATATATATATATATATATATATATATATATATATATATATATATATATATATATATATATATATATATCGTGTGTGTGTGTGTGTGTGTGTGTCTGTGTGTGTGTGAAGGAGAGAGAGAGAGAGAGAGAGAGAGAGAGAGAGAGAGAGTCTATTAGTATCCAAGAAATTCTTCTATTGGCTTCAAGTATGAAGGAGAAAAGAGAGAGAGAGAGAGAGAGAGAGAGAGAGAGAGAGAGAGAGAGAGAGAGAGAGAGAGAGAGAGAGAGAGAGATAAGCCATTAGAATCCAACAAATTCTTCTTTTGGCTTCAACTGGAGTCAAAATGTCTTTAGGAAAGAGAGAGAGAGAGAGAGAGAGAGAGAGAGAGAGAGAGAGAGAGAGAGAGAGAGAGAGAGAGAGATCTACAAGATTAAGAAATATTGAACGGAATTAACAAACCATAACAAAAGGAAAGATTTATTCATAGTTTTCTTTCTGTGCAAATCGTGACATTTATCTCCTAAAACGTTTTTGAGGCAAATCTAACTCTCTGCAGACATTCTGGAATCGTTCTTGTTTCATCTTCATTCATTCCCAGAATGTAATGCTCGCCTTCCCTATCAATTTCCTTTGTATTCGTGTTAACAATTATGGAAATCATCGAAATATTAAGGAATTCTCTCTCTCTCTCTCTCTCTCTCTCTCTCTCTTCTCTCTCTCTCTCTCTCTCTCTCTCTCTCTCTCTCTTCCCGTAGGAATCTTCAAAGTGTCTCTGGAGTAAATTCTTCGTTCGTTTTCACTGCAATTTAAGAAAATTCTATCATATTTTAATGGCCGGTGTAATAGAGAGAGAGAGAGAGAGAGAGAGAGAGAGAGAGAAGAGAGAGAGAGAGAGAGAGAGAGAGAGAGAGAGATTCAAAATGTGTGTTTGTTCGACAGAAATCTTCAGAGTGTTTCCGGAGGAAAAAAAACGGACAATTTGGTGTAATGGCCGATGTAAATTAAAGAGAGAGAGAGAGAGAGAGAGAGAGAGAGAGAGAGAGAGAGAGAGAGAGAGAGAGAGAGAGAGAGAGAGAGAGAGAGAGAGCATTCTCGTCATATTTCATTTCCGTTTATTCCTGGCAAATCTCTTTAGAATTCTTCTTCTTCTTCTTCTTCTTCTTCTTCTTCTTCTTCTTCTTCTTCTTCTTCTTTCTATTCCTAAATATTAGAAATACGTTCTCACTCGTCCTACGATCTATTCTGAAAATAAATTATTATGAAAAGAGAATTATGAACATATAAGAATAATAGGCAAATCGGTAGTATTACTCCAATGTCGTAGGGATATTTGGTGAGTTTTTATGTTGGCGAATAAATCGCTAAATCAGATAACTTCTAAGTTTTGGTCATAGCTATTCAGTTTACGTAATATATATATATGTATATATATATATATATATATATATATATATATATATATGTATATATATATATATATATATATATATATATATATATATATATATATATTTAAATATTTATTTATTTATCTATTTATTTATTCAACTACCGTTTAAAATTATGCTATTTTGGCATCCTGCAAAACATCGTACATCTAGTAGCAACGTCTGCTTGCCCAAGTCCCGAGTTCCTATAATTGAATTCCTATTATATAATGGAATTTAATTATATATATATATATTATATATATATATATATATATATATATATATATATATATATATATATATATATATGTATATATAAATATATATATGTATATATATATATATATATATATATATATATATATATATATATATATATATATATATATAATCATCAGCCGTTACTAGTCTATTGTAGGACAAAGGCCTCAGACATGTTCTTCTTGTAGCATCTGTTTATGGTCTTTCCATGCCAGTTTATACCCGCAAATTTTCTTAGTTCGCTATTCCATAGTCTTCCCACCCTTCCCCTGTTAAAAGCAAGACAATATGGAATCAGAAAGTAACTTGTGCTGGGGGGGGGGGGAGGTTAAATCTAACAATCATAGGCCTACTAAACCCAGTTCATTATTAATTAGATATATCAACATAATTTCCTACGCTTATTGACGTAAAGGGCCTCGGTTAGATTTCGCCAGTCGTCTTTATCTTGAGCTATCAATTCAATACTTCTCTATTCATCAGCTCCTACTTCGTGCTTCATAGTCCTCAGCCATGTAGGCGTGGGTCTTCCAACTCTTATAGTGCCTCGTGGAGCCCAGTTGATAATTTAGTGAACTAATCTCTTTTAGGGAGTGCAAAGAGCATACCCAAACCATCTTCATCTACCCCTCATCATGATCTCATGTACATATGGTACTCGATCAACCTCTCTTATAGTATCATTTTTTATCCTGTCCTGTCAATTAACTCCCAATATTCTTCTTAGGACTATGTTCTCAAATCTACTAAATTGTAGAAAATGATCTCATTGTCTATATATATATATATATATATATATATATATATATATATATATATATATATATATATATATATATATATATATATGTATATATAAATATATCTATACATATATATGTATCTATAAATATATATATATATATATATATATATATATATATATATATATATATATATATTTATATATTAAATATATCTATACATATATAAGCATATATATATATATATATATATATATATATATAATATATATATATATATATATATATATATATATATATATATATATCTATACATATATAAGCATATATATATATATATATATATATATATAGTGTATATATATACATATATATATATATATATATATAATATATATATATATATATATATATATATATATATATATATATATATGTATGTATGTATGTATATATAAAAATATCTATACATATATATGTAAATATGAATATATGTATATATAATTATATCAATACATATATATATGCATATATAAATTATGTATGTATATATATATATATATATTATATATATATATATATATATATATATATATATATATATATATACATATATATATACTAGGAGGAGTTTATTTTATGGCATATTTGAATTATATATATATATATATATATATATATATATATATATATATATATATATACTAGGAGGAGTTTATTTTATGGCATATATGAATTATATATATATATATATATATATATATATATATATATATATATATATATATATATATATATATAATATATATATATATATATAAATATATATATATATATATATATATATATATATATATATATATATATATATATATATATATATATATATTTATATATTTATATATCGCTTTCTAAGTGGCGATACCTTTACGTGGTGAAAGAGTTTGCGTATTGCTATGACCATCAAAACTATAGCTCTCGCGACCACCCATACTAGGTTGGTTTGCTGTGAGCTTTCAGACAAAAATATTTAAACATCATCAATCACTGTGGTGATTAAAAGTGGTCAAACCCAAGATATGAATAAGGACATGTCTGAGGCCCTTTTGAAGTTCCATATTTCAAGCATTAGAGCCTCTTTGACTTCTCTTTTGAAGTGCCATACCTCCAGCATCAGCTAAACTTTGAACTTCTTTATGAGGTGCCACACTTCTTGCATTTAAATTATCCTCTTTCGATATATTTGTCATGGCTATTTTAACTTGGCTACATCTGCACAATTAGGGCAAAGCCTCTTCAATTCTTCTATAGCCATGTCTCTGATTTTTGCGTCTATAAAGACACACTTCTTCCACAGCATTCCATCCAATCCTATTCCCCCCAACACCAAAGACCCGCATGAAAGGCATCTATCTGTCATGTTATACAGCTCACTATAAATATTGTTATGTATGAGGCCTTTGTCTTACACTGCACAATAAACCGTCCATTTGTTACTTGTTCTACTTATTTTTTCTCCATTACCATTTTCTCTCGCCTCTTAATTACTATTAAGCCATTTTTGTTGTAAATATTCAAGGCCAAACTTCCTCTCAAAACTGGGAACGCCAATGAAAAGTCCCGCTTTGCACCAATTGGTAGATTCAGATGAACGAGAAGAGTCTAGCGTAGGAATAATGTGACTATAAGTAAATTGCAGGGTATCTATGAATTCATGTTTTGCCGATAAAAAAATTTAAAAGTATTATGCAAATTCTATCAAATTATTGCATTAATTTTATTTGTAATGACGATATTTGTAAACAATTATTACTTTACATTTTGAACTACATGAAATTTTTATTATTTACCCATATGATGGTATTATGAGAGCTTTAAAATTATTCTAAAACAAAAGTCATTTTTAGGAGATGTGCCATATTAAGGCATAGGATGGTCTTCCATCAGTTGCTTTCAAAAGCCGGAGACTCGAAGAATTTGATCCTCTCTCTGATTGGATCTCTCTTTTGAATCTAAATCTATTTCCTTAAGATGAATATTGAAAGTAATACCTTATCAATACTATTCAAAGATATCTCTAAAATCTTATGATTAATTTTGTATATTAGGAAAATGTTACATAAAATATTACTATCTGAAGAACGATAATTAAGATATTGGT
>NC_090769.1:33441263-33443763 GCF_036898095.1 Palaemon carinicauda
CATTACATCTATCCAACATTCATCATCTGCAACAACACATGACCTTTGTTTTCCTAATTCAGGATATTTCAATGAAAATTTCTTAACTAAATAACCTCCTATATACCTCAAAGATTCCTTCTCTGTTACAGAACTACAGTGCACTTGCAGGTATTTCATTCTAATTGCGTGTTTCAGTTAATTCAAGAATCTCATCACCTTCTTCTATCCATGATTCTTGATTAAATTCAGTATCTCTTAGATGAGACTGACAAGACAAATCTCAAAGGCAATTTCTCGTTCTTTATCTGATGTTTTCCCCCTCTATAGATGAACACTTGGACACTAATGTATTAGACAGGTAGTCTTTGTTTTCATCGCATCTAGTACTGTTACACTTTTCACTTATCAAGGCTACTTCTTTCCCTAACAAATATTTTTTCAGTCTGAATTTGAAATTTACTGCTTTAGGATGATCATGTGGGCCACTCATGTGCCTAATACAAGCAAATAAATGATCCAGACTGTCTTGATTATGCCTCCTTGTTAGGATATAATCGACTTCATAAGACGTCTTGAGCATTTCAAACATGTCTAGAAGACAGTAAGATAAAACATTTCCTTTTTGAAATTGATCGATTTTTTTTTCTAGCAAACCATTGACTTGGTTACTGAAAACTTTTATCACTCGTATTTTTGACATGATGTCAATCATTTTGTTCATAACACTTGTTTGATACTCCAAATTTATACCGAAAGCACATCGAGTAGGTTTGTCGCCTTTCATGGATGAAGTATTCATAATGTCAAACCATTCATTCATTAACAATATGAACTGACCTATTGCTTCCCTGTCATTATTATTGAAAAAACCCCTTATTACCAAGAAAACTAAGAGCATTACCGCAACTTCTTGACAGCCACTCTGCAGCATATTTAACACGCTGCCGTTCTGACCCTTAAACGTTTAAGTGAATCTGACTTATTTTGTAAGCCAATCCATACTCTGTTTTAGATTCCATCACCATTTCTTTTATCGGATGATCGGAAATTCTATCTCCGTTTGCAAACGTGAACCCAAAATCTAGAAGATTATTCCTGACTAACTTGAGTAAATGAGGAGCATCTGCAAAAAGGAATATTTGTCTGTCTGCACATGGATTCTGGATAGATGTTTTCGTACATAAAGAGTCGATTCCAAATTTTTTCCATAACCTAAGATTGCAGGGCCCTAAATCATGCGCTATTGCCACCACTGGATAACCTGCGTATTCCACTTTCTTTATCGAATCAATTATTTTTTCCTGCATATTGGATTCATCAAAATCAAAGTATATTGGTTGTTTCCATTTACCTATCAGCACTTTGAACATTACCACTCGGACTCTCATATGCGGTTTATATAATATGTCAGTGCTCTTGTCATAACACCATTCACTCACTATACTCAGCTCGTCAAATGGCAATATAGTTAATCGTTCTCGTTCACTAAAAGTTTCAGAATTTGACTTCATCAAAGCCAACACTGATGATAGGATTCCTGGTTCACCGTTGGCTTGGCCAGGATTAATAATCCTGGGATTGGCCGGACTGACGTCACTAACCAAGACCTTTCAATTATAATCTGCCCGCCGGCTGACCATACTTATATAGACCTTGAGGTTACTAACTAAACAAATACTTCTAAGTGGTCATCTATGTACTGTTTATGCTCCGTGGAGACACTAAATTATGGTAATTAACTTATTGTAATATTATATTATTATCACTAATATTATCATTATTATTACTCGCCAAGTTACAACCCCGGTTTAAAATGCAGAGTTCTACAAGCCTAAGGGCTCCAACAGGAAAAGTGGCCGACTGAGGAGAGGAAATAAGGATGTTGCAACTAAACTATATATACTGTAAGTGATAAATAGAGTATCAAAAAATGTTTTTATAATTAGTATCAATTATATAAAGATCAAGATTTATGTCAACCTGCCAAAGTACCAGAATTACGCTCTTTGTAATATTTTATTTCATTTTATTAACCGTAATTGCGAGTTAGATACAGAATAATATATTAATAACTTTTAACTAAAACTGATCGTAAAGTAATAAGAGATTAGATGGTAATGATTTTTAGGTTTGACATTATTAACAAAGCCAAAGAAGGAGACTCAATCAATACTAAATAAGTTTGTATGAGAGAGAGAGAGAGAGAGAGAGAGAGAGAGAGAGAGAGAGAGAGAGAGAGAGAGAGGGGGGGGGGGGTTAGCCTATATTCTGTCTTTTACAAATGTTTCTTAAAACTTGAAGGAAGACAGAGCGTCTTCCTTTAAATCAAATCTCCCTACTTTTCTCATTTGCAAAATTAACTCGGAAATTATGCGATGTACTTTCATCTTCGTTAGTTTGCCTAATGGGAAATTCGGATTCCAATTCCCAATCATGAAAGAGAAAATAAAATAATTAGTTTTCTTACGTTGTAAATATAATCATGGTTATCTGCAGCAACATAAAGCAAAATAAAAAC
>NC_090769.1:33453763-33461713 GCF_036898095.1 Palaemon carinicauda
CAGTGCAAAACTAAACTATGGACTTTCTTTTCAGCATATCAATATCACAAACACTTAACGATTTGATCATTCAATAGGTAGGTTGTCGAAGCTATTGAGGGATTAACTAATCTATGATAAAGTCATTAGACATTAGTATACTTTATCTGATCATTGAATATCATCAACCATTCAGTCAATCAACCAATTAAACAATCACATTGTAGAAAAAGAAATTAAAGCGAGTATTCTGCCTCATGAAAACACTTAAATGACAGCCATTTAAGGTGGACGTATTTCAATTAAAATGATAGCCACAGCAAGTACGATATTTAAATTTATTTTTCAAATTATCGGTTAACTATCTAACATGCATATACGTATTTACTTAACGGGATATTAGCGGATTAAAACTTTTCCAAAACTTTAATTTCCCTGAACGAATTTATCTTCATTTCTCTCCGTAAAATATCAGGTCAATAATCGTTCTCTGTCTTCCATTTCTTTAGCATTTACGTCATGTGCTGCGTACATATTTCTATTTTTGAGGACCAAAAATATTCTACGGGTAATGATGCATTGCACATTCACACTTAATATCGTCCAATGCGGGATCACTCTGTCGCCAGGGGCCCCAATACAGTAAACTGAATGATTTTTATACGAGCCTTCAAGGCGGTGCGTAATGTCCCAGTGTTCTTGATCATTCTGGCGGCAAGGATACACTACATTACATATCTCATATGCCCTAAAATAACCCGAATCTCCGTATATATTCCAACATCAATAGGGAAATGCGTTTTCTATAGTTTTCAAAGGTCACAGAGTGTCCTTCAACTTCTAGATATCGCGTAGTATCTCTCCATTCAGAATTCAAATACAACAGCTGTTCTCGACTCACAGAAAAACAGTTATTTGAAGGGAATTTCTATTCAGGAAAGGCAAGCTCTGTAAAATTTCGAAATCGCTCCCTTGCTTCCCCTTTCAGTTCTTGTTTTACGGGCACGACATCATTCAGCTTCACCCCATTCATAAAAAAGGGCCGTTCGATAATCCAGCAAAGCGATGGCATTCTAGACCTCTCAACTCTGAGAACTGGAATTTACACCAAAAAAAAAAAAAAAAGGAAAATGACCTTCGAACTAGCTAGCAAGCAAAAAAGTGTTCTACCACATTCAACCCCGAACCCCACTTACAGCTACTATCTATAAACCAAATCCAAACATTTTGGTTCAATGCATCTTAATTCTAAATGTCTAAAAGTATTTACATTTCACAAGGTTCATAAATTAAAAGGATCTTTATAATGAATAGTTCAAAGGAACTTGCAGCACTTCGATATACAGGATAATTGTATTTATACCATAATTAAAAAAGCATTACGAAGTTAACATAATCAACTACGATAATAATAATAATAATAATAATAATAATATCATCTCCACCTACGTCTATTGACGCAAAGGGCCTCGGTTAGATTTCGCCAGTCGTCTCTATCTTGAATAATAATAATAATAATAATAATAATAATAATAATAATAATAATAATAATAATACGAAAGTAAACTAAGTTAGATATAAAAACCATATCATGAAGTTTAAATTTAAATTTGACAACAGTAGCAAAGAAAAACCATTGAATAATTTCTAAAGACTAATATCAACAGTAATTCTACTACTACTATTACTACTACTACTACCACACTATGAAAAGGTGAGAACGCGATTAGTAAAACGTAAACTTTCCACTTTGGTAATCTGGGAGAAAAACAGTATTATCAAATTAGATATTTCTGGACTATCTTACTTATTCCTTCAGAGAAGTTTAAATGATGCATTAAATCGAGGAGGAATAAAAGTTTTCAAGCATATCCGTAAAGTGGTTCACTTGGCGTACTAGTGCGTGTTCTAGCTTAGTAGTTAGGGTGAGCGGGAGAGCCGTGAGGCGAAAATGAAGAGGTGAGGTGAATGCAACTGAACTTTATTAAACAATCTCCGAGTTTATATACAGGAATATGAGAGCAAGAACGTCACACAAATTCAAACATAATAAAACGGTGTGGTACAGAGGACTGAACTAAATTTAGTTTATCAACTTAATGGGTCGACAACAGCCTGCCTACTGTTGAGTACCAGCGTCGGCTAATAGTTCGGGAAATGGTCTAGACTAGCAACTTTTTCTTCTTCTTCTTCTTCTTATTATTATTATTATTATTATTATTATTATTATTATCATTATTATTAGCTAAGCTACAACCCTAGTTGGAAAAGCAAGATGCTATGAGCCCAAGGGCTTCAATAGGGAAAATAGCCCAGTGAGGAAAGGAAATAAGAGCTTCGTAAAACACTATAAAGTCTACAAAAAATCATCCTAAGAATCAGGTCATACCGTTTCAAATGCAGGAGTATGGTGAATAAAATAAGTGAGAATATTTGTCTCAAAATCCAGTTGTATTTGCAGCAGAGCCTTGATTAAAAGGCTAATTTATCCCCCCCCCCCAAAAAAAAAAAAAACTAAAAATGGAGAACAAAAAGTGCTCCTGATTTTCCAAAACTATGGAATATTCTGCAATATCATGGTAATATTTATGCCATTTTATATCCTTTGTTTATTTCTTAAATATGAATATCGGTATCAGTACGGTATTATAAACGTCAATGCATAATACTTTATTAAATGGAACTGGATGTTGACGGGCAAAGGATATGTATTTCGCTAACATGGTTACTTTAATCGTATCATTTAGAGTACTGAGCATGAATTCCACTGCATGGGAAATTCATTGATACCGCCTATATGAAACTTGTATTTTGGTGCTATAAAACAACAGGTCACCGCACTATACCTTTTTGGTTTCAAATTCCTATTTGCATTTGAATGGCTCTCTTTTCCCCACCATAAATGTGCAGAAAACATATTTGCATTACATGAAACGGAATATTTTCAATGTTTTAAAAAATATATAAATCATCATAACAGCAATATTTTGTATTCTGGGTGGCTAAAGCATGACCCGCTTGGAAAATTTGCTGCCTGATGAGACTGAAATGCTTTTCAGACTTTTTAATATGACGTTGCCAGTGTTATTTCCCCTAATTCTTTCAAAAGTGCTAATAAAACTACTTTCTACAATTAACCGTTATCTTTTGTTGTGACTTCGGTAAAGGAAATTATATTTGTCCCTGTTCCTTACGTGACTTATGTGAAAACAATGGTTAGAATAATAGGAAAATAAATATAAGATGATATTCAACAGAATATTTTGGGGAAGGGAAGGGCAGCAAACGGAAGGGGGGGGGGGGGGGTTACTTAGCACCATACATTAACCGTGACGAAATATTACATTTTAGACAAAGTAGCATATCCTGCAAAGAATTCTATAAAGAAAGTAAAAAACAACAAATGCCAGAAAGCCTTTCGTTCATATGAATGAATAAATGGATTGATGAAATTAGTAGAGGAAGATATTCTGCGTAACTTAGGGAATTTTATACTTTTCCGACCGTACCTTGAAATATTTTACCCTTATGTCCTTCTCCAACACAAAACCACCACTCCCCCCATCCCGCAACGACGCTTTTTCAAACAGTAGATGCCAAACTTTCAAGCGGAAATCTTAAAATAATTTCAGACATAGGAGTAATGAACCTTAGTCAAAGTGATGATCAATTTGCAAAGATAACCTCATGAGAATTAATCCTTAAAGAACTTGCTTTCATATTTATTTCATTCCACACAATTCCAACGGCCACAGTGTGGTGACGTTCCTGACTGGTGAACGCCAGACTGGGGTTCGAGTCCCGCTCAAACTTGTTAGTTTCTTTGGTCGCTGCAACCTTACCATCCTTGTGAGGTAAGGAAGGGGGGAGAGCATATAGGTCTATAGGCTGAGTCATCAGCAGCCATTGCCTGGCTCTCCTTAGTCCTAGCTTGGGTAGAAGAGACTCTTTAGCTATGGTAAGCAACTCTTCTATGAGAAGGACACTCCAAAATCAAACCATGGTTCTCTAATCTTGGGTAGTGCCATAGCCTCTGTACCATGGTCTTCCACTGTCTTGGGTTAGAGTTCTCTTGCTTGAGGGTACACTCGGGCACACTATTCAATCTCGTTTCTCTTCCTCATCTTTTGTTAAATTTTTCATAGTTTATATAGGAAATATTTATTTAAATGCCATTGTTCTTAAAATATATTTTTCTTTGTTTCCTTTCCTCACTGGGCTATTTTCCCCGTTGGAGCCTCTGGGCTTATTGCATCTTGGTTTTCCAACTAGGGTTGTAGCTTAGCAAGTAATAATAATAATAATAATAATAATAATAATAATAATAATAATAGAGAGGGGCTTGGGCGCTGATCATATGTATATATATGGTCAGTGTCTAGGGCATCGTCCTGTTTGATAGGGCAATGTCACTGCCCCTTGCCTCTGCCATTCATAAGCGGCCTTTAAACCTTTAAATCGAACAAAGACCCGTTCCCAAAGGATCTATTAGGAATGCTGGAAACCGCTTGACCTCTGATGATAACAAAAGAATCCAAAATGATCACATAATATAGCAAATGGGTTTCTTTCTCTCATATCCTTTTGTTCGCCATTGTTATATTCTTTTTTTCCTCCTATACATCAAATAAAGGATTTCTTCAGCTATCTGAGGTCAAGTCCGAATCATGCAAATTTTTAGTAAGGTCAGAATTGATAATTTAAACCAATTGTTATTTTTTAACAATGATTATGCATAAGACCACTAACTATTCATAAGGATACAGATTTTACATAAACCCAAGAAGGACGATCACATTTCTACTAAAATAAACATTATTTCCCGTAACTTCGATACGTTTAAGTAATTCAGTAATTATATCAAAGTTTCCGTAAGTAGGGACCAACAAGGCAATTAATCATTCCTTCTGTCAATACAATTAATTCTCTCTCTCTCTCTCTCTCTCTCTCTCTCTCTCTCTCTCTCTCTCTCTCTCTCTCTCTCTCATCTTGATCAAATAGGAATGCCTTGTTGTGGCAGTTCCTTATCTTGTCGTGGTGGAACAACTAAACGGACATCTCAAAAAATCAAGTTTTGAAATCCGAAATCTCACACATTTTCTACAACAATTAACCTTTCCACTACAGATTTAAAAATTGTACCCAACAATTACATCCCGTAAGCTTTGCCATTTAATCCTAATGTAAATAAGCTATTTGTATATTCAATATAAAAAATACCATATTCTTTCTCGAGTAAATCGGCTTTCGAAGAACAATGGTTCGTGGAATTGTGATATCCCTTAAGAAATTAAGAAATCATCAGATAAGATCGAGTAAGTTTTAGAGAGAGAAAAAATAAATCAAGACTACTTCGTCTGAAGAACTGAACCTCAAAACTTGGGATTGATTTACAATATACATTTTTATGCCAGATCCTAATACATAAAAGAGATCATTCATCAAAAGAACATTTCCGATTACAAATTGGTGGTGGTTGCTAAATGGAACTCCTTAATTTTATGTAGTCACAAGGTCCTACTTTAAAGCCATAAACTTGAGCTGTTATGAATTAGAAATTTGAAACCTTTCTTAAAATGACGAGGATATAAAATTTTAATCCTTGATACTTCATCGACAGTTTCTAATTTGGAATTCTAATTCTTTGCTGTCAGAATTAACATGTTCAAAATGCAAATAAAACTAATAAAATTCTTCCTATTGAGAAAACCAGAAAGAAGGGCGGAGGAAGAAACGACCCAATACTACTATTTCCTCCAACCAGGAAAAAGTTGAAAAAAGTAAAGTTCGCTCTACTGGTGCTGGAATTTAGAATTTGATCATTACATTTACGTCTTGTGAACTCTATACGGGAAATATCATATTTATTAATATCATCCTTACCTTTCACACATCACCGATTATAAGGGCACCCCACTGAAAACACCACGGACCTGAAATGAAAGAAAAAAATATAAATAAATGTCAATAAAGTAAAACATACGTATTCATACCTAACTGACATACAGTACAATTATAAGGAAATACGGAACAGAGCGATCAAAATAATTCTTGATTAAGATTTTCCTAATATTATCCACATATATACCTATCTTCCCCACAAAAATATAATCATATCAGCAAAATATCCAATATCATTAACTTTCTGTAGTAAGTGTAACAAAGTTCGTGTTATAGGGTTTAAGTAAACAGATAAATGGCCCAATATTCCCTTCTAATACCTGCAATCTAGTCTCTATATCAGAGAAAAAGAAAAGAGTATTACTCCTTGTAAATCCTCAGAATTACGTAGTTTAGAATACAGATTAATGTAATTAAATATATTGCTACCTACTTTCAGGCTATAACACCAAATATCCCATTAGATTTAAATATCTCAGGATGAATACACTTTTCATACAAGAAGTTTAACTAATACTTTCCAAACCTTAAGCTGGAGGGTTTATACATGAAAGAAATACAAATGAATGGCAGAGGATAAATGGAGCCCATTCAATATATCCGATAAGAACAAGGCGTGGTCATATATTTCGAGCAAAGGAGCACATATTGATGTTTGATAAAACTTGTTACCTTTTGGCGTGGGATAGTATATTTGAAGAATAGGTCTAAATATTCCGTTACGAAAAGAACTGCCGACTCAAAAGTACGCTGATCTTACTTGGAGTTTCTCAACGCAAAGTGTCCTCAATCCCTTTAGTGTTTTACTTTAACGCTTCACATACCCCTTTCCAAATAATTGTTTCTTAAATAGTGAATGTTGCTGATTTACTCTCTGGGATCGACTGAAATGACAGACCCCATATCAGGCTCAAAGACAATTAGGTTCATTTCCATGAAGAGAAGACTTGAGCTGCTCGCCCAAAGGAGTCTGATGTGAGACCAATTGAAATCACACAGAAAGTGGACCTTCTAAAGCCTCTCTAATTTTGTCCTAACAATTGACTAAGTCAGTTGCCTATATGAATGATTGGGGAATTCTGATTTTGATTTATGAATTCGGGCCACATGACCTGGCTTGGAGACCGGAAGGTCATTCAAAGCTGCAAAAGGTCCTCCACCTTTGATGCATCAGGAAGGAAGACTGGAACAGAGGTATACAGAGAGTTAAATGTGGATGCAATATCCAAAGTTAAACATCCTCAGGTATGTCTAAGTTCACCGCTTAAAGAGATATCATTCGGCCTTCTACCAGAACCTGAAAAGGTAAAATGCCACAGCAATTAAAAGAAAAACACATGAAGAAAAAGTGACCCTTTTGAAGCCTCGATCCATTTTGCTTTACTTTCAAAACCCAAAAAGACTTGACTAACCTCCACTAAAAATCAGGAATTATATTATATGATGTTACATTAAAAATGGTTTCACTTTCATAAAATTAATTAACGTTTCCGTTAAAGATCAAAGCATAGCATCTAAACAAAATACTTGTATTTACTTTGTTTCCATTTCCTACAGTTAAAAAAGAAGAAAAAAAAATTACTTTGAGGAGTGTGGAAGACAGATTTCCTCTTCCTCCTTCTGCATCCGGGATCCTCATTCCCAATCTCTATATAATAAAACCCTCTTTCTCAAGACTTCCAGAATTGTATGACTTTTCTCCACTTGAGAGGAGGGTCCCTCAATCTCATCTTTCTTTTCTTATATTTAAGGTCAGACTTCGACCGGAAGGAAGATTTTTATATATTTCTAATCGACGTTTTTTATGTAAAATATACTACTTTATAAGGTGAATGATTTATCATGACAAAATCCCCAAAATTCAGACCAACAAGAATTATTGGAGATACTAGTTCAAAGAGAATTGGTATTTTATGATGGTTAGTTAATTGCATAAACTATAAAGAACCTTTATAGATATTTCCATTTTTAATACAGTCTTTATATTTTGAATAGTGCAAAAGACATTCCTACCCTCGCGACTACATCAGATTATCTTTTTAAGATTTATCACCTCCTATCCTTTATTTG
>NC_090769.1:33462213-33594713 GCF_036898095.1 Palaemon carinicauda
TACAAATTTTCATACTTTACCGTGGAGATATTGACTAGGCGCAACCTGGTTTAGCCATAGAAACTTCAATGCTAGCTAGTGGCGGGTAGACTTAACCGCCCCGCTCTCACACTCGCCCAGTAGCTACCCTACTCTTCACTTTTGATTTTGCTACAGCTGAATACAGATGTTCACATCGCTCTCGCCCGGTATACCTTACATAATTCACTCGCTGTAATAACTTTGTATTATTTCCCTGTTCAGGGTGTATGCATTCTCGAGGATCTGCAATCATGCATGTTTGTCCCGGCATAACAGGCCACTCCTGTGGTACCTTTATGTCAGTCAAGGAGATGGATCCGCACTGGCTTTGCTCTATGTGCAAATGACACTCCTTCATGGAGGCATCTCCTTGCGATGATTGTTGGGAGTGGTCATAAAAGGAAGAAGTCTGAAAGGGGTTCTTCACCCTCGGGTTCATCCTCGAAGTCAAAGAAATTTTGACTTCTTTCTCTTACGGCTGTGACTCTCCCACCTGCCTCTTCCTGTTCAGGTTCCTCCAGATGACGATTGTACAAGAGCGATTGCCATTTAACCCCTTAACAACCTTCTGGTCAGGAAGACCCTGTTGTTTCCTCTATCGAAGCGGTAGCGGCATCCCATCCAAGGCAGTCTAGCTCTTTTGATGCTCTGCATCTTATTTAACCCTCCTTGGGGCTTTCAGGGTCCCCCTAAGGAACGGCTCTTGGAGTTATTAACGCTAGAGGCACAGTGGAAGCACACATCCGCCTCTGCAGGGGTTAGCCTCGGCACTCCTCGGGCCCCTGGAAGGGAGCTCCTTCCAGTCAGTCTTGTGCTGCTAGTGGAAACATCCTCCGCGGTACCTTTCCCATTTGAGGTTCTGTGTATGCTGAGCTGAATTCACTCAGCAAGCTGTGTTTACCCAGTACCAGTGGCGACTCGTGTATAGGCACTCTGGAACTTCAGCACCCCCTATTTTTACTTGATATCGCTAAGATTCAATATACAGTAATAATTTTTCTTTATTTCTTTCTTTATACTTATACAATATATAATTGTTAAGCTTAATGTCAATAATCATCCTTCAGTTTTTGAAAATAATACAAAAAAATCTTTGTATCAAACTGTGCACTTCACAATTTCAGCAACAAGTTGTTTGGCTATTGTGAGCATTTGCACAGGAAGGTGCATGTGAGGCTGAGAGAGTGAAAAAGCACTGTCGCTCCCGCAGCGCTGACCTTGGGGTGTGGTTATTTTTTTTTACTTTATGTATATTGGGCTATAGTTAGATTATCATTTTTCCAGCTATTCTATTTTATTAATTTTTTCGGTGCTCTTGACAATTCCCATGACTACAGCAGAAGCAAAACGCTGCTTTTCAACGCTAAAAGCGATAAAAACTTTTCTAAGAAGCACTATGAATTTGGAAAGGCTAAATACACTTGTAGTGCTTTTAATGAAGAAAACTTCACTCAGTGGTCATCCAGAGATCAAGGAGAAAATTAGTGATCTTTTTGTACAAATTAAAACAATAAGAATGGCTTTCATTTTAAATGAATGAGTCAAGCTTAAATAGTAACAATTTAGGATATAGAGCAGCGCCCTTAATAATTTTAGCCATGAGCCGCCACTTCCTAGTGCGCTGAGTTCACTCAGCCTGAGGTTCCTTGTGGACCTCACCCCTACGAGCCTGTCGTCCCTTCTGGGTCAATGAGAGGTTTGTCCTTGCACAGGCAGAGAAAGTATTATAAAATCTGGAACGATAAGCCTTGGCCTCTGCCATTAGGTCTGGCAGTGTCGGCTTTAGTCCAAGGCATGATGCTGGAGAAGTTGGCAGCTCAGTCAGTGATGTTTTTAGCTGCAGACGCATCTAACTTGGAAAGTTTGCAAAGACTACATTGCAAACCTCTACGTGGAGGGACTACTGGTCCAGCCATTTTGGTTACCTGGCTGACAACGAAGACCTGTCGGATCAAGAGAAGCAAATAGTGTTTAAGAATGTTCTGCTTTACGGGGCCAGGGCAGTTGAATTCTTGAGCTATAACCCAGCAAACCAATGGACCGACTAAATCTTAGAGATGAGATGCCGTCATCTCTAAGTTCCAGTGGCAGGTGCCAAAAAGGAAAGCTCTGCCTTCACAACTCATTGATATACTCTTCTCAGTTTAATACCAAGAATATTGATGCGGTAGTGGAGTGTTGAAGAAAGGCGAGTCCGGACTCCTTTCTCCACATAGCCGTAACATTCCATCCTCATCCATTACAGTCTATTCCTTCTGGCAGTTATTGTCTGTATTAGACGATAGTCTTTTCTTGCTAGGGAGAAAGCGTTTGATGGTAACCCCATACAAGAAAGTGGTCGATGGCAACCCCATACGAACCTGCCTAATGAATAGGTTTTGTTGAGCAGCCCTGAAATACGAGACTACGCCCTATTTGGGGGAACTCGTTCCTCAGAGGTTTTACATAACTTCGACAGGCATTCGTTAAAAACTGTCAAAAGCCATAGGATCTCCTTCTGGGGTGCATGCGCTCTCTCCAAGCCAAACCTTAAGGTTAGTGCCACAAACATGGTTTCTACGGATTGTTGAAGTCAAGTGCATGCCGTCATTGTGCCCCTGGGCACAATGAATTCTCGTTATACTGTACTACGATAGCCTTTGGAGATATTTTATTTATTTTTCCTTTATAGGGTTATTGTCTGAAGCCCTTAGTCCTAAGGAGCAGTGTTAGCTTACATTTACGAACGATAGCAATAAATGTCAATTGTTCCGTAACCGAAATACAAACCACGCTATTTACAAAGGGTTATTACTTTTAGCGTAGCTGAAATGGCGAGCCATTAGAATTTAACGAGGGTGTATTACCCCCGCGCTAGTTAGCGGGGGGGTAGGGGAGTGGTAGCTAGCTACCCCTCCTCCCCCTCACACACAGGTGAATACTCACTTTCACTTTTGGCTCGGACTGTGACAGACGTCTCTGTCTTGGTCCTCGCTTGGCAGCCATTGTCTGTTTTGTCTTTACTTAATCGCTTACTTTTCTTTTACTCAATATATATGTAAACATGTTTTCATGTTTGTATATATATTTGAGTATAGAAATAAGTAAGGTTCCTTTTCAGATGTGTGTGTGTAGTGTACGATATCTACGTGGAGGCCTCGGCAGTTAGGCCACCACGGCGTATTTTATGGGTGGCGATCGAGTTTGACTTATGTCTTTCTCTCTCTCTCTCTCTCTCTTGAGGTCGTTCACCCTTTTACTACGTGTTACTACGCCCTTGTAGCCTAGCTTCCTTTCCGTGTGGGGGGTTGCTACGCCGTACGTTTGTATCAATTAGTTATGAATCTAATTGTAGTTGTTTTTTGTTTTTCAGCTTGTAGAACGATTCCTTTCGGGGTTTTTGTTCTTTCTTTAGTGTTCATTCATTTTTAAATTACATAATTACATAATTATAATTGTTATAATTCTGTTTTGGTTACAGCTCTCCTTCCGCGAGTGTAAGTGGTTGTGAGGGCACGTGCCTGTTGTGTAATTCTTGTTCCTTTCCCTCGGGATTCCTCTTCGGAGCCTTCCCGGGGGAATGAATGTTTACTAATATTATTTGTTTTATTTTTTTACAGTTACCGATCTAGTTCGTTTCTGTAATATAGCAACGGTGTGAGCTGTCTGGTTGAGTCCTGGGGATTCGGCTGTTGCTGCCTCCCCCCTTGTATTTTCGTCAGGGGCGTGTCTCCTTCTACTGGTAGTACTCCCGTGTCGACGGACAGCTCTCCAGTTCATTTTAGAACAGTCAGGAGGCTTGCCTCCTTGGGCGGATAACTTTCCTTCCGAGGGAAGTTTTTCCTGTCCAGGCTTGAGTTTTTTCCCTTTTGGGGGGTTCTTCTCTTGCCTTTTTTTCGTGCGACTATGCTCTTGGTGCTGAGCGGTCGCACCTGCAGTTTCGCTCAAGGGGCTGGGCAACTGCAGGAGCTCCTCTTCGGAGGATTGCTCCTTTTAGGTCACTGGCTGACCAGTCTCTTCCACGAAGTGTTTCTCTTTCGTTCGCGAGAGAGTACACTCATAGAGACTCCTCTTCGGAGGTTTCTTCTGTTGCTGTTGGCCTCCCTCGCCGTAAGGCCCTCCGTCCGCCTCGTCGTAAGGGCCTCTCATCTCCCTATAAGGGTGCTTGAGGCGCCCTTTTGGATCTCTGTTTGCAGCCTACAACTCCTTTTTCTCGATCTTCCGCCTTGGTGCAGATGGACAGCAGTCTGATCTCGTCTTCCGACGGGCAACGGTCTTCCCGACGGACAACGGTCTGCCCGACGGACAGCGGTCTTCCGACGGACATCATTCTCCCGGCGGACAACGATTCCTTAGGGGCAAAGGGTTGCCCCCACGGGGGTTCTTCCCTTGCGTGTCAGGGTTTCCCTGCGCGCCCTTCTGCTCATCAGCGCGCTCCTGTTCGTCAGCGCTTTCAAGATGATCTTCCCTGCGATTCCTGTTACGTGCCCTGTGCGCCCACGTTCGCCCTCGCGATCTAGAACTTCGGTTCAGGTCGGGGTCAAGGACTCTTCTTCTTTGCGCAGGCTTCCACGCGTAGCCTTCTGCTCGTCAGCGATCATCAGCTCGCCAGCGATCATCAGCTCGCCAGCGATCATCAGCTCGCCAGCGATCATCAGCTCGCCAGCGATCATCAGCTCGCCAGCGATCATCAGCTCGCCAGCGATCTCCGGATCGCCCACGTGTGTTACAGCTGGCACGCCAACGTTCTCCAACACTTCTGAAGGAACATGGTTCGCCAGCTACTAGCTCACCTGCGCATGCTGATCGCCATCGCACGACCCTCAACTGCGGATGCTGATCGCCATCGCGCGACCCTCAACTGCGGATGCTGATCGCCATCGCGCAACCCTCAACTGCGGATGCTGATCGCACGACCCTGCATGATCGCCCGCTTACGCATGCTGCTCCTCATCGCACAACCCTGAACGATCGCCCTCCTGCGGATGCTGATGACCATCTCACCCTTTCACGCGATCATTCACCTGCGCATGCTGCTCGCCATCGCACAACCCTGCACGATCGCCCGCTTACGCATGCTGCTCCTCATCGCACAACCCTGAACGATCGCCCTCCTGCGGATGCTGATCACCATCGCACCCTTTCACGCGATCATTCACCTGCGCATGCTGCTCGCCATCGCACAACCCTGCACGATCGCCCGCTTACGCATGCTGCTCCTCATCGCACAACCCTGAACGATCGACCTCCTGCGGATGCTGATCACCATCGCACCCTTTCACGCGATCATTCACCTGCGCATGCTGCTCGCCATCGCACAACCCTGCACGATCGCCCGCTTACGCATGCTGCTCCTCATCGCACAACCCTGAACGATCGACCTCCTGCGGATGCTGATCACCATCGCACCCTTTCACGCGATCATTCACCTGCGCATGCTGCTCGCCATCGCACAACCCTGCACGATCGCCCGCTTACGCATGCTGCTCCTCATCGCACAACCCTGAACGATCGACCTCCTGTGGATGCTGATCACCATCGCACCCTTTCACGCGATCATTCACCTGTGCATGCTGCTCGCCATCGCACAACCCTGCACGATTGCCCGCTTACGCATGCTGCTCCTCATCGCACAACCCTGAACGATCGCCCTCCTGCGGATGCTGATCACCATCGCACCCTTTCACGCGATCATTCACCTGCGCATGCTGCTCGCCATCGCACAACCCTGCACGATTGCCCGCTTTCGCATGCTGCTCCTCATCGCACAACCCTGAACGCTCGCCCTCTTGCGGATGCTGATCACCATCGCACATGCTGCTCGCCATCGCTTACCATCACGCGGTCATTATCGCCAGCGATCTTCTTCACCTACGCGGCAGCACGATCCCTCGCCGTCACGCCATCGCTTGCGTTCGTCGCCTCGGACACGTGTTCATTTACCTGCCCACCCTCACGCCCACTCGCCCGCGCGATCGCTCGCCTGCGCGACCGCTCGCCCGCGCGACCGCTCGCCCGCGCGACCGCTCGCCTGCGCGCCCGCGCGACCGCTCGCCTGCGCGCCCACGCGACCACTCGCCTGCGCGCCCGCGCGACCATTCGCCTTTGCGCAACCGTTCGCCCTCGCGCGACCATAGTTCACGGCGAATTCCACAGCCGGTGGTAGCAGCAGGGACGCGTGCTCCTAGACGGCACTCGGGATCACCTCCATCCAAGCACAGGTTGGTAGTGCAGGACGAAGACAGGTCAGTACAGCATTCTTCCCCACCTTCTTTTCAGGCAGGTACCGTCGTGCCCACTCCAAAGGATCGCCCGACCTCTTTCACCTTAGCGAGGATTTCGGACTCTGTGTCCTTGGAGCAGCAGACATGGTTTGGTCCGCTGGCACGGGCGTTAATGAGGGTTATGAAACCAGCACTCGCCGGCCAGGGTAACAAACCAGCGGCTGTCTCTCCTACGCTGAAGAGAAAGAGAGGAGTGGACTTCGTGGTGACTTCCCCCAGGGCGAAGTTGGTTCCCAAGAGGTCGGTCTCGAGGGTCCCCTCTCCTGCACGAGTACTCTCTCCTTCTCCCGCCCTGGAAGGATTTTTGGCGGGGGGGCTTTCCGTTCAAGATTTCTCCATCGGACAAGGGGTGACTGCTTACCTCTTCCTCTGGGAGCTTACCAGGTTCTTTCCCTCCTCGGTTACGGCCCGAGGTTTGGTTCAAGGAAGCTACAGGAAGATCAAGGGTACTTTCCTCCTCTCGAGCTCAGGCACCTTGGCCTTTCATCGTTAAGTATCTACTTGCGGACAAGCTCGATGTTGTACCATCTGGACGCGCTGACTGAAGGCTTCCTTCGGGTGTCTCATCTGTGGAGGTCGACGACCTCAGACACCCTTCCATCCTTGAGAAGAGTTTTGTCTGTGCCCAAGGACAGAGACTTAGACAGCTGCTGTGCGGAGTAAATCGACTTCCGGTTTCACTCCTCCAAGGCGCTTTCTTCCAGACTCTGCAGGGCTCCAGCGCCCTTTTCTTTCAACCACGTCGGCCTAAGTTATCGGCTACGACAACTGGGACAAGGTGTCCAATTGCAGTTCCCTCCTGTCAGGAACAGATGGCACGGGAGACTCCCCCGGGGGGGCATAGTCCTAAAAGGAGTTCACGAACTCTAGGATTGCAGGTTTTTTCGCTTGGAGGATGCTTAAGGTTACTCATCCGAATGACAGCTTCCCGATGCCCATTCCCGCACAATCTCTGTGAGTAGCCAAGGATATCGCGCCTGCCGTCTCTGTCAGCGAATTCAGTGTCTCTGAACCTCTATGCCATAGCGTCAGCAGAGTTACCCGGTTGGGCAGAATGATCCATACCTTAGGCGAAGGTCTTCCTTAGGATCATCGACGGCTTCACCCCCGGCCCCCTCAGTCGATCCTTTCTTGTAAGGAAGGATCTGAGAGGGGATGTCCATAGTCGACCTCTCAGCCCTGATCAAGTTTGTCGAACAAACTTCGGCCAGTGTAGACCAGCAGAATCGATCAGACTGGTAACGAGGCGACAGGACTCCTTTAACCCTGGATTGGAAGGACGGGTACTTTCAGTTTCCATTCCATCCATCTTCCAGGGTGCTCGTCGAATTCAGCCTAGACTGCAAGTTTTCCTGCTTATGATGCAGTGTGGCTATCCCGCCGTGGCATAGCAGGTTTGTTTCCCCCCAGAGAACTCTCCCTGCCTTCCTCTTGGCCGCTCAGGTGCAGGCTTCCGCCTCCTCTGCTGTTTGGAGGGCTGGTCAACTCCGGTAGGCTCGGGTTTCGACCTTCTTCAGCGCCGGGACAAGCTTCCGGATGCTGACCATGAGTGTGGGCTCATGGTATTTTGCTTGGAGCCTTCTCTTCCTCTGCCTCAACATCTGGAGTATCTGGCCATGATATTGAGTCAACCGCCTTACCACATTGGAAACCCCGCTTCTCGTCCGTCCAGCGAGGTTAAGCAACGTCGGTACTTGGATGGGTGACCACCTGGGGACGCCAGATTCTGTTACCACATCCTCCGAGCCTTCCTTTCGGTTGACTGTGGCAAGACTGAGGAGAGTCGCAGTACCTGTTCTCAGTCAAGCAGAGCTTTCAGCCCTACCTTGGAACGTTTCCTAGTTCTTCTTTCCTCATTGACCCGTCTATAGTCCGAACGGTCGCCTCAGGATAAGTTCCATGTGGGGCGATCCAAGTTCCGGTGGCTT
Source organism: Palaemon carinicauda (assembly GCF_036898095.1). NCBI lineage: Eukaryota > Metazoa > Arthropoda > Malacostraca > Decapoda > Palaemonidae > Palaemon > Palaemon carinicauda. The sequence continues at coordinate 33,470,426 of NC_090769.1, forward strand.
CAGGCAATGTTTAACCGGACTCCATGGCTCTATGGGACCAGCGGAACTATTAAACCTGCAATGGGTGTTGACCTATGGAGCCTCTTGATGGTAGTGGATATTCTCGTCCTTTCCCCACATTCTTGATGCGGTTCTCGGACTTGTCAAAGGAAAGGGGGGGGGGCATGTTCCGGTCCAGGCCTATGGTCAAGACCTGAAGGATACCTCTCCATCATTCAGGCAGGCTTAAGGGCCTTAGTCTGGCCCCTCTTCAGATCCTACAGCTCCTGCCAAGTCGCCCCGTTGCGCGTCGACTTCATTCTAACCAGCAGGGGACGCATTTTCACACCTTCACATCTTGCAGTAGAGATACCGGGATGATTGAGATTCTCTCAATTCCACCATCGGCTCTCTCATTCCAGGCAGGGGAATGTTTCTCTCAGACGATCCGAGCAGAGCCTCATAGAGAGAGTGTACCTAGGGGTCTTTGACCTTGGGTAACCAGCAAGTGCTGGTCTGGGGGACCTGATCGCGACACCTTGGAACCTCAAGCTTCCACTAGTCTTCCCCCCAGTCTCAGACCCCGAGACTCTGGCAAGATGCATTCCGGTGATGGTGGGACAACTTCGACGCCTGCGTCTTCCCTCCTTTTTGTCTGCGGACAATGGGTCTCGACAAAACCAGGTTTTCTGTCAACCTTTCAATGGGAGAGCTCCACTGGGACTATGCGCAGAACAGTTTCTGGACCCTCTGCTTCCCCTGACGGAACTCCCGGGAGAGCTTCTCCCACGGCGCAGACTACTCAAGCAACCACACTGCGACATCTCTCCCGAACCGGGGCGTCGCTTCGGCTTCATGCCTGGAGACACTACGCTTCCTCCTCTAGAAGAGACAACCCACTACAGTCGCGGTACTGAGGTCGCGTCATCTGCGATAGTCATCCACAGGGGTCTCCCAGGCAAAGTGAAGAGTCTAAGGTGGTTGGTGCCGTGGGAGATATACCTCTTCCCGTGAGGCCTCTTCTCCAGCAATAACGGTCTTATTGCCTTTCGGCGGGAGGAAACTCCTTTCCGCTCTCGGCAATGAAGCCTGTCGCTCAGCCTTTCCCTGACCTTCAGGCTTAAAGGAATAACTTTTTCCTGCCCGCTGGATCTATCCTCGCTCATGCGAAGCTACGATCGTCCCTGCCCTAGTCGGAGGAAGACCTCCAACTTGGAGCATGGCTCGGATTTTTAGTCCTTTAAGAGATCTTCTCAAGACCCTTTTACGACAGGCCTCGGATTGTATTCCGCCTTGGGTCTTCTGCTCACTCTGGCCACGGCCAGTGTGTAAGCAGTCTTCTTGGTCTCTTACTACTCCCCCCTTTCTAAGGAAGAGGGGAAGGCGACATTCAGGCTCGCTCCTGAGTTGTTGGCTAGACTCAGAATCTGAGGGTCCCGACCCTTCGGTCCGATTCATTCAAGATTTCGAGTCTCCATTCTGTGTCTGATGTCCCAAGACCTTCTCTTTCTTGCCAGTAAGGAATCGAGAGGTTAGCGCTGGGAACAGCTGCAGTTTGGCCTCAGTTGCAGCCGATTTTGGAATACAAGGAGGACATGGGGGGAGAGTCACCAGTATACCTCTTCAGCCCGGACTCAAGGACATTCATCTCGACCTGTCTTCAGACCCTCCCCCGTCACGTCGCCCTACAGCACGATGTTGGATACATCGCAACGTCCCTCGCCTTCGAGTAATACTACTCTGTGACGCAGGTGCTACAAGCTGGAGTCTGGAAGCGTCTGATGACCTTCGCAGCCCGCTTCCTGCAGGGCGTGACCCACAGGAGTCTCGATACGTTTTCTATCGCTCTGTGGTGGCTACACAACAGCTGGTCTAACCTCAGGCTCCTTTTTGGACAGGTAGCAGAAGGTTGAGGGCATTGTTATCAGGTTTTAGTCTGCATGAACGAAAGAAGTATGTCTGGCCCTTACTTCTTTCTTCATCATCCCCTCTACGGGGAAGCAGCATCCTGGTCTCTGCATAGCTGACCTCGAACCTCTGCAGGTAAACCATGCTTCCTTGTGTTCCGAGTATTGAGTCAATACTGTCGCGTCCCCCATACCCTGACGAGGTGGTATCGGGAACGTCCTAACCTAGAGTTCCTTCTGGAACTCCAGGTCAACTGCCTAGGACGGGTCACACTTCTTTCTTCACACACAAGCTTACGTAGGCCACATGGTTCCTTGCGGAGCAAGGAACTTGTGAGGTTCAGGGACTCCTTTTCTCGAGTGCGACTCACTCGGATTCTGAGTCCCCGGGTAAAGCCAAAGCCAGTATGGCTGGGGACTTTCCACCCTTCCTAAGGGATAAGTCACCCTTTGTAAATAGCGTGGTTTGTATTTCGGTTACGGAACAAATGACAAATTCGAAGATAATTTGTATTTTTCCTAACCATACAAACCTTAGCTATTTACACATATTTGCCCGCCAGCCCTGTCCCCCAAGACAAGTCCTACCTCTAAGTGAAAGTGAGTATTCACCTGTGTGTGAGGGGGAGGAGGGGTAGCTAGCTACCACTCCCCTACCCCCCCGCTAACTAGCGCGGGGGTAATACACCCTCGTTAAATTCTAATGGCTCGCCATTTCAGCTACGCTAAAAGTAATAACCCTTTGTAAATAGCTAAGGTTTGTATGGTTAGGAAAAATACAAATTATCTTCGAATTTGTCATCTTCTCTTTACGTTTACGAACGTTACAAACCCCACCCACCAGGGGGCCAGACAACTTTGTCAGTGTTTGAAAGTTGGCAAGCCCCTCACACAGGAAGGGTAGGCAAACCTACGGAGGAAAGATCGCTACAATAACTCTATTTGTTCTGTGACTGGCATACAAACCTACGCTATTTATTTAGGGGTATTTCTTTCTGTGAAGCTGAAATGATGAGCTATTAAGATTTAGCGAGGGTTAACTACCCATACTGCCAGTTAGCAGGGGTAGGGGGGTTAGCTTGCTACCGCTCCGACTCACACACCGGTGATTTAGCTCACTTTACTTTTGGATCAGATGGAGACCGGTTGTAACCGCTGTTCCTCCTCGCCTATTTGGGACTGCCATTAACAGATAAGGTGTACTGAATGGTATTTGGATCACCTTGTAGCCGACAAAGTCCCAACGTTACGGGGTTCTCCAACTGTGGATCTGTTCGCAACGCCCCTGAACCTCAGGCTTCCGCTACTCCCCAGTCCTAGACCCCAAGGCTCTCTGGCAAGAAGCATGCCAACAACGGTGGGTACAACAACAAAGTTTACGTCTCGTCCCTATTTTTGTCTGAAGAGAAGGGTACTCAACAAGGCTAGAACATCGGTCAGCCTCTCAAGGGCTCTCATAGCTCCGCTATGGCATTACGCAGACCATCTTACAATGAGAACTCTGTTTTAATGAGTTGTAATGGCTATATCCCTTATGAGAAACCAGGTTATACATTACTCGTCTAAAACCAAGTTATGTATTACAGTACTCGTCTACCTTCCCGTAACCAGACATACTGCATATGCGATCTGCTGTCATAGACACTTCCTTGCTTTCCAATCGAAGGTTTTAGTTTTTTAGAAATACTTGGACCGAAAACTTCTCATAAGCGAATCCGTTTCCTAGAAGGGAACATTCAATACTTATGCCAGTTTTTATGTACCGATCTGTGACGAAGAAATACAAACGTTTTTCGTCTTTTATAATGAGGAAATCTCAGTTATGAACGTTTTCAACGTTTCTCCAACCGAGTTCCAGACACGACAATAGTTCGGACTACTCCTGTATGTTCGTTCCAGCCCCTGGTGTGTGTTACTGCTCCGTGGATAGACTTATGCATATATTACCCGTCCAACAATAGATTGAAGATACGTCTCAATCTAATCTGTTGGAAGTAGTTGGGTGCGTTTAGTAGTTACTGACCAGTCTCTTGTCCGAAAGCGATCTCTAAGGAGATTCGATGTAATAACACAAGTAGTACTGGCTACCTGGTTTACCTATTTGTACCACTCCTACTCGGCCAAGTTCCACTAGGTTGGTGAAAGTTGGAAGGAGCACAAGATCTCCCCCCTTCATAGCAGAAGTTTGCAATCAGTTGCACATCTTGACCTTAATTCGAGATGTTCTCTTGCTACGCAATCTCTCGACCCCTCAGGACAAACCAAGGAGCATTGAATTTCACTTGAAAGCCAGGGCCAATTGTTCCACTCAAGGGAAATTGCTAGCCCTTAAGAAGGGGAAAAGCAATCACAATACTACGGTATTGCTGACCACCCTACAGGGTAAGGGTACACCTTTTGCCAACCAGACCGATCACAAGACGTTCACGATCACGAAGCATTGTTCTTCCTTACAAGGAAGTCTATCGCTCTCCGATCGCAGAGCGCCAGATTGCCGATCTTCGATCGACAGCTCTCCGATCACAGATGGCTACCTCATTATTGCTATGATCGCCGATCATCACTATGCCGATCCCCGATTGTCAATTCTAGTTCAATGATCATCAGATCACTGATCACCATGTTGCTATTCGTTTAACACACGATCCCCGGTCGCTAGCGCTTGACAGTCGTCAATTGTCAAAGCCGGTTGCCGACTTTCGCCGATCGTTGACTTGCTGGTCGTCAACCATTGATTTCCGATCACTGATCCCAGATTGTCGATCTCCTATCCTCGACCACTGATCTCCGATCCTCGATCACTGATCTCCGATCACCAATCATTGATTGCTGATCTCCAACTCTACCCCTGATCACTGACCTCCGATCTCTGAGCACCTCCCTTTAGCTGTGATCGCCGATTGCCATTTCGCTGATCCCTGACTACTAGTTCGCTGATTCACGATCGTCAGCTCGAAGCCCACCGATCGCCGTTCCCCTGAGATGGTGAGTGGCAGACGAGAACCTCCGCAAAGAGGACAACCTTCTCGTTCCACCCCCCACTACTCTGAAAATGATGCTCTTTTCGAATGTATCAAAAGAATTGGGGGTTATATGCCGCACCATTTCATATCATCCTTTGGTCCAAATCAGAAAGGTACCAGCATATGAATTTCTTAAAGAACCATCTAGCAGTAGAAATACTCAGGTGGACAGAAGACAACTAGGTAACCCTATCCACTCGCATCATTTCTGGCAACTGGAATGTGTCTACAGACAATCTTAGCAGAGCAACTCAGATAGTGGACTGCGAGTGTCTTTGAATCATCTAGTAGCCAACAAAGTCTTAACTTTGTGGGGTTCCCCAGTGGAATACTAAATGGGTTTGTGTGTATGAAAAAAATATTTTATTTTTTATATTTTGTTTAGTCCTCAAGTGTCCCCCCCCAAAAAAATGCCTTGATCTGTTATTATTTCTTTTAACAGGTACAGTAGGGAGAGAAGTTTAGGCTATTCTTCTAAGTATATGAGAAAGATGAAGTTGATTATTGCCTGTTACCGTTGTGTTAGGGGTCTGTGATGCTGCTTTGTATTCATATTATCTTGCCTGTGAACTGGAAGTACTTTACTTTGGTGTTAGACTGAATAAAAAAAAAAAAAAAAAAAAAAACAAGTGGTTTTAATTTCGGATAAGTATAAACAGTTCGTGGAGGGGATGTAAACAAAGACATTATAAGGCCGTTGTCTATTGCTCGTGTTCGGCAGTCGACGCCTTAAAGTTGATGACTATTTTATTTCTCTGTACGAAGTACAACAAGGAAGAATCTCGTTATATGAGATTGTTCTGTAACTGGAATACAAACCACGCTATTTAATAAGGGCATTACTTTCGGCGTAGCTGAAATGACTAGCCATTAATTTTTAACGAGGGTTAACTACCCACACAGCTAGTTAGTGGGGGTTAGGGAGGATAGCTTGCTACTGCTCATGCTCCCCCTCCCCCTCCCCCTCAGACACCTGTGATTGAGCTTACTTTGCTTTCGGCTCGGATGGTGAACGGTCGTTGCTGTTCTTCATCCTCGCTGACTTTTGGCAGCCATGAATGCCATTTTGTTTTCTCTTTTTCTCTTAGAGTGTGTGTGTGAAGTTGACTTCTGCAACCATGTGCACCTGCCCTGGACTCTCCGGCCGCCCTTGTGGAACATTTATGTCGGCGGTGGAGACTGATCCTCACGCCCTTTGTCCTTCTTGCAGAGGTCAACGGTGTGATAGTGTCAAAAAGTGTAGGGAGTGGTCTTCCTCCCAGTGGGAGAGATTTTCGCAACGGCGGAAGAAGAAGTCCAAGCGGGGTATTTCTCCTTCGAAGGGAGAAAAACCCAAGGCCTCTTCTTCCGTTGCCCAAACCTCCTCCAAAGCTCTTACTCGGTCGGTCTCTTACGAGAGACCGTCGAGTAGTAGCGTAGATCAAGTTATTTCTGACCAACTCCGGGTCTAGAGAGATGAGGTTGCTTCCCCTAGGCCTTTCACTAATTTTCGTTTGTTCCTTAACTGGAATACAAACCACGCTATTTAAAGTGGCGTAATTACTTTCACGTAGCTGAAAGGACGAGCCATAAAAATTTAACGAGGGATTATAACCCCACCGCTAGTTAGCATGGGGTAGGGAGGTTAGTTAGCTACCCTCCCCCCTCACACACCTGTGTTGTAGCTCCACTTTTACTTTGGCTCGGGTGGTGATCGGACGTGTCCGCTTTTACCCTCTCCTCTTTGACAACCATTAATCATTGCTTTTTCTTTCTTTTTCTTTCTTTTTCTCAGTGTTGTGAAGTTGGCCTCTGCAATGCAGAAGTGCCCTGGGTTACCTGACCGCCCTTGTGGGACCTTCATGTCTTCCATCGGGACAGATCCTCACACCTTATGCCCTTATTGTAGGGGTCAGCAGTGTGAAAGTGATAATGTTTGTATGGAATGTAGGGAGTGGCCTACCTCCCAGTGGGAGAGGTTTTCTCGGCGCCGGAAGAAGAAGTCCAAACGGGATATTTCTCCTTCAAAGGTTTGGAAGAAGGAAAATCCTAAGGACTCTTCTTCCGTAGCCCAAACCTCCCATAGCGAGGCAGCTCCTCCTCCCCCGGGGGAGGATTTAATTATTTCTCCTGTTAATAATGTTCTTTTGCAGCTTTGGGCTTCCTTGGGGCTTCAGGGTTCACTCTCCGAGGAAGCCCTGTTTGACATGATCAGGTTGGGAGCAGCTGTCAAACAGTCACCGGCGGTAGCAGAGGTTGACCCTCTGTCTATTGTCGAGGCTGTTGTGGCAGACGCTTCCAATGAGACTGTTCAAACCCCTGCTCCTGTTTTAGCTGAAGGCTTAGCTCCCCCCTTCGAACATCCTTTGAGGGAGGATCTAAGTCCAACGGTCTCTCCTGCGGGTAATTCTCCCCCCCGGGGGAGTTCCCTGACAGAGACTCCTCTTCGGAGGACTGCCAATGGTTTGCTTGCTGCTCCCAGAGGACGCATTCGACGTAAGGCTCGCCTTCCTCTTCGTCGCCGAGGTCTTCCTTCTCCTCACAAGGGTGTTAGGAGGCGCCTCTTTGGATCTTCATCCTTGCAGTCCCCCGCAGAGGAACCTCGTTCTTCAGCTACCGTTCCTGCTACTTCCTTGGACCTGGATCTCTCCGCAGATCGTTCACGATCTCCTACGCCTGCCTGACCTGCTGACCTGCCTTCACCTTTCCTGGCTGCTGACTCGCTGTGGGCGCCCACACATCCCGTTTTCAAACGTGCACCGGTCCCTTCGGGGCAAAAGGGGCTTTCACACATTGTGTGCAAGTCCCTTAAGCGCCAGGTTTCCCTTGTGCACTACTGCGCGCAAGCGCCCACCGGTTGCTGCCTCATTCCAGCGCTCTCCTGCACGCCCACGATCTCCAGTTCGCCCTGCAGTTCCAGAGACCGCGCCCACGATCTCCTGCTCGCCAACGGACCTCTGCGCGCCCTCGGCCTGATACACGCCATGGACGCCCTCGGTCTCCTGCTCATTAGCGATCTCCTGCTCGTCAGCGATCTCCTGCGTGCCAGCGCTCTCCTGCTCGTCATCGCTCGCCTGCTCGCCCTCGATCTTCGGATCAGGACTCCAAGGAGAAGTCTTCTTCCTCTCCTGCTCGCCAGCGCTCTCCTCCACGATCGCCGACTCGCCATCAGACCTCGCCTGCTCGCCATCCCTTGCCTACGCACCATCGCCCACAGTTTCCATCGCGCGCCCACTGCCAGAACTTCGGTTCGTGATGAGCGCCCTTCTGTGCGCCCGTGCGCTAGGGATATTCCCCCTGCACGCACGCGCCCTACGGCTTCGCCCTTACGGGCCCTTCAACATCCTGTGGCTGCACTCCATCCGAGGTCTCTGGAACGTGCACCAACGGGCCCCGTCACTTACGCCCCCCCCTGGGCCTGACACCTATGCGCCCACGCGCCCTGTCGCCTGCGAGCCCACGCGCTCTGTCGCCTGCGCGCCCACGCGCCCTGTCGCCTGCGAGCCCACGCGCTCTGTCGCCTGCGCGCCCACGAGCTCCTCCTGCGCGCCATCGTTCGCCCTCGCGCCAACGCGCGAAGTCTCCTAGGCGCCAGCGCTCGCCTGCGTGCCCCCTCGTCTACCCGCCACCCCTCGCCCACGCGCCAACGCTCGCCTTTGCGCCATCGCTCGCCAGCTCGCTCCCGCGCGCGCGAGCAATCGCCCCCGAGCTAGGCAATGGCTTATCGCGCGAGTGCGATACCCAGTACGATGCCCAGCGCAAACCACAGTGCGTGCCCACACAGGATCCGGCTGTACGCGTCAGGTTATCTTCATCCCCCCCCTGTAGGGAGGAAAATCTCCGGACAGGTCCAGGATCTTTTCTTCTACAGCTTCTTCCTTTCAGGCAGACCCAGTTGTAGTTTCCACTCCTAGGGATCTTACGATCCCCTTCCCTCCAGAGGGTGTCTCTGACAGCACTGCTGTCAGTCGGCTGCCCTGGTTTGGGCCCTTGATCAGAGCGGTTGCGCAGGCTTTCAAGCCCGCTTTCTCTGAACTGGGCCTCAAATCAGCGGCTATCTCGGCCCCCCTGAACAGGAAGAGAGGAGTGGACGACGTGGTTACTTCTCCAAGGGCAAAACTGGTTCCTCGTAAGCCGTCTAGGAAGGCTCCCTCCCCTCCCCAGTCTTTCTCTCCATCCCCCGTGGACGAGGGTTTCCCGTCCTCAGGGGATTCTCGGGAGGTGAGGCGTTCTCCCATCGCACCAATGGGAGAAACCCTACCTCGCGCCGAAAAGTCTCCTCGGGTGGAGGTGGAGAAGAGCCCCTATCATCTTTGTTGGAATCCTGCATCCCTCCCAGGAGGGAGTCGAAGGACTCCAAAGACAGTTCCGAAATCCTCTTCGAGGATCAGACCAGAACCAGCTAAGCCCGCGGAGAACGTCCACGAGTCCCCCCAAGAAGAGCCTTTGGGGACTGGAGACCTTGCTGCTAGTCCATCAGGAGGAGAGCCGCAGGAGTCAGAGCATGCCTTTTGGTAAGTTTTGACTCTGATGAGGAACCTTAACGGATTTTCGGATCCGGAGATTCCTCCTCGAAAGGGCAAGGACACGGTTCTGGACCGAGTCTTTGGTACTCAAAAGCCCCCCTAAAACCAGCGCGGCTTTGCCCTGGTCCCAGGGGGTCAAGAGTGTCAGAGATAAGGTCGAGAGCCAGCTCTCCGAGCTAGCCTCCTCCAGCCGTTCCAGCGCCGGAAACAAACTCCTCCCACCTCCTCGTGTCCATCAAAGGAGGTACTGTACATTGAAATCATCGAGGAGTCCTGTTTAGCTCTTCCCCTCCACCACTCGGTGGAAGAGCTTTCCAGGGGAGTCCCTCTCGAGAGAGACTCCAACCGGCCAGTGTCGTTCTCGGCCTCGGAGATTCTCTGCCAGGAGAAGGTAGCGAAGTGTTCCATGCAGGCCACTTCGTGGCTAGATATCTGGCTGGGATCTCTTGGCATCCTGATACGATCCGAAGACTTGTCTAAGGAGAGTAACAGGAAGGCCTTGGAGACCTTCCTTCTTTCAGGCACTCATACCATCGAGTTTCTGGCCCACCAAGTCTCGAACTTGTGGGCTAAGACTATCCTGAAATGCCGTGATACGGTGTCTGAAAGATTCAACTCGAAGGTCCCCAACACTGAGGTCAGTGTTGGGGAGTAGTCTGTTTGAGCCGAAAGATGTAGAGCAGGCGGCTGAGAGGTGGAGGAAGTCCAACCAGGACTCCCTCCTCCAGAGGGCTTTAACATCAAAGCCCTATAAGCCTCCAGCACCTCAACAACCTCGCCCTGCAAAGACGACAAAACCGGCAATAGCAGCAAAGGCAGCGGTGTCCAAACAGCCCTTTCCCGTCAAGGACAGGAGAAGCAAGAAGTCCTCCAGGGGAGGCAAGAATCCTAGGGGGAGTGGCCGAGGCCGCAAACGCTAGGATTGGCAGTCCCCCCGCATGTCCACCAGTGGGGGGATGCCTCCAAAGTTGCGCGAACAGGTGGCAGCAACTTGGGTCCGATTCCTGGACGATCTCCGTGATCAGCCAAGGATATCGCGTCTCGTTCATAACATCTCTTCCTCCCCTGACAGCGAATCCAGTGTTATTGAGCTCTCTTGCCATGGGACCGGCAAGAGGGCAAGCCCTTTGGGCAGAAGTCCAGACCATGTTGAAGAAGGACGCTCTCCAAGAGGTCGTCGACGGGTCCCCAGGCTTCTACAGTCGACTTTTTCTTGTAAGGAAGGCGTCTGGAGGCTGGAGACCAGTCATCAACCTCTCAGCTCTGAACAGGTTTGTCAAGCAGACCCGTTCAGCATGGAGACGGCAGACACGGTCAGACTCGCAGTGAGACCGCGAGACTTCATGTGCACACTGGATCTGAAGGACGCGTACTTCCAGATCCCAATCCATCCGTCTTCAAGGAAGTACCTAAGATTCACCGTAGACAACATGATCTACCAGTTGAAGGTGCTGTGCTTCGGTCTCCACAGCACCTCAGGTTTTCACCAGAGTGTTCACACTGATATCTTCGTGGGCACACAAGATCGGCATCCGTCCCGGCCGTTATCTGGACGACTGGCTGATTGTAGCAGACTCGGAGTCAACCCTTCTTCGACACCGAGACAAACTTCTGGGGATTTGCCAAGATCTAGGGATCATGGTAAATCTCGAGAAGTCTTCTCTGCTTCCTTCCCAAAGACTGGTATATCTAGGCATGATATTGGACACCAATCTCCACAGAGCCTTCCCATCAGACGACAGGATAGCAAGGCTGAGGAAGGTCGCAAGTCCTTTCCTCAGACGAGAAGAACTCCCAGCCCAATCATGGTTACGTCTCCTCGGCCATCTCTCATCCTTGGTCCGTCTAGTTCCCAACGGTCGCCTCAGAATGAGATCCCTGCAATGGGAACTCAAGTCCCGGTGGAGTCAAGGACACGATTCCCCGGACGTCTTGATCCCTATGGGTCTCGCGGAACAGATGAACCTTCAGTGGTGGGTGGCAGACGAGAACCTACGAAAGGGAGTGGATCTTCTCGTCCCTTCCCCGGATTTGATGCTGTTTTCGGACGCCTCAAAGAAAGGGTGGGGTGGGCCCACGTTCTGAACCACAGGACCTCAGGCCTGTGGTCAGAATCAGAAAAGTGCCTCCATATAAATCTGCTAGAAATGAAGGACGTTTTTCTGGCCCTTCAACAGTTCCAACAGCACCTGGTGGGTCACTCTGTGGTGGTGTTGAGCGCCAACACCACAGTAATGGCTTACATCAACAAGCAGGGAGGTACCTTTTCAGAGCAGCTATGCCATCTTGCAGTAGAGATACTGAGATGGACCGAAGTCCACTCGATTCCACTTGTGGCTCGCTTCATTCTGGGCAAAAGGAATGTGCTGTCCGACAGTCTGAGCAGAGCGTCTCAGATAGTGAGTACCGAGTGGTCTTTGGATCGTCAAGTAGCCAACAAAGTCCTGACTTTGTGGGGTTCCCCGATTGTGGATCTGTTCACGACAGCGTTGAACTTCAAACTGCCGCTGTACTGATCCCCAGTCCCGAACCCCATGGCTCTCTGGCAAGATGCTTTCCAACAACGGTGGGACAACATCGACTTATACGCCTTTCCCCTGTTCTGTCTGATGAGGAGAGTACTCAACAAGACCAGACTATCGGTCAACCTATCGATGACTCTCATAGCTCCGCTGTGGCATCACGCGGAATGGTTCCCGGACCTTCTGCAACTCCTTACGGAGCCTCCGAGAGAACTCCCTCCACGACACGAGCTACTCAAACAACCACATGCCAACATCTTTCATAAAGCCGTAACTTCGCTTTGACTTCACGCCTGGAGACTATCCAGCATCTCGCAGAGAGAGGATTTTCGCAAAAGTAACATCCGCAGGAGTCTACCAGGCGAAGTGGATAGTTTTCTGTGGTTGGTGTCGTGGAAGGGGTATCTCTCTACTCGATGCTACTATTCCAGCAATAGCGGAGTTCCTCGTGTATTTGCGAGAAGAAATGCGCCTTTCAGTCTTGGCAGTGAAAGGTTATCGCTCAGCCTTAAGTCTAGCCTTCAGGCTCAAAGGAGTGTACTGTACATTTCTTCTTCGCTAGAACTTTCCCTACTCATACGTAGTTATGAACTTGCCTGCCCTCAGTCGGAAGTGAGACCTCCTCCATGGAACGTGGTTCGAGTCCTCAGGTCTCTTAAGAGACCTCCCTACGAGCCATTACGCCAGGCTTCAGATCGCCACCTGACTTGGAAGATGGTGTTCCTACTAGCTTTGGCGTCAGCCAAGCGAGTTAGCGAACTTCATGGTCTCTCGTATGACATCGCCCATTCAAGGGGATGGGGGGGAGGTAACGTTTAGCTTCGTCCCTGAGTTTATTGCTAAGACTCAGAATCCGGGAGTGCCGGACCCAAGGTTCGACTCCTTCCGGATTTCGAATCTTCGTTCCGTAACAGATGACCCAGACCATCTCCTACTGTGCCCAGTAAGGAGTCTGAGGCTATACCTGAAGAGAACAGCTGCAGTTCGTCCCCAAGTGCGGGCTTTGTTTGTCAGCACTGGGAGATCGAAGAGGAGGGTTACCAAGAACACCGTCTCAGCATGGATTCGAAAGGCCATCCATCTGTCCTTGAATCCTAACCCTCCTCCGTCACGTTGCCCTAGAGCTCATGATGTCAGGGGAGTAGCTACCTCCCTGGCCTTCAAGAAAAACTTCTCAGTGACGCAGGTTCTGCAAGCAGGGGTGTGGAAGCGTCAAACGACCTTCACAGCCCACTACCTGCAAGACGTGACCCACAGGAGGCTCGATACGTTCTCTATCGGCCCTGTGGTGGCTGCACAACAGCTGGTTTAAACCTCAGGCTCCTTAATGGACAAGTAGCATAGGGTTGAGGGCATTGTTACCCGGTTTTAGTCTGCATGAATGAAAAGGTATGCCTGGCCCTTATTCTTTTCTTCATCCTCCCCTCTCTTGGGGAAAGCAGCATCCTGGGTTCTCTGCACAGCTGACCTCAAACCACTGCAAGTAAACCATGTTTCCTTGTGTTCCTAGTATTAAGTTAATACTGTCGCGTCCCCATACCTTGACGAGGTGGTATTGGGAGAGTCCTAGCCTTAAGTTTCCATCTAAAGAACTTCAGGTCAACTTCCTAGGCCGAGTCACACTTTTTTCCTTCACACACAACTTACGTAGGCTGCCGCCCTTGCATAGCAAGGTGCGAGCGAGGTGCAGGGACTCTTTATTGTTGAGTGCTGACACACTCAGATAATGAGTTCCCGGGCAAAGCCAAAAGCCAGTATGGCTGGGACTTGTTCCACCCTTCCTAAGGGTTAAGTCACCCACTTTAAATAGCATGGTTTGTATTCCAGTTACGGAACAAATGACAAATTCGTAGATAATTTGTATTTTTCCTAACTATACAAACCATAGCTATTTAACCAAACTTGCCCGGCAGCCCTGTCCCCCATGAAGTCCTACCTCTAAGCAAAAGTGGAGCTACAACACAGGTGTGTGAGGGGGGAGGGTAGCTAACTACCCTCCCTACCCCCCGCTAACTAGCGGTGGGTTAATAATCCCTCATTAAATTTTTATGGCTCGTCCTTTCAGCTACGCGAAATTAATTACCCTGCTTTAAATAGCTAAGGTTTGTATAGTTAGGAAAAATGCAAATTATCTACGAATTTGTCATTTTTCAGATTTGAGATGGGTGATGCCATATGAGACACCTCTGACACATCAACGTCGACAAGAGTCAGGGGATCTACCTCTGACGGCGACGATGATTGCTTAACAGAAGCACCCATGCGGATAAACTGAAGTAGGGCCTCCTTGGAGGGCTCAGGGCCTCCTTAGGGCTCACGGGTTTGCCCTCCAAGGAGGCCCTGCTTCAGTTTATCCGTTCCTGACAATCCTCCGAGGGGGAAACTAAGTTCATCATCGGTCTCTCCTGCTAGTGTTTCTTTCCCTCGGGAAGTTCACTTACAGACACTCCTCTTCGGAGGACTGCTGAAGGTCAGCTTGCCGATCCAACGGCACCCAGAGGGGGCATCCGTCGGAAGGCTCACCTTCCTCTTCGCCTTAGAGGTCTCTCTTCACTAGGGGTGAAGAGCCGCCTCTTTAGTTCAACGTCATCACTGCAGTCCCCCACAAAGGAGTCTCCTTCAGACCTTCATTCATCCATCACTACACCTGCAACCAGTCTTGTGACTTCGGTCCTGGACCTCTCTGCAGATCGTTCGCGATCTCCTTCGGTGGATGGTCATCCTTTCAAAGGACATGTCGACTATCCATCCAACAGAGTGCGCCATCACTTTCGCCCTGCGTACCATGCACCTACGCATTCAGACCAGCGCTCACCAGCAGCTCGTTGGTCTACAACGCTTCAGCGCACCACTCAATTTGCTCGCCCTGACAGACGGCAGCAGCCTCACGCGCTTACGAGCCATCAGTTACCTGATCATCAGCGCTCTCCTGCGTGCCATGCGCACAAGCGCCCATGATCACCTGTGCACACACGCCCAGGGTTTCCTACGCGCCAGCACATCACAGCGCACTTGCGCTCTCCTGCACCTATGCGCCCACGCGCCCACAATCTCCTACGCGTCAGCGCTCACCTGTGCGCCAATTCTCTCCTACGCACCAGTATTTACCTGCGCGCCAACAGAAACCTGCGTGCCATCACTCTCCAGCGCACAAGTCTGTAGGTGAGACGACAACCACGTTGCCGCCCTCACCTGAGCGCCAACTTTTACCAGCGCGCCAGCGCTCGCCAGAACATGTGCGCTCACCTGCGCGCCATCTTTCTCCTGCGTGCACACAGAGATGCATGCCGCGGGCCCTCTTTCTCCTACGGATGCGCACCAACAATCTCCCGCGTGCTTGCGCGCTCGCCATGATTCTCCTGCGCGCCCGTGCACGCGCCAATATTCTCTTGCGCGCGCTTGCCAACATTCTCCTGCGCGCGCTCGCCAACATTCTCCCACGTGCGTGCACCTATATTCTCCCTCGTGCGAGCACCGTTATTCTCCCACGCGCGAGGGCCAATATTCTCCTGCGCGCGACCACACGCACCAACATGCACGTCATCCGGCAAGGTCGTCATCGCCTCATTCCCCTCCCCTCAAGCGCATACCATCGTGCATTGTGGGAGAAGGGAAACATTTTCATGCAGAGGCGTTCAGGATCCCTGAGCTACCTTCTAAGGCGAACCCACCTATCACAGTAACTCGTAGGGAACCTTCGGTCCCTTTCCCTTCTGGGGATCTGTCTGACAGTGCATGTCAGCAAGCAGCCCTGGTTCAGTGCCTTAATCAGAGCCGTAACTCAGGCTTTCAAGCCTGTCCTGTCTGATCGCTCATCAGAGCGACCTATAGCTCTAGACCTAAGGCACGGAACCATGGCTTCCTCTACACTTTTGAAGAGGAAAAGAGGAGTTTCTGACGTGGTCACTTCCCCGAGGGCAAAGCTGACTCCATGTAGACCATCGAGGCAAGTTCCTCCTGTTTCTCAGACAAACTCTCCATCCTTGTCGGACGAAGATCTCCCGTCACCTAGGGAACCACACGAAGAGAGACTCCCCCATAGCACCAATGGAGGAAATCTCTCTTCATACCGAGAGTTCCCCGCAATCTGAGAACAGAAGGGACATGCCATAAAGAGCATCGATATTGGAGTCTTACCTCCTTTCCCGGAAGGAATACAAAGACTCCAAAACTCTGCCGAAGTCCTCCTCTAGGGCTAGAATGGAGCCAGCCAGCCACTCAGGGAATGTCCGCGACTCACCCCAAGAAGAGCCTTTGGGGAAAGAAGGAGACTTTGCTGCAAGTCTTACAACAGGAGATTAGCAGGAGACAGAACATGCATTCTGGCAGGTTCTGACTCTAATGAGGGTTCTCAATGGGTTTTCCGACCCAGAGATTCCCCCTCGAGAGGGCAAAGACACGGTCCTAGACCGCGTCTTTGGTACTCAGAAACCCTTAAAGACCTGTGCAGCCCTGCCCTGGTCTCAAGGGGTGAAGAGTACCAGGGACAAGATCTCCCACCAGCTCTCTGAGTTTGCCTCCTTCAACCGTCCCAGTACCACGAACAAGCTCCTCCCACCTCATGTACAGCAGAGGGAGTGCTTCGAGATCCTGCAGGAGCCCAGTTCAGCTCTTCCTCTTCACCACTCTCTGGAAGAGCTAACTAGGGGAATCCCTCTTGAGAGACTCTCCAACTGGCAGGTCTCGTTCTCGGCAGCTGAGATCCTTAATCAGGAAAAGGTCACAAAGTATGCTATGCAAGCTACTTCGTGGCTGGACATCTGGTTAGGGACCTTAGGTACCCTGATATGATCCGAGGATTTTTCCAAGGAACGTACCAGGAAAGCTATGGAAACCCTCCTACTCTCAGGTACTCGCACTATCGAGTTTCTTGCCCACCAAGTCTCGAACTTGTGGGCAAATACCATCTTGAAACGTTGAGATGTAGTAGCTGAAAGGTTCCACCGGAAGGTCCCTAGCGTCGAGATCAATGTGCTCAGACATTCCTCCATAGAGGGGTCCCATCTGTTTTAGCCTAAGGATGTGGAACAGACTGCTGTGAGGTGGAGGAAGTCTCATCAAGACTCCCTCCTCCATAGGGCTTTAACATCTATACCCTATAAACCTCCAGCACCACATTAGTCCCGTCCAACCAAGACCACAACAGCAACAAGAACAGCAGTGAAGACAACGGTGTCGAAGCCCTTTCTTGTCAAAGACAGGAAAGGGAAAAAGTCCCCCAGGGGAGGGAAAAATCCTAGAGGAAGCAGCCGAGGCTGCAAACGCTAGGATAGGCAGTCCCTCTGCATTTCCACCAGTGGGGAGATGCCTACAAAGTTGCGTAGACAGGTAGAAGCAACTCGGGGCCGATTCCTGGACAATCTCCATGATCAGTTTAGGATATCGTGTCCTGTTCATAACATCTCCACCTCCCCTGACCAGGAATCCAGTGTCATTGAACTCCCTTGCCATGGGATCGACAAGGGGGCAAGCCCTTCGGGCAGAAGTCCAGACCCTGTTGAAGAAGGGCGCTCTCCAAGAGGTCCTCGACGGATCCCCAGGCTTCTTCAGTCAACTCTTTCTTGTAAAAAAGGCGTCTGGAGGCTGGAGACCAGTCATCGACCTCTCAGCTCTGAACAAGTTTGTCAAACAAACTCCGTTTAGCATGGAGACGGCAGACATGGTCAGATTAGCAGTAAGACCGCAAGACTTCATGTGCACACTGGACCTAAGGGATGCGTACTTCCAGATCCCAGTCCATCTGTCTTCAAGAAAGTACTTAAGATTCAGCCTAGACAACAGAATATACCAGTACAAGGTGCTGTGCTTCGGTCTTTCCACAGCGCCACAAGTCTTCACCAGAGTGTTTACCCTAGTGTCATCTTGGGCACGCAGGATTGGCATCTGTCTCCTCCGTTATCTGGACAACTGGCTAATCCTAGAAGACTCGGTGTCAACCCTTCTCCAACACAGAGACAAACTTCTGAGATTTTGCCAGGATCTGGGGATCATGGCAAATCTCGAGAAGTCCTCTCTGCTTCCTACTCAAAGACTGGTATACTTAGGCATGATTATAGACATCATTCTCCACAAAGCCTTCCCATCAGACGACGTGATAACAAGGCTGAGAAAGGTCACAAGACCTTTTCTCAGACGAGAAGAACTTCCAGCCCAATCGTGGCTACGTCTCCTTGGTCACCTTTCATCGCTGTCCCGTCTAGTTTCCCAATGGTCGCCTCAGGATGAGATCCCTCCAGTGGCGACTCAAGTCCCGGTGAAATCAAGCACACGACTCCCCAGACATTCAGATCCCCATGGGACCTGCGGAACTGACAGACCTTCAGTGGTGGGTGACAGACGAGAATCTACGAAAGGGAGTGGACCTTCTCGTCCTCCCCCTGGATTTGATACTGTTTTCAGACACTTCAAAAAAAGGGTGGGGGTCCCACGTGCTGCACCACATGACTTCAGGCCTGTGGTCAGTCAGAAAAGTACCTCCACATAAATCTCCTAGAGAGGAAGGCCATCTTTCTGGCCCTTCAACAGTTCCAACAGTTCCTGGCAAGCTACTCTGTGGTGGTGATGAGCGACAACACCACAGTAGTGGCCTACATCAACAAACAAGGAGCTACTTTTTTGCAGCAACTATCCCATCTAGCAGTAGAGATACGGAGATGGGCCGAAATCCACTCGATACCACTATTGGCACGCTTCATTCCGGGCAAAAGGAATGTGCTCGCCAACAACCTGAGCAGAGCATCTCAGATAGCGAGTACCGAGTGGTCTTTGGATCATTTAGTAGCCAACAAAGTCTTGACTTTTTGGGGTTCTCCGACTGTGGACCTCTTTGTAATGGCCCTGAACTTCAGGCTCCTGCTGTAGCATTCCCCAGTCCCAGACCCCAAGGCTCTCTGGCAAGATGCTTTCCAACAACTGTGGGACAACATCGACGTTTACACCTTTTCCCCGTTCTGTCTGATGAGGAGGTTACTTAACAAGACCAGAACATCGGTCAACCTTTTAATGACCCTCATAGCTCCGCTATGGCATCACGCAGAATGGTTCCCGGACCTTCTGCAACTCCTAATAGAGCCTCCGAGAGAACTCCCTCCACAACACAATCTACTCAAATAACCACATGCCAACATCTTCCACAAAGCTGTAGCGTCGCTACGACTTCACGCCTGGAGACTATCCAGCATCTCCTCTCTGAGAGAGGATTTTCGCAACAAGATGCGATCAGGATGTCTGGACACCTTCGAAAATCATCAGTAGCAGTCTACCAGGCAAAGTGGAAAGTCTTCTGTGGTTGGTGTCGTGGAAGGGGCATCTCTCCACTCGATGCCAATATTCCAGCAATAGCGGAGTTCTTCATGTATTTGCGTGAAGAAATGCGCCTTTCAGTCTCGGCAGTGAAAGGCTATCGCTCAGCCTTAAGCCTCGCCTTCAGACTGAAAGGAATGGACATTTCTTCATCGCTAGAACTTTCACTACTCTTACGGAGTTATGAACTTACCTGCCCCCAGTCAGAAGTGAGACCTCCCCCATGGAATGTGGTTCGAGTTCTTAGGTCTCTCAAGAGACCTCCTTATGAACCATTACGCCAGGCAACAGATCGCCACCTGACGTGGAAGACGGTGTTCCTGCTAGCTTTGACCTCGGCCAAACGAGTCAGTAAACTTCATGGTCTCTCATACGACATCGCCCATTCAAGGGGATGGGGAGAGGTAACGTTCAGCTTCGTCCCTGAGTTTATTGCTAAGACTCAGAACCCGGGAGTAGCGGATCCTCGATTCAACTCCTTCTGGATTTCTAGTCTCCATACTGTAACAGATGACCCAGACCATCTCTTACTATGCCCAGTAAGGAGTTTGAGGCTGTACTTCAAGAGAACAGCCGCAGCTTGTCCTCGTGTACCTGCAATATTCGTCAGCACAGGAAAGACCAAGAGGAGGGTCACCAAGAACACCATCTTAGCATGGATTCGCAGGGTCATTGACCATGTACTGAATCCAGACCCTCCTCCGGCATGTTGCCCCAGAGCTCATAGCTACGTCCCTGGCCTTCAAAAGAAACTACTCAGTGACGCAGGTTCTTCAAGCTGGGGTCTGGAAACGTCAAAACACGTTCACATCCCACTACCTGCAAGATGTGACCCACAGGAGACTCGATACGTTCTCTATCGGTCCTGTGGTGGCTGGACAACAGCTGGTTTAAAACCTCAAGCTCCTTATTGGACAACTAGCAGAAGGTTGAGGGCATTGTTACTCAATTTTAGTCTACGTGAATGAAAAGGTTTGACTGGCCCTTATTCATTTCTTCATTCTCCCCTCTCTTGGGGAAAGCAGCATCCTGGGTTTTCTGCATAGCTGACCTCAAACCACTGCAGGTAAAACACGCTCCCTTGTGTACCTAGTATTAAGACTAATACTGTTGCGTCCCCATACCCTGATGAGGTGGTATTGGGAAAGTCCTAGTTACACAGTTTTTTCCTTCTAAAGAACTCGGAATAACTTTACCAGGACAGTCACACTTCTACATACCTCAACACACAGCTTGCGTAGGCCGCAAACCTTGCATAGCAAGGTTTTAGTGAGGTGCAGGGACTCCTTATTTTTTGAGTATTGATACACTCAGATAAGGAGCCCCCGGGTAAAACCAAAAGCCAAGTTGGCTGGGACGTTCACCCTTCCTAATTGGGTGAGTCACCCCTATTAAATACCATGGTTTGTATTCCAGTTACAGAACAAATGACAAATTCGTAGATAATTTGTATTTTTCCTAACTATACAAACCTTAGCTATTTAAGCAAACTTACCCGCCAGCCCTATCCCCCTTGAAGTCCTACCTCCAAGCAAAGTGAGCTCAATCACAGGTGTGTGAGGGTGGGCGTAGCAAGCTACCCTTCCTACCCTCGCTAACTAGCTGTGTGGGTAGTTAACCCTCGTTAAAAGTTAATGGCTCGTCATTTCAGCTATGCCTAAAGTAATATCCCTATTAAATAGCTAAGGTTTGTATAGTTAGGAAAAATATAAACTATCTACGAATTTGTCATGTCTTTATGTTTCCAATAAGGAACTTCCACAAGGATTCAGGCTCATCATACAGATCCACTTTAGATTGGTATCTCTGCAAATCTTCAACTTTTGAAGTGCTTATTCATGCCTTGTTCATATTCAGCCCCTTTTGTTTGATTATTTGTTGGCTGATTATTTTTCTTTCATGTGAATTCATTTCTAACTAGTTGTGGCTAAATAAATATGAAGAAAATATGGTTTTTGGGCTCAAGCCATGTCGTCCTGATGGAAGTTCCTTAAAGGCAGCTTCCTAGGGTATATTACAACTACAGCGATATTCCCAGAGAATTTACCTTCAGGTACCCAGAATTCTAACTCCTGGAGCGAGTATCCCTAAAAAAGACCTTAGGGATATCGTAAATATCAGTGGACGTATTCTTGACACGCCTCATAGCAATCTATACCCCGAATAGAGTTAACACTTCGTAGGGGTAAAATGGCAAGAAAACGAAAACGATAAGAAAGGGGGGAGCCGTTCATAAGGCATCCCTCCTCCCCGTTTCGAAAGCGTGCCCTGCGCCGCTCACGGCGCCATCTGTATTCCTTTTTGCGTAGCTCTACGACTCGGTGTATTTTCCCTGTTTACTACCCAATCTTGGAATTTTCTCGTTAATAATGCTTTCTCCAACTTCTTCTGCCTCGGATAAGTTGAGTATTATTTCTTTTATGTATAAATGTAGGCTCTTGGTTAAAATTAAAGTTATTAAAAGAGTTATCTTTGATACAAGAGCTGTTGCCTGCTGGAGGCATCATGGATGCTGTCGCTCGCTAGAATAGGATTTATTTGTTAGCAAGAGCGACGTTCCCAGCCCCCTTTGCGCTTAAATATTAGCTACTTAGCTTATTTAGGAATTCTGTTATGATGCGATAGTAATGTGCCTGGCGAAATTACCAAGGCTACCAACACTAGTCTTCGTAGGCTAGTTGTTGGCCTATGTACTTCCTGCATGATAATTAGTCTTCCAAATGTGAAATTATTGCTTTAAGCGTTAGGCAACGTTATACATATTAGTCCTTTTCGAGTACCTTCCAAGATAGTATTGATGTGAGTTTCGGTGAATTAGGTAATCGATTCTCTTAGTGCCTAGGCTAGGTTGTCTTAGGTCATTATAATATTATCTGTTCCCCGTTTGCTCCCTTCTCTTAGGGGAAGGGGCAAACCCTTTCCCTCTGTTTAAGCCTTAGGCTTAACTCTAGTGGTTTATTTGAATTAATCTTCAAATATATCTATGCTGGGGTAGTACTGTACCTTCCCGTTCCAACAGTATTGGTTCAGAGGGTGACAGTACAACAGTGTTTAGTCTGAGCCCGGTTTGTCTGGCATGGGGCAGAGTCTCCCTTGCCGATTGACTCGGGCACTAAGGGTTCCCCCCTTAGTCCACCTTGTTGGGTTCCAGTAGTGATCCCTTTACTCGGTGACTCATCAGACTGTCCTTGCCGTTCCGGTCTCGGGATATGTTCCCTTTTCTGGAAAGGCAATTCCTTCCTTGCCGTGGTTCGTGGGAGGCAGCCAGTAGTGCCGGCCTCCCTCTCGGGTCTTTCTCTAACTGAGATGAACTGTCTTAGCTTGGAATGACCCTTAACCAAGGTAAGGTTGGATAGGACCCTCTGTCCTTCCCTTCTCTTTTTCCGTTCATTGTGTCAGTCGTCTGCATCCTTGCCTAGCCTAGGTTGGGATGAGGAACTGACGTGGTCTCCTGTCGGCCGGCAAAGTGTGCCGACCGGCAGAGACCATTACTGTGAGTGCTGCCCGGTCCTTTCTTGGTCCCTCTATCGCTGCCGTCTGAAAATTCAGTAGGCAGCGGTTAGGAAGCTTGACTTAGTGTCTTCCCCTTCCTTTCGGCACTCTTTCGGGTGCCGGGCTCAGAGACTTATAGTCTCTTAACCCGGCACTCACTCTTTTGTCTTAGTATGTGTTGTCCTTGCCGTCTGCCGGCCTACAGGCCGGCCGTCGGTGGGGAGGGGTGTTCTCCAGTTCTCTTGCTGTCGGTCGGCGTTGGGTGTATACCTTTGCCGGCCGGTCTATTGCTCATCTGCCGGCCACTACAAGTGGGGCCGGCAGCCGAGTGCTGCCTAGTGTGTGGGGGCTAGCCGGCAGGGTTTGTTTACTGCTGCCGGCCGGCCCGCGACACTGCCCAGTCAGCCGGCCACTAAATATGATGGCCGGCAACTCAGTGCAAACCGGGTGGCTACGGTCTGGCAACCACTGCCGGCCGGTTCAGGCATGGGTTCTGGAGTTCTCCCCAATAAAGGTGATCTGATGTTGTGTACTTGAGATCTACCTTTCGAAAACAAGGGGGGGGGGGTGCTGAGCGGCAATAGCCGGCTGGCACACCACCCTCAGGTACTGTATCAGTCCTCTCTTGGTGGTATATTCAACCAAGGGAGTTCATGATGTAGTAGGTTACAACACTGTCTTTTCTATCTTACTTGTGTTACTGGTATAATCACCTGGTGTCGCCTTACAAGGATAAAAGATAATTCTTTTATTCCTGGCCAGAATGGTATTATTTTACCTTAGGTGTGAGCTACACCTAATTTCCTTTGGAAATACGTTCTCTGGTTATTCTAGTAAAGACTAACTATGTGACTTGGCCGGTGGGCTTCCACAGGTGTTTGTGTGGGTTTCACAAGTAGGTGTCTTTCCCTTATTCTTTTGTTGAATACTCATTTGTTACATGTGAATTAAAATTCACTTGATATTCATGGAAATTTTTCTTCTTTTACAGGAGGAGCATCCGAAGTGTGATAGTGTCTTCTGCAATGTCCGCAGTAAGAACTTTTGCGGACATACCTCGTGTAGGAGGCACGCAGCTTGTGCAGCCTCCAATGATGAACATCGTTACTGGGATCCGCAGGTATGTGCTGTATGTACTAACCTGCTATCAGAGGCTTTTGAATCCCCTAGGTCGGCGGAGTCAAGAGATGCAGCGAGGGAGAGGCTTCGTGTATGGGTAAGGGGTTTTCAGAAAAACACCACTGGACCTTATCTTCCTAACGAGAAGATGAGGGCATACCTTTTCCCCAAGGCTTCCCCTGATGCTGTTGTTCCCCAGCCTCGGCCGGAGATCCCTCTGATCCAGATCCCAGTGGAGGAGGATGTCGCTGACGCCTTGCAGGACATCCAGTTGGACGACAAGATGTCCGACTTGTCTGATCGTGCGGAGCAGGATCTCCTCGCAGAGGGCGAGGAGCAAGATCGAGATCCTATTGCTGTGGAGGAAGAGGTTCCCGTTTCATCAGACGTGCCGGTTCAGGTCCCTGAACCTATCCCCTCTACCTCGTCCGCTCTTCCAGCAGAGCTTGGACAGGCTCTCTCTTCCATCGTTGGTATGATCCAACAGATGCAGAGGGAGAATAATCAGAAGGCCGCTACTTTGGAGCTCCAGATGCAGAAGATCACAGCATCACGTGGACCTCCAAAGAAGCTCAACGTTAAGGACCTTCCTCTGTGCTCGGATGCCAACCCGTGGAGATATGCCGAGCACATGCCGATGACGATTGGGAAGATCGTCATGTCGGAGAAACTGGGTTCAGTTCCCCTTGAGGAGGTGGAATTCTGGCCCAGTAGAGGGGCCTACCCGGACTGCTATGTCCGTTTGAAGAAGGAGCCGGCTTCGAAGGAGGAGACGGAACCAAAGGAAGTGATTATCCTAGATCACTCCAAGGCTCAAGCCACCTTGACAGCTGCTTTAAAGGAGAGGGGGTTCTCAAACTCGAAGGTTGCCGCCTTGAGCAAGAAACACCCCTCCTTTGTATCCTCCCCAGCTAGGGCCTTCCCCTTTATGCAAAAGGGGTTTGCGGCCGTCATCAAGGCAGTTGAAGCTGGCAAGCCGTGCCCGTCTTTGGAGGAATGTAAACCTCTATCGCTGGCATTGCCAATGGATAACAAGGACTGGAAGGAGGTGCACCTTACTTTCTCGGTTGGGAAGTTAGACGCCGACATTGCAGGACAGCAGTTCGGCGAAAACCTTCCCAAGTTGTCGGAATTCCTTCTTCGGAGGGAATTGGACACAAAGGAGCGCCTGGCAGCCTCGATGTCTCTCCAGACCAACATGGAGACGATGGCTAGCGACCCCAAGATGCCAGAGATGTTCATGGTTATGGCCAAAATCCATCTGGCCACAGTAACCAAGGACCTCTATTGCTTTGTGAAAGCAAGGAGAGCCTGTAGGGAGTTTGTGTTTGCCTCGGCCACAGTGAGGCACGAACCCAAGAGGCTAATTTCATCTAACATCTGGGGTAAGGATCTCTTTCCCAAGGACGTGGTCAAAGAGATCGTGGACAAGGCTGCCACTGAGAACCGCAATCTTCTCCTGAAGTGGGGCCTGTCCCTTAAGAGGAAGTCTTCTCCGGATGAGGGCCCTCAGCCGAAAGGAAAGGCGAAGAAGTCAAGGTTTTCCTCCCGTCCAGCCAAGTCCTTCAAACAGCAAAGACCACAGCAGCAACAGCCAGCTTTGCCTCCGGTTCCACAACTGGTAGCCCAGACCCCGACCACCTTCCAATGGGTTCCCCAAGCAATGTCATCAGCTTCCCCTGCATTCAATCCCGTGTTCGAGGGACAGTCGACCACGTTTCGTGCAAGACCCAGAGGAGCAGCTAGAGGGTCATCAAGACGCCCCTCTAGGGGACGAGGATTCAGAGGTGGTCGCGGCCAGGGAGGCAAGACTGCAGGACAGTCAAAGTGAAGTGTCGCCGGTAGGTGGGAGACTTCAGTATTTCCGGGATCGCTGGACCTTCGATCCCTGGGCCCACAGCCTTCTCAAAAATGGACTGGGTTGGAGTTGGTACAGTACTCCGCCCCGGTGCCCTCAATTTTTCCAACACTCCACCCCCGTTTTGGAGGAGTACATCCAAGATCTGTTGGAGAAAAAGGTGATCAGGAGGGTAAAGTCCATCAAGTTCCAAGGGAGGCTGTTTTGTGTTCCCAAGAAAGACTCGGGGAAACTCAGAGTCATTCTGGACTTGTCACCACTCAACAAGTTCATAGTGAACCACAAGTTCAAAATGCTAACGTTACAACACATAAGGGCCTTACTGCCCAAGAGGGCATATACCGTCTCCATCGACTTGTCAGACGCATATTGGCACGTTCCAATAAGTCGTCGTCTCTCCCCCTACCTAGGATTCAAGCTACAACAAAAACTTTACGCTTTCAGGGCGATGCCCTTCGGACTAAACATAGCCCCAAGGATCTTTACGAAGCTTGCGAGCGCAGCTCTCAAACAGTTACGCCTAAAAGGGTTCCAGGTAGTAGCCTACCTGGACGATTGGTTGGTGTGGGCAGCATCCAGAGCAGAATGCTTGCAAGCTTCCCTACAAGTGATTCAGTTCCTGGAATATCTAGGCTTCATGATCAACAGAAAGAAGTCTCGTCTTTCTCCAGCTCAGAGGTTCCAGTGGTTGGGAATTCACTGGGATTTAGTGTCACACCGTCTTTCCATCCCGATGTCAAAGAGGAAGGAAATAGCAGGGTCTGTCAGGAGACTTCTAGGTTCCGAGAGGATATCAAGACGCGAACAAGAGAGGGTTTTGGGCTCTCTTCAGTTTGCATCAGTAACAGACCCTGTGCTAAGAGCACAGCTAAAAGATGCAGCGGGAGTATGGAGAACCTTTGCATCGAAAGAGCGAAGGGACGTAAAGAGACCGGTCCCACTTCGGCTACGTTCTCTTCTCAGACCGTGGTCTCAAGCCAGTCGTCTAAAGAGGTCTCTACCTCTTCAGCCACCCCCCCCGTCAGTGACAATCCACACAGACGCCTCAAAGGTAGGGTGGGGGGGTCACTCCCATCGGAAAAAAGTGCAAGGAATCTGGTCCAAGCTATTTGGGACCTTTCACATAAACTTTCTAGAAGCTATGGCAGTACTTCTGACCCTGAAGAAAGTATCCCCACGTCACTCGATCCACGTAAGGTTGGTACTGGACAGCGAGGTGGTTGTGAAATGTCTGAATCGGCGGGGATCGAGATCCCCACCTCTCAACCAGGTGATGTTAGCCATATTCCGACTGGCGGAGAAGAAGAAGTGGCACCTGTCAGCAGTTCACCTTCAAGGAGTCCGGAATGTGACCGCGGACGCTCTATCCAGGGTAACACCGATAGAGACAGAATGGTCCCTAGACGCAGGATCATTCTCTTTCATCTTGAGTCAAGTCCCAGAACTGCAGATAGACCTCTTCGCGACGAAGGACAACAAGAAGCTGCCGAAATATGTGTCCCCATATATGGACCCCGCGGCAGAAGCAATAGATGCGATGTCCCTCGATTGGAACAGATGGTCCAGGATCTACCTGTTTCCCCCTCACAATCTGATGTTGAGGGTCCTCAACAAACTGAGATCCTTCAAGGGAGTAGCAGCAATAGTGGCCCACAAGTGGCCGAACAGTGTATGGTTCCCTCTGGCTCTGGAACTACGACTGAAGTTCCTACCGCTCCCGGACCCAGTTCTGTCCCAGCAAGTCCAGAAGTCGACTGTCTTCGCTTCATTACAGAAGACCCGAACCCTGCAGCTCATGATTTTCTCTCCCTAGCGGTGAAGAAACGGTTCGGAATCTCGAAAGATAGTATCGACTTCCTGGAAGAATACAAGTGTAAGTCTACTAGGAGGCAGTACGAATCTGCATGGAAGAAATGGGTAGCCTTTGTCAAAGATAAGAACCCGCACGAGATCTCTACGGAGTTCTGCCTATCCTTCTTCATTCACCTCCACGGACAGGGGCTGGCGGCGAACACAATTTCTACATGTAAGTCAGCTCTAACAAGACCCATTCTATATGCCTTCCAGGTAGACCTCGCTAACGAAATGTTTAATAAGATCCCAAAGGCCTGTGCTAGGCTTAGACCATCAGCTCCTCCAAAGCCTATTTCATGGTCATTAGACAAAGTCCTTCATTTTGCCTCATTACTAGATAATGAGGAATGTGCGTTGAAGGACCTGACTCAAAAAGTGATCTTCCTTTTTGCCCTTGCTTCTGGGGCCAGAGTTAGTGAGATTGTGGCCCTCTCGAGAGAGGAGGGCCGAGTTCAGTTCCTGGATGGGGGAGAACTGAACCTGTTTCCGGACCCTACGTTTCTCGCTAAGAACGAGTTGCCCACCAACAGGTGGGGTCCCTGGAGAATCTGCCCTCTGAAAGAAGATGCATCTCTATGTCCCGTAGAATGCCTTA
Source organism: Palaemon carinicauda (assembly GCF_036898095.1). NCBI lineage: Eukaryota > Metazoa > Arthropoda > Malacostraca > Decapoda > Palaemonidae > Palaemon > Palaemon carinicauda. Next base: position 33,498,582 of record NC_090769.1, read on the forward strand.
AGGTCTATCTTCGTAGAACTTCAGACTTCCATGGGGGCCAACTATTCAGAGGAGAAACATCGGGCTCGAATTTATCTTTAAATCAACTTAGGGCGAAAATTACATATTTTATTCGCAGAGCGGATCCTGACAGTTCACCCGCAGGTCATGATCCGAGGAAAGTTGCTTCATCTTTAAACTTCTTTAATTTTATGGATTTTGAACACCTTCGTTCATACACTGGCTGGAAGTCTTCCAGGGTATTCTTTCGCCACTATGCTAAGCAAGTGGAGCAGCTAAAGAGGTCTGTGGTAGCAGTTGGTTGCGTCGTTAACCCTGCTGTTTAACTCTGCGAGGAACAGCGGAATCATTTGGGACTTGGATTCTTGGGTGAATAGTTAGTTATATATGTTGATATAACTGGTAGTGTAGGCTCTCAGAGCCCACAGTGACTGTTCCAACGTGATGGTGATGGTAACATAAGTACAGACAGGGTGCCAAGCGTTTGCCAACGCTATTGTCAGCAAAGTAGTAACATGGACGTTAAGTTTGATACCGGGGTATGTGTAAGTGACACATATGTTTTCTTTCAGATAATCATTCATCCATGCACTACAGTACTTGTGAAAATTGTTGGTCATCCACCTAGCATATGTACATATTTATGGTGACCATATCTATTTATTGTTTCTCAATAAACTTGTTCTCGGGAACCTTGCGTCTCCTTCACCTATATTTTTTGATTTCATATTGTTTTTTGAGCATTTAGCCTATGTATATTAATCGGGGATATCTATAATAGCCTATTCCTTAATGCAAAGCCTGGATTATACTGGTTTATACTTTCCTTAGCAATAAGGACTCCACCCCTTTCTGAGGACGGTGGTAGTAGCAAGTTTAATCCTACGCAGATATAACCTTTTGTCTATTTTTACTTCGACCAGGGTGCTGGTCGGGACTTTTTCTTTTGGATACGGTAGTCCCGTAAGACTTCGCTTCATATAGAGTGAGACCACTATATGGTACTGGCTAGCGAGTGATTCATACATAGGTATATGTACTCTTCGTTCGTTTCTAGAGTCTAGTAGGACTCCTCCCTGTAGGGGGCAGGAAGCACTCTCATGGCTTATGATTAGTGAAAAGATGTATAACGGTAACATCTTAGGTCTGTCAGTCGAGTTGACTAAGAAACATTCTTGAGGAGTACGGCACGTATTGAGAATCCACAGATACAGTAATGCTCTGGTATACTTCCATCAGGACGACATGGCTTGAGCCCAAAAAACGGATTTTGAGCGAAGCGAAAAATCTATTTTTGGGTAAGATAGCCATGTCGTCCTGATGGACCCGCCCTGCTCCTTTTCAAAATAAATATGAGTGAAAAGGATAGTAGGACCCCTCCCTACATACAGTATCTGTAGCACCTCGTGTATCGCTACAAGGAATACAGATGGCGCCGTGAGCGGCGCAGGGCACGCTTTCGAAACGGGGAGGAGGGATGCCTTATGAACGGCTCCCCCCTTTCTTATCGTTTTCGTTTTCTTGCCATTTTACCCCTACGAAGTGTTAACTCTATTCGGGGTATAGATTGCTATGAGGCGTGTCAAGAATACGTCCACTGATATTTACGATATCCCTAAGGTCTTTTTTAGGGATACTCGCTCCAGGAGTTAGAATTCTGGGTACCTGAAGGTAAATTCTCTGGGAATATCGCTGTAGTTGTAATATACCCTAGGAAGCTGCCTTTAAGGAACTTCCATCAGGACGACATGGCTATCTTACCCAAAAATAGATTTTTCGCTTCGCTCAAAATCCGTTTTTTATGTTATGAAACACTTGATTTATTACTAAGGTATAATATTGTGGTCTGCATTTTATTCAAATCATTAGGACTTGAATCTAGATTATGGTTATCGTATCTAAATTACAAAGAAGCATAATGTACTTCCTAGTACAGTACATATTGCCTTTTGATTGGAGAATTTTAAATATTTAACTTAGCCGGTGAATATATAATAGCTGCTACTCAGCGGCTCGACAGAAAACACACTCAAAAACTCGCGAGCGATCGCTATGAAGGTTGCGGGTGTGACCACCAGCGCCAACTATCGGCCAGATACCACTCTTGCATGTAAACAAACCCTTCAATTCTTCTCTGTCGACCTTGACGACAAGACGTATCATTACTCGCTATAGAACCTGGAGTTTTCTCAACATATTTGGTGAAGTACTTCATTTTGGTTTGAGCTTTCGCAGTGCAGGTGTTTTATCTTCAACTTAAATCTTGAACTCGTTTTTGGATAGATTTAATTTTTGATGACTTTGGATTGTTTTTTGGACTTTCCTTGACTTTTAAATGGCCGACCCTTCCCTTAGTACGGAAGTGTGTTTAGGCTTTTAGCAATTATCTTATCACGTTATAAATTAATTATAGATTTTCCTCTATATATTTTATATCTCACCCGCCTTTATTAGGCCTCTTTGATTAGCTTTCCATTTATAATAAACATCAAGATAAATTTTAATGATTTGTTTATATGCGACCTTTCCTGAGAGTAGGCGGTCCTAACTTGGAAACCGAAGTTAAACAACGTTGAGCCCTTTCAATCGTAAATAACTTTTACAGAGCTAATGATTTAAAACTTATTAAATGAATATTTTTTTAGTAGATATTTTATGAAAGATTTTCTTTGAATAGTCTTCGTACTGTTTCAAAGATGAACTAACGTTTAGTTTATTTATGCTACGCAGTTTGCGCTCTATCGTTACGATAGAGAGAGAGAGTATCACGGTTTCACTTTGCAGAAAGAGTAAATCGATTCTGACGTTTTGTTCATTCTTCTTTCAAAGCTTAAATGTTTTAAATTCTATTTTAAAGGAACTTTTTAATTGAAAAACCTTTCAGTTTTTTCCTTTGGTCAAATATCCTGTTTTTTTGACGAAACGTAAGTGGGCTCTTCTCTTCGGTGCAAAATCAAGAGAGAGAGAGAGAGAGAGAGAGATAGAGACGGAGAGAGAGAGAGGAGAGAGAACGTTTCGATCTTTATCTCGTCCCAAGCGAGTAACGTTGTTCTCGAGTTACTCTCGTCCCTAGTCTCTGTACGGGGAGAAAGGATAAAACGTTTTTAGTTTTTTATTCTCGTCCCAAGGCACTGTACGGTGAGAGATTGTAAACGTAGTTTTGAATGAACTAGTGTTTAGTCTCTTCCCCAGCCACTGATCTTTTTATCTTAAAATATGTTTACTGTTTTTTTTGCTGGTATTAATGTGCTTACATTATACGACTGATTTCGCAATTATAACCTTTTGATGAGGGTAGAATTGCGTGCTTCAGGTAGAAATCAGTTTTATTCATACCTAATGTGAATTGTTAAAAAATTCGATTTCAGTGAAATAAGTGCAAAACAGAAAATCGTAGTGATAAAGTGATATTGCGCAAAGTGTTATCAGTGTTGCGACTGAGGGTTCGTCTGTTCGTGCCTGTCGTTCGCCTAGTCCGGGACCTCTTGCAAGCTCCCAAGCCCAGGGGAGAAGTAATGTCGTACGACTTATGGGTTTGAGAGGCCTTGATCAGCGAACAGACGTTCCCTCTATGGTATCAGGCGTATCTCACCAAGATCACCCCTACCATAAGACGAGAGAGACGATTTTCTCCTCGTCATCCGAAGGCTTTTCGCATAAGAAACCGTGGAACAAGGTTTCGAGGCCCTTTAAGCGAAAGGCAGTCCTTTCAGGACAGGTCCAGCGTCCTGGTTTTAACTATTAGGACAGCTCTGACCCTATGCAGTCATCGGAAGACTGCTCGCCGCCTAACAAAAGCGTAACACAGACTCCGAGAGTCTTTTTGTAGGCAAGGTTTTGCAGTCACAGACGTTACCCTCGTATCTTACCGCAACCATTCCCGTTGATCCTAAATGGGTTGTACGGCAAGACATGCAGAATAAGCTTGCCTCCCTTATGGAAGACTATTCTGCCGATAAGTCCGTTGAGCCTAGCCGTTTATCTCATCGAGATCCTGGCCTTCAGCCACCCAAACGTTCCTTTGTGCGTCCTGTTGACGTTGGCGTAGCCAAGTCACGTCAGTCAGGTTGTTTAGAACCACACTCGATGCGGTCTCGTGTGGATTTTCAGCCGCATTTGGACGTTAGGCCACTTGCTGATGCTCCTGTTGACGTTCAGGACGTTCGCCAACCATCGGAGTTGACTTGTTTTGACGCTGAGCGTCAACCTCCGCATTCTAGAGTTGTTTTGACTGCTCAGACTAGGCGGTTAAAGCAGTCTCGAGTGGACGTTGTGCGTCCTCACGCACCTGTTGTTGTTGACAGTTCACAGACTGTCAAGCAGTTACATGACGTTGCGTCCTGGTCCGCTACTAATGCACCAGTGCGTGTGGACTCTGCTTGTAAAGCATTGCCACCACGGTAGGTTTCTCCCTTGCTTGAGACTCGGCTATTGTCGGACAAGGTTCCTTCAGATGAGGAAGTTGCTGTTCCCCCTCCTACTGATATTCCCTTGAGGACTCTGTCAGACGGAGAGGAGCCTAAAGCTGCTTAGCCCTCTATGGACTTTAAATAAATCATCCATATCCATATACCAAAGGCACTTCCCCCTTTGGGGGGTAGCCGACATCAACAAGAACAAAACAAAAAAAAACAAAAAAAAAGGGGACCTCTACTCTCTATGTTCCTCCAGCCTAACCAGGGACTCAGCCGAGTTCAGCTGGTACTGCTAGGGTGCCACAGCCCAACCTCCCACATTTCCACCACAGATGAAGCTTCATACTGCTGAGTCCCCTACTGCTGCTACCTCCGCGGTCATCTAAGGCACCGGAGGAAGCAGCAGGGCCTACCGGAACTGCGTCACAATCGCTCGCCATTCATTCCTATTTCTAGCACGCTCTCTTGCCTCTCTCACGTCTATCCTCCTATCACCCAGAGCTTTCTTCACACCATCCATCCACCCAAACCTTGGCCTTCCTCTTGTACTTCTCCCATCAACTCTTGCATTCATCACCTTCTTTAGCAGACAGCCATTCTCCATTCTCTCAACATGGCCAAACCACCTCAACATATTCATATCCACTCTAGCCGCTAACTCATTTCTTACACCCGTTCTCACCCTCACCACCTCGTTCCTGACCCTATCTACTCGAGATACACCAGCCATACTCCTCAGACACTTCATCTCAAACACATTCAATTTCTGTCTCTCCATCACTTTCATTCCCCACAACTCTGATCCATACATCACATTTGGTACAATCACTTCCTCATATAGAACTCTCTTTACATTCATGCCCAACCCTCTATTTTTTACTACTCCCTTAACTGCCCCCAACACTTTGCAACCTTCATTCACTCTCTGACGTACATCTGCTTCCACTCCACCATTTGCTGCAATAACAGACCCCAAGTACTTAAACTGATCCACCTCCTCAAGTAACTCTCCATTCAACATGACATTCAACCTTGCACCACCTTCCCTTCTCGTACATCTCATAACTTTACTCTTACCCACATTAACTCTCAACTTCCTTCTCTCACACACCCTTCCAAATTCTGTTACTAGTCGGTCAAGCTTCTCTTCTGTGTCTGCTACCAGTACAGTATCATCCGCAAACAACAACTGATTTACCTCCCATTCATGATCATTCTCGTCTACCAGTTTTAATCCTCGTCCAAGCACTCGAGCATTCACCTCTCTCACCACTCCATCAACATACAAGTTAAACAACCACGGCGACATCACACATCCCTGTCTCAGCCCCACTCTCACCGGAAACCAATCGCTCACTTCATTTCCTATTCTAACACATGCTTTACTACCTTTGTAGAAACTTTTCACTGCTTGCAACAACCTTCCACCAACTCCATATAACCTCATCACATTCCACATTGCTTCCCTATCAACTCTATCATATGCTTTCTCCAGATCCATAAACGCAACATACACCTCCTTACCTTTTGCTAAATATTTCTCGCATATCTGCCTAACTGTAAAAATCTGATTCATACAACCCCTACCATACTGATTTTTAAGGATCTTTGTCCGGATCTTTTTGTAACTGCTGCTCCTCGTTCTCCTAAACGTCAGAGTTTACACTAGGCCTAGCTACTTCGAAGCCGTTGTTTTATAAGCAAGTGCTCTCTCGCTCTTCTAAGAGAGCTTTACGTTTGCTAGGCGACTGGTTTATCACCAGGAGGAGTTTGGGGGAGACAGCCTTTGCTTTCCCTACTTTTAAGCTGGCTTATAGAGCGAGAGTCTGATATGACACGAGAGAAGTTCTCGGCTTGGGAGTTCCTGCCTCTGCCCAGATAGACTTCTCAAACCTCATAGACTCTCCCTGGCGCCTGGCCATGAGACGCTCCAAGATTTTATGGTCGACTTCAGAGCTATTTTCGAGCGTTTGAAGTTTTGCTGTACAATTATGTCATGCATAAACAAGGCTTTCAGGGATGGCTCCTATGATCTGACAGTCACGTTCTCTGCAGGAATAAGTCCCTCAGGGATGGCTCCAATGATCTGGCAGCCATGTTCACTGCAGGAGTACGTAAGAGGCAAGTGCGCTCAATGTGTTCATTGTCAAGACAAACTTCACGATGAAGTCTACCAGGCTGTCTTGACAGCATTTATGGAAGGCGACTGGATGGTCTCTCAACATTCAGGAGGCATACTTCCACATTCCTAAACACCCGGATTCCCAACCGTTTCTGAGGTTTGTTTACAGGAATGTGGGGTACCAGTTTCGAGCCCTGTGCTTTGGCCTCAGTCCTGCTCCTCTCGGGTTTACGAGGCTCATGAGGAATGTGGCAAAATCCCTCCATCTTTCGGGGATCCGAACCTCCCTGTACTTGGACGACTGGCTTCTCAGAGCATCGTCCAGTCTTCACTGTCTGCAGGATCTACATTGGACGTTGAGTCTGGCCAGGGAGTTGGGACTTTTGGTCAACCTAAAAGTCCCAACTGATCCCATCCCAGATTATTCTATATTTGGGGATGGAGATTCGCAGTCCAGTTTTTTTCGGGCTTTTCCGTCTGCCACCGAATAGAACAAGCCCTACTCGAAGTCCAACTAATGCTGAAAAGAAAACGTTTGTTCAGTCAGGAGTTGGAACAGTCTCGTAGGGACTCTCTCATCCCTGGAGCAGTTTGTCTCACTAGGGAGACTACACCTTCTGCCTCTCCGGTTCCATCTAGCCTCTCACTGGAACTAGGACAAGATGTTAGAGACGGTATCATTCCCAGTCTCCGAACCAGTAAAGGCATGCCTGAAATGGTGGGACGGCAATATCAGTCTGAGAGAGGGACTATCCCTAGCAGTCAAGAACCCAAACCACGTGTTGTTCTCAGACGCGTCGGATTTGGGTTGGGATGCGACCCTGGACGGTCGGGAATGCTCGGGTCTGTGGACCTCAAGTCAGAAGAGCATGCACATCAACGGCAAGGAGCTATTAGCAGTCCACTTGGCCTTGATGATATTCGAAAGCTTCTTCGAAACTAAGTGGTAGAGGTCAACTCAGACAACACCACAACTTTGGCGTACATCTCCAAGCAAGGAGGCACACACTCCTTCACGCTGCTCGAGATCGCAAGGGACCTTCTCTTATGGTCAAGAAATCGAGGCATCTCCCTGTTGACGAGATTCATCCAGGGGGACTTGAACGTCTTGGCAGACTGTCTCAGTCGGAGGGGTCAGGTGATACACACGGAATGGACCCTCCACAAGGACGTGGGCAAGAGTCTTTGGGCTACTTGGGGTCAACCCACCATAGACCTCTTTGCCTCCTCGTTGACCAAAAGGTTACCAATCTATTGCTCTCCAGTCCTAGATACAGAAGCAATCCACATAAACGCGTTTCTACTGGATTGGTCTCTTCTGGACTTATATGCATTCCCACCATTCAAGATAGTCAACAAGGTACTGCAGAAGTTCGCCTCTCACGAAGGGACAAGGTTGACGTTGGTTTCTACCCTCTGGCCCGCGAGAGAGTGGTTCACCGAGGTACTTCAATGGCTGGTAGACTTTCCAAGAAGTCTTCCTGTAAGGGTAGATCTGTTACGTCAGCCCCACGTAAAGAATGTCCAATAAAGCCTCCCCGCTCTTCGTCTGACTTCCTTCAGACTATCGAAGGACTCTCAAGAGCTCGAGGCTTTTCGAAGGAGGCAGCCAGTGCGATTGCAAGAGCGAGGAGAGCTTCTACCATTAGAGTATACCAGTCGAAGTGGGAAGTCTTTTGAGACTGGTGCAAGTCAGCATCTGTGTCCTCGTCCAGTACCTCTGTAGCCCAAATCGCAGATTTTAAATATTTAACTTAGCCGGTGAATATATAGCTGCAACTCTGTTGCTCGACAGACAAACTCTACGGAAAAACTCGCCAGCGATCGCTACACAGGTTGCGGGTGTGCCCAACAGCGCCATCTGTCGACCAGATACCCAGCTCTTATGTAAACAAAGACTCAATTTTCTCTCTGTCGACGTGTCGACAAGACGTACTTTACTCGCTGTTGCTAAACTGGAGTTTTTCACATCTAATTGGTGAAGTACTATATTCTGGTTTTGAGCTTTCGCTGTGCAGGGTTTTTCTTCAAACAAATCCTTGAACTCTTTTTTGTATCGGATTCTTTGTTGATGACTTAGATCGTTTTTTGGAATTTTCCCTTGACCAATTCAAAATGGCTGACCCTTCACAAGTTCCCAAATTTAGGAAATGCAATGCTAGGGACTGTTCTAGGCGTCTTCCGAAGGCTTCTATCGACCCTCACACTGTTTGTTCCAATTGTCGGGGTAAAACCTGTCAATTGGAAGATCGGTGTGAGGAGTGCGTTGGCCTTTCGGAATTCGATTTTATCGAATTTCAAAAGTACACACGTAGGCTAGAGAGAGATAGAGTTAGGAGAAGTTCTTCTCGATCTATTGATGTATCCTCTCCTCATGCCCCACAACCTATTCCTTCCCCTGTAGTGGTTGTTCCTAACCCCCCTCCTAGCACTCAGGAACCATCGATGGCTGACATGATGCGTGCCATCCAGGCTCTGGGTGAGAGAGTTGAGTCCCTTGTAAGTGACCGCAATCAGCTCATGGCGGATGTTAAGGAGCTTAAGTGCCAAAGTGCAGTGGGAAGTGCTAAAGTGCCAAGTGATAGTGTTGTGGACAGTGTTGCGCTTGAGGGTTCGTCTGTTCGTGCCTGTCGTCCTCCTAGTCCGGGATCTCTTGCAAGCTCCCAAGTCCAGGGGAGAAGCAATGTCGTACGACGCATGGGTTCGAGAGGCTTTAATCAGCGAACAGACGTTCCCTCCGTGGTATCGGGCGTATCTCCCCAAGATCGCCCCTACCTACCTAAGACGAGAGAGCCCATTTATACCTCGTCGTCTGAAGGTGTTTCTCGCAAGAAACTTTGGACCAAGGTCTCACGACCGTTAAAACGTAAATCGGTCCCTTCAGGACAAGTCCAACGGCCCGGTTGTAGCCACTGGGTCAGTTCGGACTCGTTGCCGTCATCCGATGACTGCTCACCGCCTAAGAGAGGCAAAGCGGTACCGCTTCAGACACTAACACCGTCTGTTGCCGCACCTGCTCCCGTAGACCCTAAGTGGGCTTTACTGCAAGACATGCAGTCCAAGCTTACGTCTCTGATGCAGGACTTTCATGCGGAGAAGGTTGCTGCCGTACCAGCAGCGAGTGCAGTACCTAGCCTACAACCCTCCAAGCGATCGGTTGTGCGTCCTGTGGACGCTGAGGTAACCTTCTCACGTACACCAGTTGAGGGAGTTCCTCCACCGATGCGTTCCAGTGTGGGCTGCCAGCCGCATGTTGACGTTAAGCGACGCACGGAGGTTGGCTTTGACGTTCTGGATGTTCAACAACCATCAGAGTTGCCTTGTTTTGACGCGGTGCGTCAACCTCCGCAACCCAGTGTGGTTTCCACTGCGCAACCCAGTCAGTCTAGACAGTCTCGGGTAGACGCTGTGCGTCCTCGCGCTACCATGGTTGTTGACAGCTCACAGACTGTGCAGCAGGTCCATGACGTTGCGTCCGGCTCAGTCACGCATGCACCAGTGCGACCGGACTCAGCGAACCAGCCGTTACCCACTCCGTTGCCGTTTCCTCATCAGTTGTCGGATGAGGAACTTTCTGATGATGATATTGCTGCACATCAAGATGAACAACAATCAGAATTGGACGAGCCTAAGTCTACTCAACCCTCTTTGGACTTTAGAAAAGTTTTGGCTATTTTCAAAGAGCTGTTTCCTGACCAGTTTGTTTCTGTGGCTCCTCGTTCTCCGCCTTCAGAGTTTGTTTTAGGCATGCCTTCTACCGCACCTGCCTTTACTAGACTCGTCCTCGCACGCTCGTCCAAGAGAGCTTTGCGGGTGATAGGAGACTGGTTAGAGTCCAAGAAGAGTTTAGGGAAGACAGCATTTGCTTTTCCCCCTGCTAGACTCTCTTCTAGATCGAGTGTCTGGTATGCCACGGGAGAAGTTCTCGGCTTGGGAGTTCCTGCCTCTGCCCAGGGCGACTTCTCAAGTCTTGTAGACTCTCCCCGCCGCCTTGCCATGAGACGCTCAAAGATTTGTTGGTCATCATCGGACCTGGACCACCTTTTGAAAGGAATCTTTAGGGCTTTTGAAGTCTTTAACTTCTTAGACTGGTGCCTAGGAGCCCTAAGCAGGAAGATCTCTTCGACAGATAAAGAGACTTCTTTGCTCATTATGTCCTGCATGGACAAGGCCGTCCGTGATGGGTCCAATGAGCTTGCTGCATCATTTGTGTCCGGAGTCCTGAAAAAGCAAGAATCTCTCTGCGCATTCCTTTCTGCTGGAGTTACACCGTGCCAGAGATCTGAGCTTCTCTTTGCTCCTCTTTCCAAGTGCCTATTTCCAGAAGTCCTGATAAAGGAAATAGCCGCTTCGTTAGTGCAGAAGGAAACTCACGATCTTGTTGCGTCCTCAGCTCGCAAAGCTCCCCCTTTGCCTACCTTGTCAGCTAGACCAAGGATGGACACTCCAGCGTCTCGCTTTATTCCGCCCTTTCGTGGCAGAGCCTCCAGCAGAGGAGGTGCTCATGCCGAAGGGAAGCGAGGGAAGAAGAAAGGATCCAAGTCCTTTAAGGGCAGAGTCTGACTGCTCGCAACTTCAGACAGCAGTGGGAGCCAGACTCAAGAACTTCTGGCAAGCCTGGGAGAAGAGAGGCGCAGATCTACAATCTGTGAAGTTGCTCAGAGAGGGGTACAAGATCCCTTTTGTACGAAAACCCCCTCTAGCAACGTCTCCCATCGATCTCTCTCCCAGGTACAGAGAGGAAGAAAAGAGACGAGCCCTGAAACTGGAAGTGTCTCTTTTGCTAGAGAAGGGAGCGGTGGTCAAAGTCTCGGATCTTCAATCGCCGGGATTCTACAACCGCCTCTTCTTGGTTTCAAAGAAGACAGGAGGGTGGAGGCCGGTGCTAGACGTCAGTGCTCTGAATGTCTTTGTCACAAAGACGAAGTTCTCCATGGAGACCACAAAGTCAGTCTTAGCAGCGGTCAGAAGGGAAGACTGGATGGTCTCTCTAGACCTAAGGGACGCCTACTTCCACGTCCCCATCCACCCAGACTCCCAACCTTTTCTGAGATTCGTTTTCGAAAAGGTGGTCTACCAGTTTCGGGCCCTGTGTTTTGGCCTAAGCACAGCTCCTCTCGTGTTTACGAGGCTGATGAGGAATGTAGCCAAATTCCTCCATTTATCGGACATCCGAGCCTCCCTTTATTTGGACAACTGGCTTCTCAGAGCCTCTTCCAGTCGTCGCTGTCTGAAGGATCTCAAGTGGACTCTAGATCTGACCAAGGAATTGGGACTCCTAGTCAATTTGGAAAAGTCGCAACTGGTCCCATCCCAAACTATTGTGTATTTAGGGATGGAGATTCACAGTCTAGCTTTTCGGGCTTTTCCGTCGGCCCCCAGAATAAGTCAAGCCCGGTTATTCATCCAGAACATGCTGAAGAAGGAACGCTGCTCAGTCAGGCTGTGGATGAGTCTGGTAGGGACGCTATCATCCCTGGAACAATTTGTGTCATTAGGAAGACTACACCTCCGTCCGCTTCAATACCATCTAGCTTTTCACTGGAAAAAGGACAAGACGCTAGAAGCGGTCTCGATCCCGATTTCCGAAAAGATGAAGTCTTGTCTGACTTGGTGGAAGGACAATATCAACTTAAGAGAGGGTCTTCCCCTGGCTGTTCAGACTCCCAACCACGTTCTCTTCTCGGACGCATCGGACGTGGGCTGGGGCGCGACATTAGACGGTCGGGAATGCTCAGGACTGTGGAACTCGAGTCAGAGGAACATGCATATCAACTGCAAGGAGCTGTTGGCAGTACATCTGGCCTTGAAAAGCTTCAGGTCTCTCCTTCGAGGCAAAGTGGTGGAAGTGAACTCAGACAACACCACTGCCTTGGCGTACATCTCCAAGCAAGGAGGGACCCACTCACTGATGTTGTACGAGATCGCAAGGGACCTGCTCATCTGGTCAAAAGGTCAAGACATCTCACTAGTAACGAGGTTCATCCAAGGCAACTTGAATGTCATAGCAGATTGTCTCAGTCGGAAAGGGCAAGTAATTCCAACAGAATGGACCCTCCACAAGGATGTATGCAAGAGACTTTGGGCCACTTGGGGCCAACCAACCATAGATCTCTTTGCAACCTCGCTGACCAAGAGGCTTCCAATCTATTGCTCACCAGTCCCGGACCCAGCAGCAATACATATAGATGCCTTTCTCCTAGATTGGTCACATCTAGATCTCTACGCATTCCCACCGTTCAAGATTGTCAACAAGGTACTGCAGAAGTTCGCCTCTCACGAAGGGACAAGGTTGACGCTAGTTGCTCCCCTCTGGCCCGCGAGAGAATGGTTCACCGAGGTACTTCGATGGCTAGTAGACGTTCCCAGAAGTCTTCCTCTAAGGGTGGACCTTCTACGTCAGCCGCACGTAAAGAAGGTACACCAAAGCCTCCTCGCTCTTCGTCTGACTGCCTTCAGACTATCGAAAGACTCTCGAGAGCTAGAGGCTTTTCGAAGGAGGCAGCCAGTGCGATTGCTAGAGCAAGGGGAGCATCCACCCTTAGAGTCTACCAATCGAAGTGGGAAGTCTTCCGAGACTGGTGCAAGTCAGTCTGTATCCTCGACCAGTACCTCTGTAGCTCAAATAGCTGACTTTCTCTTATACCTGAGAAAAGGACGATCCCTTTCAGCTCCCTCTATCAAGGGCTACAGAAGCATGTTGGCATCGGTCTTCCGGCATAGAGGCTTAGATCTTTCCAACAATAAAGATCTTCAAGACCTCCTTAAGTCTTTTGAGACCACTAAGGAGCGTCGTTTGGTTACACCTGGTTGGAATTTAGACGTGGTACTAAGATTCCTCATGTCAGACAGGTTTGAGCCGCTACAATCAGCCTCCCTGAAAGATCTCACTTTAAAGACACTTTTCCTGGTATGCTTAGCCTCAGCTAAAAGAGTCAGTGAGATTCATGCCTTCAGCAAGAACATCGGATTTTCGTTAGAAAAAGCCACATGTTCGCTACAACTTGGTTTTCTAGCCAAAAATGAGCTGCCTTCTCGACCTTGGCCTAAATCGTTCGATATTCCCAGCTTATCGGAGATTGTAGGCAATGAACTAGAAAGAGTCTTATGCCCTGTGAGAGCTCTTAAGTTCTATTTAAAGCGCACTAAACCTTTACGAGGCCAATCTGAAGCTTTATGGTGTTCAGTTAAGAAACCATCTTTGCCTATGTCAAAGAATGCTTTATCCTACTTTATCAGACTGTTAATACGAGAAGCTCATTCACATCTGAGTGAGGAAGACCAAGCTTTGCTTAAGGTGAAGACACACGAAGTTAGAGCTGTTGCAACTTCCGTGGCCTTTAAGCAAAATAGATCTCTGCGAAGTATAATGGACGCAACCTATTGGAGAAGCAAGTCAGTGTTCGCGTCTTTTTATCTAAAGGATGTCCAGTCTCTTTACGAGGACTGCTACACACTGGGACCATTCGTAGCAGCGAGTGCAGTAGTGGGTGAGGGCTCAACCACTACAATTCCCTAATTCCATACCCTTTTAATCTTTCTCTTGAAATGTTTTTAATGTTGTTTTTATGAGTTGTCCAGAAGGCTAAGAAGCCTTTCGCATCCTGGTTGATTTGGCGGGTGGTCAAAGTCATTTCTTGAGAGCGCCTAGATTAGGGGTTTGATGAGGTCCTGTTGTATGGGTTGCAACCCTTGATACTTCAGCTCCTAGGGGTCGATCAGCATCCTAAGAGGATCGCGAGGCTCCGTAAGGAAGACGTACTTAAAAGGCAGAGTAATTGTTCAAGTCGACTTCCTTACCAGGTACCTATTTATTTTGTTTTTGTTATTTTGATAACTTCTAAAATGAAATAAAAAACTCTTAGCTCATAAAATGTAAACATATATTACTGGTCTCTACCCACCATCCTGGGTGTGAATCAGCTATATATTCACCGGCTAAGTTAAATATTTAAAAATGATATTTTGATTATAAAATAAATTTTTGAATATACTTACCCGGTGAATATATAAATTAAATGACCCTCCCTTCCTCCCCAATAGAGACGCAGTGGGACGAGGAGAAAATTGAGTCTTTGTTTACATAAGAGCTGGGTATCTGGTCGACAGATGGCGCTGTTGGGCACACCCGCAACCTGTGTAGCGATCGCTGGCGAGTTTTTCCGTAGAGTTTGTCTGTCGAGCAACAGAGTTGCAGCTATATATTCACTGGGTAAGTATATTAAAAAATTTATTTTATAATCAAAATATCATTTTTCTTTTACATCTGAGAAAGGTTCGCTCCCTTTCAGCTTCCACGATTAAGGGCTACAGGAGCATGTTGGCTTCGGTCTTTCGACATAGAGGCTTAGATCTTTCCAACAATAAAGATCTCCAAGATCTCCTTAAGTCTTTCGAGACCTCTAAGGAACGTCGTTTGGCAACTCCTGGATGGAACTTAGACGTGGTCCTAAGGTTCCTCATGTCAGACAGGTTTGAGCCATTACATTCAGCCTCCCTGAAGGATCTCACCCTCAAGACACTTTTCCTAGTGTGCTTGGCTTCGGCTAAAAGGGTCAGTGAACTTCATGCCTTCAGTAAGAACATCGGTTTTTTCTACAGAAAAAGCCACTTGTTCACTTCAACTTGGTTTCTTGGCCAAAAAAAATGAACTGCCTTCTCGTCCTTGGCCTAAATCTTTTGATATTCCTTGCTTATCAGAGATCGTAGGCAACGAACTGGAAAGAGTATTATGTCCTGTTAGAGCTCTTAAGTTCTATTTAGCTCGTACTAAGCCATTACGAGGTAAATCTGAGGCATTATGGTGCTCAGTTGAGAAACCATCATTGCCTATGTCAAAGAATGCTTTGTCATATTTTATCAGATTTTTTAATACGAGAAGCTCATTCTCACTTGAATGAGAAAGACCGATGGTTGCTTAAGGTTAAGACGCACGAAGTTAGAACTATAGCGACCTCCGTGGCCTTCAAGCAAAATAAATCTCTGCAAAGTATTATGGACGCGACTTTTTGGAGAAGCAAGTCAGTGTTCGCGTCATTTTACTTAAAAGATGTCCAGACTCTTTACGAGGACTGCTACACACTGGGTCCATTCGTTGCAGCGAGTGCAGTAGTGGGTGAGGGTTCTACCACTACATTACCCTAATTCCAATATCCTTTTTAATCTGTCTCTTGAAATGTTTTTTGGGATGTACGGAAGGCTAAGAAGCCTTTCGCATCCTTGTTGATTTGGCGGGTGGTCAAAGTCATTTCTTGAGAGCGCCCAGATTAGGGGTTTGATGAGGTCCTGTTAGTATGGGTTGCAACCCTTTATACTTCAGCTCCTGGGAGTCTTTCAGCATCCTAAGAGGATCGCTGGGCTTCGTGAGGAAGACAGACTTACAAGGCAGAGTAATCGTCTAAGTCAACTTCCTTACCAGGTACCTATATATTTTGATTTTGTTATATTGATAACTGTCAAAAACTCTTAGCTTATACGCTGTAAACTTAATTAACTCTGGTCTCTACCCACCGCCTTGGGTGTGAATCAGCTATTATATATTCACCGGCTAAGTTAAATATTTAAAAATGATATTTTAATTATAAAATAAATTTTTGAATATACTTACCCGGTGAATATATAAATTAAAGGCCCTCCCTTTCTCCCCAATAGAGACGCAGCGGGACGAGAAGAATTGAAGGGTTTGTTTACATGCAAGAGTGGTATCTGGCCGATAGTTGGCGCTGGTGGTCACACCCGCAACCTTCATAGCGATCGCTCGCGAGTTTTTGAGTGTGTTTTCTGTCGAGCCGCTGAGTAGCAGCTATTATATATTCACCGGGTAAGTATATTCAAAAATTTATTTTATAATTAAAATATCATTTTAATGCTTATTTCCAGAAAGTTAAAATTTTCATTGTTGTTATTATTTCTGGACTTTACAATGGGTCACGTGATAGATTTCATGTTAAATAAAGATGGAATACCAAGCAAGTTAAACTTTGAATAATTGAATGACCTGTTTATATAAAGATTAATGTATTCAAAAGTTTGGAATTATGCAAGTAGTTTTAAAGAATCATTAAGATATTGAAAATATTCAAGTTTAGTAATAATAATCCACTGTTGAATGGAATTTGAGAGATACATAAAATGCTTGTTTTAAAATTTCTCCATATCTGTATTATTTAAGAATATTCTTAAAAGCATGACTGAAATGTTTTATTTTATTTTTCAGATTATTGGCGTTCATAGGAAGTTGAAAATTTGGAGACACCACTGAAGATTTGTCTTTCAAAAGAGAATTCTGCTACATGGCCAGTCTCCTCTAACATAACAACTTTGTTATTAATGTAACTTTGTTATTAATGTATGTGTGTGAGTTATCTGTGATGGTCTGAATGTTTGGTAATTCTCAATACAGTAATACCTTGACATACGAGTGTCCCAACATACGAGAAATTTGAGATAAGAGGAAATTTTCAAGCAAATTTTTGCCCCGAGATACGAGACAAATTTGAGATACGAGGACATAAGATGTTATGTTAATATCTTTCAGTACTTGTACTTTTTTATATTGAAGGCTTAGTTAAAGGACCATTATAAGATTATGAAAATGGCTTCCACAGGTCTGTTTAGCTTTTCATTCTAAAATTTTCTGAGCCATGTACAGATACTCGTCAACTTATGACCGTTACTTCAACTGGTATGTTTGGTGACATGTAGTTACGATATTTGTCAAAACGAGAAATTTAGAGTTATAAATTACCAAATAGAGCATAATGTTAAGGACGACAAGTCAAAACTTGAAATTTAGCATTTGAAATAAGAAAAATATAATGTAGAGTATTGAAAATTGCCAAAGAACATTAATGAAGATGTAAGATTTAGAGTTACAAACTGCTATATACAGCTCAGTGTTGAAAATCCCAAGACAAAATGTGAAATTTAGCATTAAAAATCGGCTAATAATACTGTACAGCACTGTATTAAAGATTGGCATAGAACGCAAGTCAAAACATTAAATTTAGCATTAGAATTAGGTAACTAATACTGTAAAAGCTAGGAAATTATATCAATGATCCTCTGTTAACTATATGCGAGCATTTTCTCAATACCTTCATCACCTTGAGATCAGCTGGAGGACAAAACCAAAATAAAAACAGTCGGTAATTGCTGTTGTTAAAATACGCCTTAAATTGATGATAGCAAAGTACAAAATTTATTAAATGAAGTTCATTTAACATCGAAATCCAGCATTATTTTAGACATCTTTCAGTACGTATGTGTTATGTTGACGGCTAAAACTAGAAACCAGCTAACAAAATTGAATGACTTGTTTTAACCCCAGCCTATATTTAAGCAAAGTATGAGTTTTTGTGTGTTGCATTTAATAATCACTTTACAAGGAAACAAAGATCTGTTTCATCTGTAATATTTATGTAGGGCATCTCTGAGAGAGAGGGGGAGAGAGATACATTCTCTCTCTTTCTCTCTCAGAGGTGCCTTATATTTCATGTGATAACTAATAATGGTAGCTATAAACAAACTCTAAAAACTACAATATGCTATAACATGTTGCTGTTGATATCATATTCATTATGAAGATATTTTGAATAAGTTAAGAAATTATGTAAACGATGTATACTCCTTGTAATTCATACGTGCTCATATTTTCGATATGGTAGCAGCAGCTTGAGATCAAATCATTAAATTTAGCATTAGAAACAGGTAAATAATACTGTAAAAGTTAGGAAATTATATCAATGATCCTCTGTTAACTATATGAGAGCATTTTCTCGATACCTTCGTCACCTTGAGATCAGCTGGAGGACAAAACTTGAATAAAAACAGTCGGTAATTGCTGTTGTTAAAATACGCCTTAAATTGATAATAGTACATACATACATATACCAAGGCATTTCCCCCAATTTTGGGGGGTAGCCGACATTAACAAATGAAACAAAAACAAAAAAGGGGACCTCTACTCTCTATGTTCCTCCCAGCCTAACAAGGGACTCAACCGAGTTCAGCTGGTACTGCTAGGGTGTTACAGCCCACCCTCCCCCATTATCCACCACAGATGAAGCTTCATAATGCCGAATCCCCTACTGCTGCTACCTCCGCGGTCATCTAAGGCATCGGAGGAAGCAGCAGGGTTGATAATAGTAAAGCATAAAATTTATTAAATGAAGTTCATTTAACATCGAAATCCAGGATTATTTTAGACATCTTTCAGTACTTACATGTTATGTTGACACCTAAAACTAGAGACCAGCTAACAAAATTGAATTTGTTTTAACCCCAGCCTATATTCAAGCAAAGTATGAGTTTTTTGTGGGTGTAGCATTTAATAGTCACTTTGTAAGGAAACAAAGATTTGTTTCATCTTTTATATATATGTAGGGCATCTCTGAGAGAGAGGGGGAGAGAGATTCATTCTCTCTCTCTCTCTCTCAGAGGTGCCTTACATTTCATGTGATAACTAATAATGGTAGCTATAAACAAAATCTATAAAAACTACGATATGCTATAACATATTGCTGTTGATGTCATATTCATTATGAAGATATTTTGAATAAGTTAAGAAACTATGTAAACTATGTATACTCCTTGTAATTCATATGTGCTCATATTTTCCATATGGTAGCAGCAGCTTGAGATCAGCTGACCACAACCAAAGATAAAAAAAAGTTGGTAATTGTTGATTGTGAAATTGCACCCAAAATTGAAAAATAAAATACAAAAGTGGTTTAGCAAAGCACAATTAAATTTGTCAAAATCATAATTTTTAGATTGCGATAATATTGTTTGCTAAAATGAAATTAGCTGACTATCAGACAGATTTAATTAAGCAAAGTGTAAGTATATTTTGTGTGTAGTATTTAATATACACTTTATAAGAAAACAAAGGGTTTTTGTTTCTTCTGCTATATGTAGGTATAGTAAGACGTATCTGAGAGAGAGAATGTAGTCATATGATAACTAATAATAATAGCTACAAACTAAATGTATTATTATTATTATTATTACTGACTAAGCTACAACCCTAGTTGGAGAAGTAGGATGCTATAAGCCCAAAGACTCCAACAGGGAAAAATATTCGAGTGAGGAAAGGAAATAAGGAAATGAATAAACTGCGAGAAGTAATGAGCAATTAGAATAACATAAATGAAATATGAACCGAGTCTTATGTCTGGCTGCTCAATATAGAAACTGCTACAAGTTTGAACTTTTGAAGTTCCACCAATTCACCTACAGTACCTGATTAGGAAGACCATTCCACAACTTTGTCGCAGCTGGAATAAAACTTAGAAATCTGTGTAGTATTGAGCCTTATGATGAAGAATGTATGACTTAGAATTAAGAGCGTACCTAGTATTACCAACAAGATGGCACTGTCATGGAAGATCTGAATGAAAAGGATGGTCAGAATTATGAAAATCTAATGCAACATACATAACCAACTGATTGAATGACTGTGCAAGAGATTGATATCTAGGTAAGGAATAAGAAATTTAATAGACCGTAAGTTCCTGTCCAATGAATTAAGATGAGATTCTGCAGCTGAAGACCAGACAGGAAAACTATACTCAAAACAAGGTAGAATGAAATAATTAACATACTTCTTCAGAATAGATTGATCACCGAAAATCTTAAAGACTCAAAAAGCCAATTTTTTTATGCAGTTGAATAAGAGGCAGACCGAATGTGTTTCTCAAAAGTAAATTTGCTATCGGGAATTACAAGCAAAATTTTATGTCACAGATTTAAGAAAACCTTAGCAATGCTGAGATCCAGATGTTGAAGAGCCACTGTCCTCGATCTATTTACAATCATACTTTGAGTTTCGTTAGGGTTCAACTTTATGCCCCATAATTTACACTAAGCTCTAATTTTAGTTAGATCTCTATTAATGGATTCAGGAACCTCAGATTTACATGTGCAACAAGCTTGTGTTCCAGGCCAAACCACTTGTGTATATAGTATGAAAAGTAATGGGCTAAGAACACAACCCTGACGAACACTAGATATCACATACCTATACTCACTATGGTGTCCATCAATAAAAATTCTTTGCGATCTGTTACTTAAAAAATCAATAATGATTCTAAAAAAAAGATCCACCCACTCCAAACTGATTGAGTTTGAAAACATGGGCCTCATGATTCACATCGTCAAAGGCAGCACTAAAATCAAAGCTGATCATACGAACTTCCTGACCACAACTAAGACATTTCTGTACAACATTGGAGATTGTAAGAAAGGCATCACATGCGGTAATCAGTTGGACTTGAGCTACCACAAACACATTTACATAATGGAGTAACATTATCAAATCTCCAATAAGTGCTAAAAGAACCTCTTCTTGCTAACTTGCAGAAAATAACAGTCTTTATAAAAAGTAAAGGAAAAACACCATTTTGGTCTACACCTCTATAAGCATGAAGGAGGTACATTAAGAGAGATTTAATTTTATGAAACCAATAATCTAAACTTGTTAGCTTAGCCTCAGAAAAACAAAAATGAGGAAGATCAAGTTTCTCATTACTCAGCTTACTTTCAAACACATCAGCCAAAAGGATCGCCTTTTCCTTTGGACAGTGAGTGACAAAGTCATCTGGTTTAAGTAAAGAAGGAACTTGTATGTCTACGCCAAATAGTGCAGATTTAAGGGTAGCCCACCACTTATGTTCCTATGTTGTACAAAAAAGGATTTCTTTTATGGTAAATTGTATACCTTTTCAGCTGGAGCATAAACTCTGAGCAAAATCTCTTAGCTGAGTATAGTTATTCCAAGTCAAATCTGATCTGTTACCCTTCCAAAGATGATAGGCTTCCTGTTTCTCTAAATAAGCATGTCTACAATCATCATTGAACCAGGTTTGTCTCTCACACAAAAAAGGATATGCCCATCTATTATGTTGACCAGATCCTCAGTCAAAAGAACAACAGGCTCAACATTTTTACAATTGTGACCAATTCATGTTAAAAAAATCAATCAAAATGCTATTCCAGTCTGCTGGAGATTTTATATAAATCTTACATGAATATGATACATCAGGGACAGACTGCTCAGTCTTCTATACTAATGAAATTAAGGTATGATTAGATGTCCCAACTGGAGAACCAACCTTACTTAGTATAACACAAGGGGAGACAGTGTATTCTAGGTCCAAGCAGTTACCAGACCTGTGAGTAGCTTCACTTATGATTTGCTCACAGCCTGATTCAGAGGTAAAGTCCAAAGCTCTTAAGCTATAGTGATCAGTAGGAGAAACAGAATTTAACCACTCCCTATTATGAGCTTTGAAAATTCCAACAAAAGCAACATAGGCCTTTTTATCAACTTGTATCTTAACCCATACTGGTAAGAAGACAATTGAAGATAGAATCATCCATGTCTGGATTCCAGTAGATCCAACACAAGTAAACTTTGTTATACCTGCCACAAACTTTTATGACTTGAATATCATGACAACCACATTTGTAGCAGGACGTATGTAAAGCAGGGTACTCAGTCCTGATATACACTGCAATTTTCCTTGCCCTAGGAATGGCATCCTGTTTCAAAATTATTAGCTTCTTAAAACCAGTAATGAGCTCAGATGAGTGCCTCATTTGAGAAACCAAACTTTATGAGCATAGAAGAATATCATACTGTCTGGACACAACTGTAATGTCTTGAATATTGGCATGCAGACCACGAATATTGCAATACAATAGACAACACTGGAAAAGTCTAGGGCGTATTGGTCCTGGATTTTGCTCAATGTTTCCAGACAGGATAAGAATTAAAAGCAACAAAAAAAGATTCATTATACTTAAAAATTAACCTAAGACTAATAATTTAAAAAAAAAATGTACAGAAATAGATATATGAAGTGATTATACAATCATTAGAATAGAGATAAAAACTTGGATGAAATTGGTCAACAATGCAGAGCCAACACACCATGCAAAGCTAATTACCCTTTTTATGAAGATAAAGAAACAGATAAGGCAAAGACAGCATCTTCATAAACCGCAATGAATCCATGCATGGCCCTCCTATTAAGTCTTCCAAACACATTTCAAAGAAAACAGGAGGAAGAGGAAACAGAATAATGTTCCTGAGTGAACCCTCAAGCAAGAAAACTCTACCCCAAGACAGTGAAAGGCCATGGTACAGAGGCTATGGCGCTACCGAAGACTAAAGAACAATTGTTTGATTCTGTAGTGTCTTTCTCCTAGAAGAGCTGCTTACCATAGCTAAAGAGTCTTCTACCCTTACCAAGAGGAAAGTTGCCACTGAACAATTACATTGCAGTGAATGAATGAATGATAGTTTGGTAACCTCAGTGTTGTCAGGTGCATGTGGAAAGAATAGGCCAGACTATTTGGTGTATGTATAGGCAAAGGAAAAATGAGCTGTAACCAGAGAGAGGATCCAATGTAGTAATGTATGGCCAGTCAAAGGACCCAATAACTCTTGTTCAGTATGCTAGAACATATTGGTACCGATGTAATACTCATTATGAAGATGTTTTGAATAAATTAAGAAATTATATAAATGTTACTCTGATATTCGTATTTGTGCATATTTTCGATATACTGTACTGTAGTAGTAAAGCTTGAGATCAGGTGATTACAACCAATAGTAAAAAAGTCAGTACGTGTTGACTGTTGAAATGCCGCTAAAATTGAAAAAATAGATAATACAAAAATGCTTTAACAAAGAATAATTAACTTTTTTTAAATCATGATTTGGTAGAATGTGATAGTGTTCTCAGCTAAAACTAGAAATCAGCTGAGGAAATCGCATCACATGTTATAAGCCTAGCCTATGATCAATCATAGATTTAATCAAAGTATAAGTTTATTTTGTTCATGGTATTTAATAGATAATTTGTAAAGAAACAAAGATCTCAATACAGTACTGTACAGTATCATCAGCCGATCATAACCATAATGTATTTATGGAGTATAAATTTATTTCATAAAATCTAATTGACACTTTTAATAAGGAAACATATATTTGTTGATAAACCATGACTATAGGATGATTACGGCATCATGACAGTATAACATACTTATGGTAATTTAAGATGGGTTGACCTATGACCTGTTTGTCGGAACCAAACACCGTCGTAAATTTGTAAGTCAACGAGTATCTGTATACTTTCAATGGTTTTTTTCTGTTGAGGGCTTAGTTGAAGGTCCATTATAAGATTTTAAAGATGTCTTACTCAGGTCTAGTTTTTCACTTAAATATTTCCTGAGTCGTATACACTTTCAATAGATTTTGTGTTCAAGGCTTATGAGATTTAAAAAAATTTCTTCTGCAGGTCCAATTAGCTTTTTTTTCTTTAACATATCCCAAGCTATAAACAGTACTTGACATTCCCATTTAATTATCTTGAAATGCTATTTTGAGTATTCTCATCCTTTCAAATAATTTTAACTTAAGTTATGTTGGATTATTTTTCAATGAGCTTGATGTCTTGTTACTATCCAGTTTCACACCATTTTCTTATTTTCATAGGAGTGAAATGGAATTTTTGATTGAATAAGAACAGGCAAATGTGGATGAAAGTATTTTAGAGTCTAAGGAAAGAATTTAATAGAAAAAAATATAAGAGGAAAGTAACTCTTTGGTGCCTGTACAGCTGAGATTGATTATATGGATTGTAGAATGTCTTTTGGGAGATTAGAATAAGAGAAACAGTGTAATGTGTGAGAAATCTTGCAAGATTTATATGGTTCTTGTTTCATTTGACTTCCATTTTGTGAAGTATTGGTGGTTGAACAATTATAATATTTTGATGGTTTAGAGATGCCAGCGAGCTTAATTAAAGGTTTTTGTGGATTTCAAGGGATAAGGTACGGTAATTATTCATGTAAAGAGTATGTTTTGAATTTTGAATATTTCCCATTGATAAATTACTGAAAATTATTCAAAGTATATTCATTTGTACTGAATTAGGTACACTATATTTATGTGGCTGACATATATGTTGTGTTTCGTTCAGAATACATACAGACAATTACTTTTTGTGAGCTTTTATGGAAAAGGCCATCTGGATACCATAAACTTTGAATTTTAAGATCAATAGGTTACGAGTAATTCAAGTCAATTCTGCCAGTTTTATAGTTCCTCTAAAGTAGAGTTAATTTCTCATTAGATCTCAAAGATTTTCAGCCTGGAAAGTAACATTTGTCCTAATTTGAGTTTATTCTCAGACTTCTTATTTTAGTTGATGAGAGGTTAGTTAATTGTATATGTATATCTCAAGTTAGCTTTTGAAGAAGCACTTTCATAGTTATTTTAAACTTTGAGTTTCAGATAGTTTTAGTTACCTTTATTTCTTCAACTTGTTTGTCTTTCAAAAGGAGGTTGACCAATTTCATAAGACTTAGGTTTGCCTTGAATAAACACTCATAAGCATATTGCAGAATCCATTTTTTTTATAAATATGACAAATTTGGAAATAATTTGTACTTTTCCTGACTATACAAACATGATGTTCTTTACTAGGGGTAGATTCAGCTCGCTCTGAATCTAATCGTAGTAAAGAACGAATGTTTGTGTTTCGTGTTGAAACAAAATAAAAGTTATAGCCATTGTATAAAAATGTATGAAGAAGCAAAGCACAGGCTGAAAATGTTTTGTATTAAAGAATGTCATATGATATACGAAGTTAGGACTTAGTGAAATCAGTGTTCTTTACAAATTTAATAAGTTTACTTCTCTCTTTACTTTCAGAGTGTAAACCCTACCCTAGTAGAGTTCATTTCTTGGTTATTTCTAGTTTAAAACAGTTTATTTATTTTTTCCATTGTCAGTCAGTATTTCGAAAGCCCCATTAAAGCCACTGTGTCGAGTCTAGTGCAATAGGAAGAGTTTAACTTTGTTAATACTACAAACATGAGTGTACTTTTTGACGTATGGTTTTGTAATGAATATTCTGCCTGTATCAGCAGCATTCTATATTTTGGGAAACTCAAGGTATGTTAGGCTCATAGAATTTCTATGAAGCATCCTTTTATTAATTTAACATTATTACTGATGTTTTATTAAAGCTAAGTTTATAGAGAACATTATTATAGGTGCATTAAGTTTAAGCATTTCTAATCCCTCGTGGTCTAGGTATCATGTAAACTAGATTTCCTTAGGCCACTCTCAAAAAGCTCACTGGCATTCTCTGTACATTTAATATCCGCTGTATTTTCTGTTTAGCTTTTTTATTATTAACAGACAGAGCACATTTTGCTTCTCAAAAGAGTTGGTTTGGTTATGAAGCAAAGATTCAGTTTGAAACTCGCATGTGATTATTTTAAAGTTAACAACAAGAATCCTTCAAGCTAGGAAGATGAAGCTATGAAGGAAGTCATTATTTTTATTCAGCATATATTTATCATAAAGTAGCTTCACCAGAATTCTTAGTCAAATTTCTATTATCTAGTCTATTTATTAGTCAGTCTAGAGTAGGGTAATATTTATATATGGATAATCAAGTACTATAGAACTGAAGTCTATAGTCATTATTAACTAGTTTTAATTGAGACTAGTTTGATTAGAGATTTGAATTCTATTTCATATGTTAAGTTCTGTGGCTTTTTGCAGTCTTCATTTTTTACTTTCAAAGCCTTTTTAAATTTTTTTGACATGGTTACGTTTACTATATTTGGGAATAAGAAGATTATTTATCCTTTGTTAGGTACTACAAATGTGTTCTGCCTGTTGATAATCATAGTAGACTTTAGTATACATAGGATGTTCTTCAATATCCCATTGCAGCATTGGCCAAATCTTAGAATTTTAAAAAGTAATGTATTGGGAAGTGTTTTCATTGCTGTGAGATTACCGGTAAGTTTTGATCAGGAGAGGAAGTTTTTCTTGTAGTCTGAAAAGGTGTTTGTTCATACTAAAACCAAGACTGTTTCTAGAGATTATCTAGAGATCACCACTTGTTGAAGTGCTGACAAAAAGATGAAACTGGAAATATAGTTAGATGATAGGCTATAAAAGCTGAAAAACTGTCTTCTTTTAAATAAGTTAGAAATTCCCACTTCTTGCAGTTAAATTTCCAAGTGAGACTGATATCTTAGTCTTGATTAATTAGCCTGATGAGTGAAATTTAATGAGTGTAGATTTGTTTGATTTTTGCTACATATCAAGTAGACTTAAGTTAGTTTAGTGATATCTTAATAGTTAAAGCATAGCTTGTGCTACTGGGTCTTTTTTTGCATAATGTTTTGTTATCCATCAGAATAACGGATTAGTTGGGGTGGTACTTAATTTAATTTTGATAAAACTTTCAAGAAGTTTTTGTAGAGATCAGTAAGGTTCTGTCACTGTATGTTTGTTATGTTATGAACTTCTTGGTCTGCTTTGACAGAAAATGGCATCATTTGCACAATAGTTTTAGGGTCTGAATATATTTTGCAAAAGTACTACTTATCTAAATCTTTCATATCAATTTGTTTTAATGGATATTGAGTAGCAGTGCAGAGAGTTTAAAAGATATGAATTTTTGTTTACGATGAAAGAGTTTTATGATAAAATACTGAGGTCATAAACCTTTTCAGGAAATTTCTTGCTTGCTAGATAGCTGTAGTTAATGTTGCGAAGGCTTAGATTTTAAAATGGTTTGATTATTATGAATATTATAGTTTAAAAGTCTGCACAGTAAAGAGTTTGGTCATTGCTGCAGTGTGGGTTTATAGAGATTTATGTACTGTATGTTATTGTACATATCAAAAGATTTTGTGACTTTAATTTTGTTATTGTTAAAGAGAGCTTTCATGTTTAAAGTCAGTTAGTTATGTTTTGAAATTGACATTGTAATTTCTTTTGATGTAAGACTGGGCTTCCACCTTTAGTTTAGACTGAGGATTATTCTTATTGACATATCTATTATTATTGTTATTATTATTAATAGCTAAGTTACAACCTAGTTTGAAAAGCAAGATGCTATAAGCCCAAAGGCTCCAACAAGGAAAATAGCCCCTTGAGGAAAGGAAGACTAGAAAACAATGGTTTGATTTTAGTGTCATAAGAATGCTGATTACCATAGCTTAAGAATCTCTTCTACCCTTACCAAATGAAAAGTAGCCTCTGAATAATTACAGTGCAGTAGTTAACCCCCTGAGGGAAGAAGAGTTTTTCGATTATCTTAGTGATGAGGAAAGAGGAGAATGTGTAAAGCATAGGCCAGACTATTAGGTGTATGTGTAGCCAAAGGCAAAATGAGATGTAGCCAGAAAGGGATCCAATATTGTAATATGTAGCCATTGAAAGGACCCAATAACTTTAGACCCAATAACTTTAGTGGAAAAGAATGAGGGACAGTAACTAAAAGTAATCAGTAGATATGAAAATAGCAAGACTAAAAAGCCCCAGAAGAATATGGATCAAGAGAGTAGATGGAACTTAAATCTATTCGCATCTAACTCCATAAAGGGGAAACCCAGTGCAAGAATTTTCAATATGATGCTTTAACAAGTTAGCAACGGAAATAATATTGTTTGATAGTTTGGCATTAATGAAACAAGTTACAGTATTCAGTTAAGGTTTGTTTTGACCTTTATTAATGGAGGGTTAGTATACAATATGCAAAAGTAATTGTAATCATTGATTGGTTGGTTAGGTAAGGATTACGAATATAGCTATACAATATTGCTTTTATATTCCTCGTTCAGAGTAAGTTTTTCTGAAAATATTTCTGTTGGTCAATTTTATGAGTGTTTAGAGAATAAAAGCAAGACAAACATTTTGTAAATGCTTTAAACAATTAGAACTTACGATTCTGAATTATGATAATTATAGATACAGCTGATTATATGTTACACTGCTAAACCATAATCATACCACTACAGTATTTGATAAGTTTGTTTTGCAGATTAGTCAAATGTCTTACCATTGAGTTAAACACTATCCCAGTCTTATGTCAAAAGGAAATCCATTTTGTAACTGACATTGCTAGTGTATTGAATCTAAAGTTAAAGTTCTCTTCCAGATGTATATGTAGATAAACTTGGAAAGAATAAAATAAAGGCTTCTAGCCACACCTCAAGGGGCTGAGCTTACAGAACAACTGGTGCTATTACGACCTCCCTCCCTGCTTGCCAGAGGCCATGCAGTCGTCAGACGGTCCCAGAGCTACTTCTATTGCAGTTGTGGTATGTGTGTTTTTTGGAATGGAAAATTGATTATTTGACTACTGCTTGTATACTGGGAGCATTCTTTCACTATGTCATTTTCCAGTTGGTTAGTATTTACTGAAATGGGTTATCTCGATTAAACTTTGATAAGAACGTAGAAAAAGTTATAGATTGAGATTATGCTGTTGTAGTTTTTATCTTTTTTATGAAGTTTACTTAGATGAATTATAATTCTAGAAGGTTGTTTTCAAATGTCACAGAAACAAAGATAATCTTGAAATCTGAAAGACTTGATAATTTTGAGTCACAATTGTAATTTGCCCGACTGTCAGAGTTTCTAAGTTCCATTTCACTAACATAAACAAATTTGCTTTTTGAAATTATAACTGATTGGATAAGTGAATTTAGATTTTTTTGGCTTTTCATTGAACATAGACCATCTATGGCAAAGCTGCTTTGTATTATTCTTTGTGAAGTTAGACCAGTCATATTAATTCTAGACTTGCATAATGATGGACTAAAGAAATACAGTACCTGGAAGGTATTTAAAACATGACTACAGTAGTTTGGTTACTTTGCCATAGAAGTGATGGCTTCTTCCTTATCAGATATTTTCTGGGGGTGGTTGAGTTTTGCTGTATAATCTGATTCCTATAGTGGTTGTATATAATAGATCGTAAGTCCAGATTTTATGAAAATAGTCTTCAGAAAGCTAAAGAATTAGCCACAGGTCTTCCATGTTACTTGTAGAATGAAAACACTTGGATAAACTACTTATTCTGCTATTAAGATGCTGATTTGCTAAGATATTATTGTGTTTCAAATGGGACTTTATTTGTCGAGCAATTAACCTTGTATGTACTGTATAAGTAAATGGATTGATTAAAAAGGACTAATTTTGTACTTTTTGTGAGAATTGTCTGAATATAAACAGTGTGTGTGCTTAGTTACACATAAGAATTTTGGAATGTAGCATTACTTCTTGGAGAAAACATAACAGTTAACTTATTGAAATTTTGTACCATTGCATTTGAAGAAACAAAAAAGCACAAAGAATGTGAATGTAAGAATTGTTAATTCAAGGACCTTTTTAATTTATGAGTTGACATGTCACATGAAGGACGCAGAAGAGTTTGGGCACATTTTTCTTTATATTAGGGTTTTGAAATCTAACTAGAAAGGTGACCAGCATCACCCTGTACATGTCTAATTTTCATCGCATGTGCTGTTCCTCTGTGGGTGATCGAGTGAGGAAAAGTGAACAAGCATCTTTGTTGCATCATTTCATCCCGAGGTAATGCAATTACTTTACATTTTAATGAAATCATATGTATATGTTTTGGAATTTCCTCTTAATCTGTAGCTGAAGCAAATGGCTATGCTAATTTTGAGTAGACTCATTGTTCTTGAGAAAATTATTGTTTTTTCGTTCCTGGAAGTGGATTAGAAATTGTGGTCCTATAAAATACCTTGAAGCTTAGTATGATGATGTCGTTGTCATGTATTGGAGTATGTCTGTAGATAGGGAAGGATTTGGTATAGGGCCTATTGCTGATGTGTTGTGAGGGCTTTTCAAAAGCCAAGTTGTGTTTTTCTTGAAAATTTTCAGTGATGTTCTCTGAAAGTTTGGTTTTATCCAGCTTCCTTTTGTTGTTGATTTTTTTTATGCACTTTTAAATCTACATGTGATATGGAGAGAATATGATTATCTTCAATATTGCATTGCTTATTTGATAGTTATTGTTGGAGATTTTTGTTATCCTAAGTTTACCAAGATTGGCAAATGTGAAATTTGGATGCTTTGGGAAATTAAGTTATTCTATGGTTCTACCAAAGGATAAAACATATTGCACTTTCAAATCCTGTTGTTGTTGGGGTATTAAAGCCAACACTTGTTGTTGGCACGGGCCTTTCCCTTGGTTGGCCCGTAGTTCAAATCCTGTAAGCATGGCCATACTTTAAGCAAAGATTACAAAATGGCAGTTGTTCAAGCTGTTTCTTTTGTTCATATGCCATGAACCCTTAGTACACAAGAACCTGATAATAAATGGAAATCTATAGATAATAACTGTATCAAACATAAAGTCAAGATTTTTTAAAGCAGAGGAGTTGGAAAAGAACTAGTGTTTTTTTATCAAACTGGAGGTAGATATGAGATTGATAAGATTATGATGAGCATTCGTTTTATTCAGTTTATCTTACAAGTTAGAGGCCTTCAAAGAGTGAGCTGTCATGACAGATGTCTTTCATATTATGATTATAAAGTAGTTCATCAAGATGTCTTATTTGCTATACTTTACTCACGTAGGACGTACACAGGGATTTTTATTAAACAAATTTGAATAGAATATGTGAAAGTAGGAGTAATAAGACTGCTAAGTGAGAAGAGACAGAAGGAAAGCAATGACAGATACAAGACGGTGTTGGTTAGAGTTAGTATTGAGATAAAATGCTAGGTTATCTGACTGCCGAATCAGTTGAAAAATAGATAGAGAAGAAATGTGGTATAGTCAGATAAAATAACTTAGTGTGGAAGCAACAAAATGAAAACCTGTAGGAATTTCATTGAAAAACTTTGCTGAGATTAAGCAGGAATTCAGGCAGATGATAAACTCATTCCGAGATGTTGAGCACCAATCAGGAATCAAAATATCAACCCTAACATTTTGTTAAAAGATTTAAAGGTTGGTATCTCGTCCATTTTATATCAGTCGTTATTGTTAGACACTTATATATACTGATAAGAGTGGTAATACATTACAGCAATGAAGAGTACCTAATAGAGCAGACTCGTTTTGATTTCCTTATCATAAAACTATCAGAATTTGTTCAGTATGATGAGAATGAAATTCACAGTTTATTGATGACTATCATCATTTTATGGCATAATGGTTTTAACCTATTGGTAAAGGATTCCAAAGCACACCTATTTTTTTTGTTTTCATTGAAATGGAGGACGTATTGAGAGCGGGAAAGATTATTAAAACTAAAAAGAGGATTGTGTAAATTGTACAATGTTCAGCTTACACTATCTGTAGAGAAGTTTTATGTGGTACTGCTGAACTTACTCCTCTTTAGAAAAGTTACTTGGCAATTCATTGTATTAGTTTTGGTCGTTCTTAAGAGTCAAGACTTGAGATTAGAGGGTACTTTTGGGAGACTGTGATGTAAAATATATCTTCACATTATCCATGGATGCTGTATTTCTACTGTCAGCCATTGTTCAGAAATTTTGTATTAACTTCTGGCCTTATGGGTTGTCTTGTGTTTTAGAATCCAAATCTTGTAAAGCAGTGATTCATGTCCTTATTTCCAAGAGTTATTTTCTTATATTCACGAATTATAAAACTTTTCACAAGGTTCACTTTCTTCTAACAACAATTTGGAGTTTTCTTGCTTACAGTGCATTCCAAAATCTGTTCAGTGCTTTGAAAGATTTAGTGTGCCCTTTTTTTTCTATATCACCCAGTATAATGTCTTTCTGAGCTGGTCTTTTGCCTTTCTTATATGAATTTATACTCTTAATTTACTTTTTTTCCAGTTAAGAGAATGTGGTTATTGCTAAATCTATTCTAAATTTTTTTCCCATTTATTTGATTAATGTCATTTGCACCTTTTTCCTGAACTTATTCTGCTCAGGCCTGGGAAATTTATTTTTGATTCAGTTCTTACAACTGGTTTTGATTTTTTCTTCTAAAGGTTTAATTTTGTGTTTTATGATTCTTCGTCCAATATGAAAGGTTCATGACACCATACCTTTCGTTTGTAAACAATTTATTTTGTGGTTAGTCGTAAAGCCGTGATGTATTTTAATGTTTTGTGTAAAATATCTGGATGTTCCTTGCATTGATAAATCACCACTAAATTTCTTTTGTGCAGATCTGAGGAATTTACTTTAGATTTCCATTCGGAAAGTGGCCAATTTGCTCTTCAGACATGTTTACTTTTTCTGTACTCATATCTTGGATGTCTTCTCGAATGTAAATACAGTACTCCATGTGTTGGATGTTTTCTTATTTCTTTGAAATATTTCCTTCCTTTCTCATGTCATTTTAAAGCTTTTCATCTTATCAGCTGCCCCTTTTGTTTTTCTTAAGCGGAAGTCAAAGCTCAACTCTCTTCCATCTGATGTCACTTCCTTGAGCATTCGTCTTTTAACTGTTCACCTGAGCTGCTTTTGGAGCCAGTTTTATTTCTTGATGTTTGGTCCCTTTCTACAATAAGGGAACTGATTATTTTACAAACTTCTAATTTTCCTAGCAGGAAAATCTTACTTCCAATGTCTTTACTGTCTCGTTATTACACATAAATTCCAGTGCTTTTCTATTATCTGGAAATAGTTTTTGTTTTCTGTACATATCACTGGATGTTTTCTACCTGTGTTAAATCATAACTTAGCAGCACTAAATTTTCATAGTATTTATAATTAACTATATGAAAGGCTGTGCTTTTGGTTAGTATTTGAACTGACTAATTTCTGTTATCAGATCAAGGTTATCTTTCATCAGTATTGACTCTTGAGTAATTCATATGATCTGACTTCAGCATTGCTTATGGATTGGGTGTGTAGCTTCTTTATGGGTTAGAAAGTTAATTGATTTGTAAGTTCTACAACTTCTTGTATAAACTTTGTAGCTTTGAGTCCTGGTTGAAGTTAGATGAGCCAAGAAAGGGATGATCTTTGATGTGAAATACTTTATAACAATGAGAGAGGTGACAGAATGTTCTTTTTTTTATATGTGGTAGGACTAGGAGATGGGCTAAACCTTTCTTTGTATGGAGTCAGTCAGGAGGAAAAAAGCCAAAATTTTTCCTTAGAAGTAATTTCTACATACCAAAGAAGGTAGTTCCTTTTCAGGTATTGATTGTCGTTATTGTGACAAATGTACTGAATGGCATTGATCTTGGTATGTAGTTTTAGAATGATATAGCATGCTGTCTTTTCTGCTATTACTGCAGGGGAAAAGCGTCAGGTCACTGGAGTGGATTGCAAGTTATTTTTCCCCTTCACTTACAGGTCTTGTGATGGATTTTGTTTTATTCTAGTTTTACAGTTAATTCATAGCTGGTTACCTTAATTGAAATGAGTGTTTTTAGTGATGCTCTATAGTTGAATATGTTATGCTTCTTTAACACTTGGCAAATATTGTTGCAAGCACTGCCATATTACACTTGTGTCTTTCAAGTAAATGATAAAGTAGAAATTTGTAATCAATTTGCAATTATAAAATTGACTTTGATGTTAAGTGATGCTCATTGGAGGTCAGGTTCATTGATTCTTGGTATTCTTGTATGACTTAGAATCAAATCTGCTTTTGACTTTTCTTGATTCTTGGTATTCTTGTATGACTTAGAATCAAATCTGCTTTTGACTTTTCTGTCTGGTTTGTTGTTTGTTTGTGCTCTGAATATGATATGGGTTTATTCAGCTAATCTATCATTTATATTATCTGATCTTTACCCATACAACAATGGGTTGGTTGTATTCCATCAGACACTGTTTCAAAGGGTTTCTATGATCTCCTGCCATTGCTGTCATCAAACAAATTTATTGGTGGTGGGCCTAGCCTTTAAATTAATAGTACAACTGCAAAGCAGTCGTTTTCACAGTTATTGGCAGAGGTCATAGCCTTTTGCCAAAAAGCAAGACTGCAAGACAATAGCTTTCTTTTAGTAATTTTCTATGACAAGCAGTACATATAGTGGTAGTATTCTTACACTCTTACCACAAGGAAATTTCTCTTCCCTGAAAATGCTATTCGTTAATCCTGTCTTAGGTTTAGTTTGTGAGACATTGTATTATTTGGATGTTGTTGCATCTTCCTTTTCAATAAAAGATTCCACCATTAGTCTGGTGCTTGCTACTGTTCATGTATTTGTCTGCAGCCATTTTGTTTCTTATCGCACCTTTGTTTTACCCATTGGAGTGCTGAATCGTTTGCTGTTCTTAGATCCATGTCCGAACAGGTGGGGTTCTTTTGGGCAGCTACACAGGATGTGATTCATTGTTTGTATTGGCTCCTTGCAGGAGGATTCAGCACCATTTGTGTAAACCTATATCTGAAGTATATCCCCTGTCCTACTAGGTTTTCTTCTTCCACTAATCAGGGTGACCCATTTCTTCCTGGTAAGGGAGAATCCACAGGGTAGGTCATCTCTAGGGTTAGGGAAGGCATTGTTAGTGTTCTGACTGTCACTTGCTCTCCATATATGCAGTCTGTATTTTGATAAGGATGAGGTCTCTCGTTCTTTCATGGTCATGAAGCTCTTCTGTGATTTCAGACGTCTTCTTGTTTCGCGATGAGTGTAGAGTGGGTGCTTGGGATCATTTGCTTGCTGGGTCTTTTCCTTTAAAGCAATGGCATTTCGACGGATGCCAGGTGGTGCGATACTGACTAGTCTGTATAAAGCTGGTTGGGGAGTTGCTCTCAATGTACCAGTGATTATTCAATATCGTTTATTTAGCTCAGTATCCACTTTTTTGGCGTGGCTTAATATTCCCCACCTAGAAGCATAATATTCTGCACTGGAGTAACTTAGTGTTAAGGCTGCTTTAATTTTTTTGCATCAGCTCCCCACTTGGTGGATGCTATTTTGCTGAGGAGGTTATTTCTGGTGGCCACTTTTTTCTTGAGATTATTGACATGCTACTTTAAAGTCAGTGTTCTATCAAGAGTCACATCAAGACAGACTAGATGTGGATGGTTTTGCAGTGTTTTGTTTTCCCATTTTAATTTCAGTTTTCCCTATCCCTGGTGGTTGTTACGATGGAATGAGCATACTTTGGTTTTCATGGCATTTTTTTGTAATAAACTGAGAGAGATGATTATGCCCTCGTCAGTCGCCTTTCGACGGTTTAAAAGGACCTTGACTGTGTTGCAATGCAGAGATTGTCAGCATATATAAAACTCTGAATGTCTTGGAGTCGTAGTAGGTCATTCGTGTAGACGTTGAATAATAATGGAGCTAGTGCAGAGCCCTGCTGATCCACCCTTTCAGCAGGTATTGATGAATAATGTGCAATTGATAACTTTTTGCTGCTTTTATTACCGTATCTTGTTTTGGGAGGTACTATGTGTATTTAATTGCTATGTGAAGCCATTTCTGGATGTGGTTGTAGAAGGGCAGCTGTATTATTTTGCATCCTAATCTTTCCCTACTGTTGTATAGTAGTTCGCTTTCCTCGATGTTATGTAAAAGGATCAAGCTTTGTATTATGTTATGAGTACCCTTCATTTTTCTATGATTTTCTTATGGTTATCCTCACAACCTTGCTATATTGCTAGCGAGTCTATTTGCATGCTTGTTGCCCATTACCTGCGCTCCTTTGCGTGTGATAGTCTGCAATATGCTAGAGTTGTTTTGCGTATTGAATAAAGTGATGCATCACAGCAATTGATCTTTGTTTCTTCTCTGCATTTTGTATTTCCTCATTTTTTCCCATTGCCATTTAGCCCAAATTTAGAAATCCAAATCTCATTTGCTGTGAGACTGAAGTTCATTCTTACTTCAAGGTATGAGTAAAGAATCTTTTAAGCTGGACGTGGTATTCCGATTGCTTGCATGTTGTTGGCATCAAATTGATTTGATAGCTTATGTGCATTTATCTGCTATTGGAGATGGACTTTTGCTTTTCCCCATGAAAAGAAGAAAAGTACTACTTTGTGGACAGATTGAATGGGAATCTGTATTAAGACTTGGCACAATTATTACCATTTGATCAGTCTTTGTTCATAGGACTTTTCATCCTCTTTGCTTTGTATAATCGGCCAAATCGGATGCTGTTCTTTTTGTACTGTTGGTAATATTTCATCCATTTGTTTGTTGCCATTTGATGAACATAGTACAATAGATTTGATTCATTCCTAACTATTTAATTGCATTGATAGAGCATTTTTTCTCAAATGGTGTAGGTTGTATCTGTTTAGAATTTGCCGTTTTGTCAGTCAGATGGTGTGAAGTTATGTGTAAGGTATTCGAATTGATACAGTATTAAGGAAAACCAAAGATTGAAGATAGCAATTTGCACCAATTCACATAATTAGAAAGGCGCACTGAATAAATTTTGCCATTTGGTTCACAGAACATGCAGGAAATTACTAATATATACAAATGTTTTGATATAATGTAAAGGTCAGGTAGTTTGTTGCCTGCCAAGGAAGGTATTTGACTGCTGCTTTATGGTATCTAAGACTTCCTTAGTGCCATAGGCACGTCTCTCAGAGCCTTGCCTAGGTGGGTACGATGCCTGTGCTAACTCGTCCGTGTAGGGGAATGCAACACTAGTTCGATCTGCCGTCTCGCTGGGATGAAGTTAGCGGGCGTCAGGGTAGTACCCTGCACAGATGTCATCCCCTTTTCCAAAGTCTTTTGTTCATCAAAGAAGCATCGCGTGAATGGTGTTTTTAGGTCATGTATTTGGTTTTGCTGCTTTCTTGGAAGATTTTGAAACCTTGTATATTGAACTGTGCTTGAAACAAAGACTCGTGCCTTCAGCTGTGACTTGTCACTTTTAAGTAAATTACAAATGTCTGAACATTAATGATGATTCATTCACATTTTCAAGTTGCTTTTTGCTGTTCCAACTGATGCAATGGTATAAATACTGTAGAATTTAGGTTAACTATTATGTAATTCACATGAATAAATACTGCATGATTTAATTCCTGCGTTTGACTATGCACACACTGTTTATTCTGGACAAAGTAAACGGTTACATGCGCATGAAAAGTAGTGAAATATTTTCTTTTTAATCAAAACATTTGGTTGCAAATGCAAGGAAAATGTTTGCTCGGACCTTTAGGTCACATTTAAAATGCATCTTAGTTTGGTAAATTGTCATTTATTTAGTCAGAATTTATTCTGCATATCCAAGTATTATCGGCCTGAAAGGAATGTGGAAGTTACGGCTAATGACAATGTTTTCTGAATACACTATTTTCTTATACTGGACTTTTTTCTAAGGTATGCATTCCATTATAGAAATTGGTATTTACAACATTAAATTCCACCCCCAGAAGTGTCTTATAAAGAGGACACCTTTCAATCATATGGTATTGCTACCCAGGTACTTATCTTGTGCATTATACCTTCCATGCACATTTCTTTCTGACCATTGTGCAGTAGGAGTTACTTTGACTGTCCTCTTCAAAAGGAGTATGACACTATCTAGTCAAAGATGGTCTTAGGGCATTGAATGGGTAAAAAAAATATAAATTTAATGCCCAATCATAATTTTATAATGCAAATTTGCTTGTAAGTTAAATGGTACTTTAAAAAATCTGGCAAGTAGCCAAACTGCAAGCGTGACTTGAGAAGTTTTTTTCAAGTACTTCTGGGTGTAGGATTACTTTTCACTGTAACATTTTGATCAACTTCAAGAATTTCATCTAAGTCAGAACTTTATGTAAAGTATAAAATATTGGCAGGATTGTTTTGAAGTTATAATTACGTTCTTATCAACTTTCGTGATATTTTTCATTTCACTGAATGTTAACCAAAACTGGAAGATGGTGTAGTGACAGAACACTTTCATTAAAAAAATTCAGTTGCCAGATACTCATATCAATTTTCCATTCTTAAGAAAGACACACTTCAAAACTGTTATGGTAGTTTTGCTCTAGGATCGTTTGACTACTGTATTAGTTCTCTGGCCTGCAGGGCAGCAAGGGAAGGT
Organism: Palaemon carinicauda; assembly: GCF_036898095.1. Classification (NCBI taxonomy): domain Eukaryota; kingdom Metazoa; phylum Arthropoda; class Malacostraca; order Decapoda; family Palaemonidae; genus Palaemon; species Palaemon carinicauda. The sequence goes on from NC_090769.1 coordinate 33,536,920, forward strand.
CTCTCAGTGCCTAGTTCTGTAAGGTCAGCCCCTATTTTGGGGGGGACACTAATATATAGGGGAAAAAAATTAAAAAAACATAATTTTATATTTATGTAACTTAAAAATATATTGTACTGATGTTAAATAAAAGTTTGTTGTTAAATCAAGTATTTTATTGGTCCTCTTAAATGTATTTTTAGTACATGTTTCCTTACATAGTAACTTTTCATAATTTTTATACACAATGTATAATAAACAATAAAGTAACACAAAATTTAATAATTCACACAATTACCTAAATTATTGATGAATCACAGTAATATAAAATTTTAACTTGAACAAATTCAAACGTTCAGGAGTATTACAATCCCAAATAATTTTTAGATGTACTGTTCTCATTGTTGTTCACCTTGATCACTTTGAAGTTTAATTTCTTGAAGTTTGAGAAATGCACTATATAATCCTTTTACTATAGTTGTGATATCAGTAGGGCAGCATGAGAACCGCCGGACCAATATCACTGCTTTAGTTTAAAGATTATGTAGTACATTATTCAAACAACTTCAAGAAATTATTCTTGAGTGATCAACAACAACAATGAGAACAGTACATCTCAAAATGATTTGGGATTGTAAAAACTCCTCAACCTTTATCTCTCTGTATTCTCCTTAAACTACTGTATAACAATAGCTAAGACATCTGTCCATAAGGTTCTGTAAGGTAAAAACTTTTTTATATTAAAAAAAAAATGCAAAGTTCAAGCATGAGCAAATAGATTGTGACACTACTGTTAAAGGCAGAATTGTCCTAATTTTAAACTAGGTTCTAATTTTTCTTAGCATTTTCAAGCAGTTTGAGCTGTCGTAAATCGAGCTTTCCATAAAGCACTAAAACTGGTATCAAAAGAGCTATGGCAATGTTTTCTTAAAGGTGGTTTGAGGAGGGTTACCTAGTGGCCGGAGGGTTCATGAACTATGTAGAATCATTAGTTCAAGGATTCTCAAAATCACAGATTTTGAAAGTAATTTGCATTTTTCCTAACTATACAAACCTGAGTCCTTAATTAAGAGATGATTCTAGCACAGATGGATCTCAGCCATTTAACTCTTATCAAAATGTGTTAGTAGTTACAGGCCAGTAGCAGGGGAGCTTCAACCCCTTGCCAGTACACTGAACAGTCAGTCACTTTGACTGCATACGAGACTTTTGGGAGGTGAAAGCAGGAAGTTAAGTTGAACAACTCCGGTTTGTAGTTAGGGCAAATACAAATTACTTTTGTTCTTTAATTAGCACTCATCCTTAGGACAGAGGTCCACTTAGCAAATTAATTGGCTAAAATCCCGGGATTGCCGGTCTCGGGTCTGATAAGGTGCGGAGAATAGCATCCTAGGCAACTTGTGAATCAGGGTTAAAGGTACCGTAAGGTTCACGGCCCAGGAAATCAAGGGTGTCGCAGAGCAAATCTCTATTATTACTAGCTAAGCCACAACACTAGTTGGAAAATCAGGATGCTATAAGCCCAAGGGCTCCAACAGGAAAAAAAGCCCGCAGAAGAAAGCAAATAAGGAAACAGAATGGTGTACCATCAAGGATGAGAACTCTAACTGAAGACAGTGGGAGAACATGGTACAGAGAACAATAGCTCAATTTTGGAGTGTCCTTCTAGAAGAGCTGCTTACCATAGCTACAGTCTCTTCTACCCTTACCAAGAGGAAAGTAGCCACTGAACAATTACAGTGAAGCAGTTAACCCCTAGAGTGAATAAGAAATCTTCGGGTTATCTTAATGTTGTCAGGTGAATTAGGAGACTGGCTGTGTAAGGAATTGGACAGTCTACTGGATGTATGTGTGGGCAAAGGAAAAATTAGCCGTAATCAGAACGGGATCCAATCCAGTACTGTCTGGCCAGTCAAGGGGCCGAATAAATCTTTGGACTAGTCAGTTTATGACTTTAAGGATAAACAATTGATGGGTTTGCCTATAAACATCCATCTTCCCCTTGTGTGGAGGAAGGTTGAATGAAAACTTCTATTTAGTAAAATAGAAAAGATGCTAGGTGAAAGTGATGCTTACTTGTATCATCACCTGTCCAGCCAACTAGGATACAAACTGCTATACCCCAAAGAGGAAAAGGGGCCAGGCACTCTCTCCCTCCATAAAATTACGTTGTAACTGCTATCTTTGACGTGATACCTTTGGTTCTGTCAAGGAGTTAGGGTCACTACACCTTTAGCTGAGCATCAATCACAAGTCCAAGTGAAAACATGTCTACTACCTGTAATGCTTCCCTGCAAATAAGGAGCAGTGAAGGTGGTTTGACGCTTCCATATTCCAGGGTCTAAAACTTGAGCCACCGAAAGATTCTTCTTGAAAAAGTGTCGTACCGACTCCGCTGACATAATAGGGGGAAGGGGCACCTTAACTCTCTCGCACTCTAGGGGATCTAGGACTCAATGCTCTTCTAATAGTCCCGAGCAACCAAAATGAGACTTGTTTTAGTGACTTTCACCCTGCCAGTGCTCACAAAAGGTTCTGTAATCTGCATACGGCAGTCTGGGTTCTTGAGGTAGCGCTCTTGTAAGACACAAAAGTGACTCACCCGAATGGTTGGTTACATCCCTAAGGGAGGATACTTAAAAAGATGAAAATTTTTGAATCTAGGATTGATGGATTTTGAGTCTGTTACAAAATCAGGAACAAACGATTAAAATACCTACCCCTGGTGTTCCAAGTGAGGGAATGAATAAGAGTCAATGTAACTCTCCTACTCACTTCAATAAAACCAGGGTAAATTGAAAGTTTTCAGGGTTAGGTCCCTATCAGAGGCCTTATATCAATGGTTTGTAAGAAGCTCTCTTTTTAGACTATAATACCTCGGTTACATCCCAAGCTGAGAGTTCAATCTCACGTGGAGGACTTGTCTGCTCCATAATTCTGACAGCAACGGATAATTCCCCAGACGAGGAAATCCCTACTCCTCTCAGTCTCAGTACCTGGCTCAGGGCTGAACAATACCCTTTCAGTGCGATACTGAGGTGTTTTTTCTTTCCATAATTAAACGAAAGTCTGCTACTACTGAAATAAAGGCTCAGAAAGAAGTATTCCTTTGACAACACCAACCATAGAATATGACCCACTTCGCTTGATAAAGGTTGGTGGAGAATTTCCTGAGGCACCGAAACGTTGCTGTCTCATTCAAAAAGGAAGAGATGTTGAATGGTTTCCACATAAAGTGATAGGAATTCCACTGCTTTGTAGAATATCTGCAGGTAGGGTTGACAGAGCAGGTTGGGCCACTGTGGAAGTTCTCTCAGAATCTCTACTAGGAGATGCAGAGGGTCTGCATGACATTCTGCTTGGTGCCACTAGCGTAACTTCAGATCCTTGGATAAGTGCAATTCATTATCCTTCGAGGAAGGCACAATGGCAGAAAAGCATATTATACGTCAAGGCTGTCCCATGGGTATTGGAATGCGTCCTCAAGCTGTTTCCTGTTGAGGGTTGTAGCAAACATGTTGATTGTCAAGGAACCCCACAACTTCAGGAACTTCGTCGCTACTTGGGAATGTAAAGATCATCCTGACCTTTTCATCTCAACGTGTCCTTTATGAAATTTCTTTTCCTGGGAATGACTCAGGCTGAGAGAATTAGTACATTGTGGATTGCCCACTTGTGTGCTGCCACTACCATTTGACAAAGCATCTGTGATGCTGTGTCTTCTTTATTATTGAGATACTGTGTCACTAAGGGTTGCATTGTCGTTCATCAAGGCTACCCAGTGACCAACTAAAACTTGGAAATGTTGAAGAATCAGATAGGCTGCTTTTAACTCTAACACATTGATGTGAAGTTGTAAACAGGAGATCTGGAGGAGACCACTCTGATGGAGTCCTGAAACAGGTTTTCTTCGTCTAGCCACCAAATCAGATAGTTTGGTATCTTGCTCTATTGGTACCGAGGTTCAGGGAGGGTATACGATTTGCTGAAGTATCTTTTTTAGACACCTTTGTACCAACTTTAGATGGAGCATACCATGAGGAACCAGTTACTCGAGAGATATCAAATGGACTAGAAGTTGCCAACATTGTAGGGCTGGTAGCTGTGACTATTGAACTTCACATAAAGGCTGAACCTCCTTTTTGAAACGGTTAACCCTGTCATTGGATGGGAAAAGCTTTCTTGCTACATCAGCATAGTCTATATACAACAAAACCTAAAAATAGTCCATTAAATAAATGCAAAGATTTCACTTTAACTGGAATTCTTCCTATATAATGTGAAGAAGAAACGAATAAGAATATAACTACACATGGAAGAGAACAGACCTCAAATGCCCTGTTCATGTATATACAAAATTATCCAAAATAAGTGTGTGAACTCATCCACTTTGGAGCAGCAATAATCCAGCTCATTGGAATTAGCTGCAGAAGATTTTGCATAAATTCTTTACAATTAAGAGAAAGTTTTGCATAAATTCTTTACAATTAAGAGAAAGTTTAGAGATAACATTATTGATAACTGATAGCATCCTCGAGAAACGGCGTGGATTTTCACATGATTTTCCAGAACTACGTATGTAGCACGGACTGTAAGGTACCTTACAAATGCTGCTTGCAGACACAGTACAGCTTTGCATTGTATGTCTCTTTGTGACTGCAAAGGTTCATACAGTACAGGTTTGTACTGTGTGTGTCTGTGGCTGCAAGGTTCATGCTCCCAGATGAGGATGGCACCTAGACATATAACATTCATTTCCGGGATTCGCCTAAGACTTTCAAAAAGCATTATGAATCTTAATACACTGTGAACATATCAATACGCCCAGGTATATCATTCTTTCCTTTGGAGAAAGCTTGGACTTCAAGATTCATCACAATCACCAGATCATGACAAAACGAAAGCAGTCTGTCTCGACAATAAAAAAGTTGGGATTTTGATTCTACTAATATCAGCCAGTTATCCAGATACCAAATCAGACATATCTTGTTGGCATGAGCCAATGCTGAAACCAATGTAAACTCTCAGGTGAATACCTGAGGGCTGTGGACACCCTAAAGCAGAGGACTTTAACCCGGGAAAATTCTTGCTTCTTACGAAAGAGCGTAGATAGAAGTTAATGGAGATTTTGAGGTAAGTGTCCCTGAGACCTAGAGATCATGAAATCGTTCTTTCTTACTGAATGTTTGACTGTTTGGAAATTTTCCATCCTGAATCGAATCTGGTGGATAAATTTGTTCAGAGCTGACAAGTCTATTACGGCTGTCCATCCTCTGAGGTTTTTTCGACCAGAAACAGACAGCTGAAGACGCCCAGGTACCCGTCTTTGACTTCTTCTATAGGCCCTTTAAAGAGCATAGAGCAAGGAACTTCGACTTTTTGTGATATGAGGACCTACTCCTTGGAGCTGGAATAAGGAGAGGAGGATGAGAGCTGATTCACGGGAGGTGGTACAGTAACTGAATCTAAGAATGTCCACTGCTCTACCCCATGAAACTGGCACCTCCTCCTCTCGTGGTAGCAGAGTGGGGGAATTCCCAGTCATAGCATATGCCAGGGCTTCGTCTGCCTTAACATCTACGATTTTGGCCCCAAGTCCGATGTAAAAAGGGCTGACCAAACTCCATAGAGTTCTACAGAGTTGAAGATTAAAATTGTTCCTAGGCTTAGGTCTTGAATTTTGGCCCAAAGTTAGCCTAGGAGAGGGAGGTGACCTAGTACGAATGTTTGAGGAGGAAGCCTAAGGTCTCCTCTGCGATACTGCTCAATGGAGAAGCGAGTCTTGGTTGACCTAACTCTATTCTTCATCGTAAGTTCTACCTGTTCCAAAGGAAACAGGGACGGTTTGAGACAAATTCCGAAGGTTAATATCTCTTTGGTACAATTTTCTTGCAAACTTGGAGGCTATCACATCTTGCTTCTTTAGGACCCAGTTGGCTCACCCGTTAGCCACCTGATGGACCAAAAACTCCACAGAATTAGCCCCTGATAGAGTGAAGGCCTTGAACTGCTTCTTCTCAGAATCTGTGAAGTTATTGCTCATGGCTAGGAACCCCATTGTTTCTGACAAATGAATCAACGGAAATACATCTCTGGAAGCCATGAAAGTGATATGTTGAGCTGCTAGTCTTACAGCTGACCTAGACGGGATTAAGGTAGTGTCAGCTTGATACAGTCAGGTGAGGTCAGGATACTGTGCTACCTAATGCTTCTGCCTGGCAAAGGCTGGTGGCAAGACCTTAGACAACCAGCCTGACTTCGGGGAATCCTTATGAGCTGATACTTGCATACTGACTTTATTGAATGCCTCCCTGGCAAATTCTGACCAAGGTAGTTCCACCCGTATCTGGATCGCTGCAGTGAGCAACATAACTAATCTATGGATGCTTTCTTGCCTTCAATTGGTGAGCTGGGGGGTTCCCTGAGCCCATTGCCACACTTGATCAATGCTATGCCCTGTAGGAACGAAGATCCTGATTCTGCCTGATAGCCGATGTGGTAACGTCCCTGACTGGTGAACGTTCAAGTTCCTCTCAAACTCGTTAATTCCTTTGGTCACTGCAATCTCACCATCCTTGTGAGCTATGGATGGGCGTTTGGGGGAGCCTTTAAGTCTATCTTCTGAGTCATCAGCAGCCATTGCCTGGGCTGCATTGGTCCTAGTTTGGGTGGAGAGGGGGCTTGGGCACTGATCATAGTGTATATGGCCAGTCTTAGGGCATTGTCCTGCTTGCAAGGGCAATGTCGCTGTTCCTTGCCTCTGCCATTCATGAGAGCCCTTTAAACTCATTGGATCAGCTGCTTGAGGTAGTATTGACTCGGAGTCACTGCCTTAGATAGGTTCAGCTCTGTCTGGGAGTCATATTTTCCTCCTGTGCAGACACCACACCCAGCCTGTGTCTAGGAGGGTCGGACGTTGGGATTTTTTCCCCATTCATCAGGGGGAAAAAAAACCAGGCGTTATGGGCAAAACTTTCTATGCTGTCGTCAAGCCATGGTCTCGTGGTTCTTGATCCCTCTTTCAAGGGGCTTTTGGGGAGCCCGTTCATCAGTAAATGATAAGTCCGAGTCCAGACATTTTATGCACACAGAGATATATTGCCCGCAAGTATGCATATCAGTAGTTGAGGCCCCGCGCTGCTCTAAACTTGCAAAAGCAAGTGCGCTTCTCATAGTTGGAGGTGCTACAGAATCTCTTTAATGCCTCACAACACAAAATTAATTTGTTCTGGAGTGGCTTTCATTTTGTGAAAATTTAGTGTTATGAGTCACATTTTACAAGTAAATCGCCTAATTTGTTTCAAACCCTACAAAAACCTGACATTAAATCTTACAATAAAGCTACAGTATAACCACAATGAAATACCGTACAGCCAAATACATTTTGAACTATTCAATATACCTAAACTAACTGTTAATACCAGTAAATTAAGTAGTTTTTAGAACATGATGCAATAATAAATGGAAAATAATACATTACACAGTAAAATACTGTACATATACAAAATATACAGTACCATATGTACTGTACTATTATAGTTACCATTGATATAGAGATACATTTTCTATTGTGTGAACAACCTGTTTTCATCAACTTTTTTTAATTAATGACTTATATTCTCAGACTGGCTGACAAATGTATTTTCTTATCATGAAACATTTTTGCCAATGCGAGTCCGAAAAATCTTTGCATCTCATTTCACAGCGTGAAAATTTCATAAGCAGATTCTTTTGTGCAGAGGTATGACTGTAGTTCCTTTCGATAACGAGTCCTTCATCAACCCAATAAGGTGTAAGGAAAACAATGAAGTGTGACTCAAGGGCGTAGTATTAGCTGGCCGCTCGAGATCAGGTTGAAGGTAAAAATCGTGAAGACATCACAAATCTCTTAGCTGGATTAAGTGCTTAAACTAACCCCTCTTAAGATGGAATACCCTTTATTCCAAGGAAACCCAAAGGCATAGCATCATCAAATGTATGGAAATTACTATTAGTGGGGTCTTCCTGAAGCGGAGGCTCACCTGTTTCCCTCTGGAATTTAGCCAAGAGTTAATTCACCACCACTCTTACCTGTCTTGCTTCCACAGGAGATTGATGGTGAAAGGTTAGAAGGCAGTGCCAGGGATTGAAAGATCAGGTTTAATTGCTCTCTTAGTCCACAAGGATTAGCCCAAGGAGAACGAATTATGTTTATTCCTCTTCCTTCTCCTCCTGCCATATACATGCCACTAGGAGGTTGACCATTCACTACATTCCTCTCAGGGGGATCAATCTCTTATGAAAGTGCCACGTCAGGCACACACATCCACACACAAAAAAAGAAAAAAAAGAAGCCAAGTTTGTATGAATGTAAACAGCAAATGTGTTTGTCAGCGGCCAGAATAAAAGCAACTGTTCAGTTTACCAGCAAGGGGGCTGGTCTTCCCTTCTACCGGTTGGTAACTAAAGACACTTCGTTAAAGTTAGAGGGCAGAGTTCCAACTGCGCTAAAATCATCTCCTAATTAAAGGACTCAGATTTGCATTCGTATAGGAACAACTAATGATGCTATGAAATTCAGTAGTTCTAGTTCATAAACACTTTAGCCACTAGGTAATCGTCCTCCATATTCTATAAGAAAACATTCAGGGTTTTTCTGATACCAGTTTTATCTATGTTGATTTTAGTATTACAGTATATGGAAAGCCCGATTTATAATTGAGCCTAAACTGCTTGAAAATACTGTACGAAAAAAATTGGAACCTAGTTTTAATTTAAGACAACTCTGCCTTTAACAGAAAAAGTTTCACAAGCTAAATTAATTTGATTTCTTTGAATTATCACTAACATCTTATTTTTCTGCATACAAACTACACAATTAAAGAATACAGTAATTTGTATTTTTCCTAGCTATACAAGCCCTCATTTTATTGGGTTAAGCTCTTGGTGCACCTTTGTTCTAAAAATGTAGCAGAAAACTGGTGGGCATGGCAACAATGTGTGGTTACACCATGCTTCCATCCAAGCATCAGCAAAGTGATGCTAGTGTCGTCATGTTAATGGGGGAGAGTGCCTCGGGAGGAAGTCCCAATGTCAGAAAAAGCTGTACGTTTGACCCTTGGCTCAGAAAGATCATGCCCGGCTCTAACAAGAGGTAGGGGGATACCTAAATCCTCAAGTGACATGAAAATGAATGTCTATCCCTACCATACAAGGAATGCAATATACTGTACTTTAAAACAGACTATCATATGTATCATAAAATCGTAGCTAAATTTTATAATGCACGACTGAAGGTGTGCTTACCTGCTCGAGTGTCCGCCAGTGTTGATACTCACGGCTATGAGATTTGGGATGGGATAGGGAGAAAGGTCAATTACATTCGGTTCCCACATCAGGTAAGAATAAGTAACTGAGGAGTTGACATTAGCCTAACTGTGCTGCCAAGCATAGTTTTTACACCAACTACTGGGCAGCCATTACAGGGACTAAAGAGCAGGTGTCTAGGGTCTTGTAAGTACCACTTATCATATAGTGAACAGTATAGAGTCTTCCTCTTCCAAGTTCCTGCGATACCAGGTGGTACTTGTACATGAGCCCTGGGAAAGGCCCCGTTCAATAATTTTCCCAAGGGTTGCAGACCTCATAATGGTCTCTTGCACTCAAAGAAAAATTGCTCTTCTTTCACCTGGTATTGACAAACAGGTTGGAGACAAACGGTTTGACAAGGTATAGTCTTTATTAAATAGAGGTGGACTGCACTAATATTAGTAAATCCTCTAAGTCATCAGCCACCTCCTTGAATGATGAAAAGGAGCGTCAAATTGGTTGTTACTAAAAGGGGGATTTTGGGTTTTGTGGGAAACTATGGTGGCGTTAAGCCCACGAATATTGTGAGCCCTGGTAGGCACTTCTCCCTAAGGTTTGACAGCTCTCATAATAATCTCTGTCCATGCCTAATGCATGGTTAATGAATAAAGCTAAATTTATGGCAAGACCAAGAATGCCATGGGGTTTGGGAGGGGTCTCAGTCAGTGCTTCTCCAAAAGATAAAACCTCACATAATTACTTCTTGTAACCAGAAATAGATTGTATTCTGGGACCCTGTCTTCTTGTTTCGACTTGTGCCAGCAAACAAACTAAGGACGGACAGGCGGCAAGGAACAGCCCACTAACGTATAAGTGAACTGCCCTTACAGGATAAGTAACAAACTGTTCAGATCATCAGTTACCTTCTTTGATGCCAATATTGTAAGTCAAATATGGTATCATTAATAGGAGGATTTTGGACCTTAGCTACAAATTCTGATATGAAAGTAAATGACAGATTTTTCAACCCCTGGAGTGTGAAACAAAATAAGATAGGTCATGTGCTTTGCTTCTTTCTTAGATGAGGCTAGAGCTAAACAGTAGACGGTTTAGTATTAGGTCTTATTCTGAAGTCTTGCTGCGGGGAACAAAAGGTGCCATCATAGTTCTTGAGGGAAACAGTTGCCGCAATACCACGTACATCGTGCTTAGGGAGGGCCCAAAGTGGATGCTTCTCCTAAAGATGAACATGTTCTTATAACTAACAAGAATAGCGGTCTAGAGTGGTGCGGTGTTCTGTAAATGACACTAGTCACAGAGATGGGACCATTTTTCCTAGAAGTCATCTACGGACAACTTGTGGAGGGATCTGAAAGTTACTTCAGAGTAAGTATCCAAGAGCCAATTTCCAGAGGAGGTTCTGGATAACTTTCCACTTTGAAGAGACATTAACAAAGCTCTGTGGAACTTCCTTACGTGCAATTAACATAGCAGATTTAGATCTAGAAAGTTCGGCTACCACTCTACCTGAAGCCATTTTTACCAGGAGGTCTTGTAGCACTCTAATCTTTTTCAGAACCTGATAGATTAAGCAGAACAGGGGAAAGTCTTAAATGTCCATCCCATCCCAGGTAGATGTCCTGCATCTGAAACCGAACAGAAAATTTGCTGCCAATTTGAAATTCACGAAATCAGCAAACCTATCAATATTCTAGGAACCTCAAAAGATGGGAGTTTTCTTGGCACTTAATGATTCAAAGACAAATCTGAACTATCACCCTAGTCGGCTCACATTGTCTACTATCACGTTCCTTTCCCCCAGGATACAGAAGGCTGAGGTGAACAACATTCACTTGTGTCTGATGTTACATCCCCACTGCAAGTTAGCAAAGGAGGTGAGAGTCTCTCCTTGCTTGCAGACATACATTCTAATCGTGTTGTCGCTCATCAACACTACTGAGAGACTATTGATGATTGCTATAAAGTGGTGCAATGCTAGATACACCAGATTCAGTTCTAGATAGTGTATATGGAGCAACTCGCCTACCTGCGACCTTGTTCCTTCTGTAGGTGGGGACCCTACTTGATGACATGAGTAAACTGGCAGGTATGGCTCTGCTGCCTATTTCCTCTCAAAACTCTTTGCTTAGATTTAAAATGTCTTGTAGTTACTTTAACTGATCTAAGGACAAGCAAAGCAAAAGTTATGTTAGGCTTTCCATGTCTAGATGGACCTGAAAGGGCATAGGTTATTATTATGCCTTGCTAAGCTACAAATACATCTGAAACAACAGGATACTATAAGCGCAAAGGCTCTAACAGAGTAAATAGCCCAGTGAGGAAAGGAAATAAACAAAAAAATAAGTATGAACAATTAAAACAAAACACTAAGAACAGTAACAAAATTAAAATAGACCTTTCAATTATAAAATATAAAATTGGCCAGGTTTTTGTGCAATTGAAGAGACAGACCAAATATGTTTCCCAAAAATAAATTTTCTATCAAGAATCACCCCTAAAATCTTATTAATGCAGAGATCCAAATGCTGAAGAGCCACCGTCCTTGAACTACTCCCAAACATACATTGAGTTCTGTCGGGGTTCAACTTCATGTCCCATAATTTGCACCATATATATATATATGAGAGAGAGAGAGAGAGAGAGAGAGAGAGAGAGAGAGAGAGAGAGAGAGAGAGAGAGAGAGAGAGAGAGAGAGAGAGAGAGAGAGAGTGTGTTTGTGTGTAGCATCATCTGCATATACAGCGAGCTTGTTTTCTAGGCCAAACCACGTCATGTTTATATAGTATGATAAGTAATGGGCCAAGAACACTGCCCTGAGGAATACCAGGTATTTCGTAGAGGACGGAAAACTTGTTCTTAATACAACAATAAGAGTTGTTTTTTATCATGAGATGGCAGTCTCGTGTCTCACTTGCGAGTGAGATAGGATGGTGGCACATCTAGCTGATTGTGCGTTCTCTCACTTCACTGGTGTGTATAAAAAGCACGCTTACTTGTACCTGAGAGCGAATGTTTGACTTGTTTATGAGTCTAAGCGCAGAACTTGAGTTGCACTGGCTCTTGGACAATAAGACCAGGTTTGTAATTCCTCGTGAGATCTACCTGAAAAAGAAGTGGTCTTCCTTGGGGAGAAGCTAGCTGCTTCCTTTTGAGGGGAAGACTCACCTTTATGACCTCTAGAAATCAAAGGAAGGGTAGAAATGTCATGAATAGAGATAGGAGGATAGTAAGCTGCTCCTAATTAAGCTGCTTCTGTACCTAGTGAAGTTGCTGCTATGTAACCTCTCGGTGTGATTTTGCTTAGGCATACACTTAGGCGATACTTTTAAATGTCTCACTGGGGAGTGTTCTTCCATCATGGAGGAGAAACCTCCCTAATCTGTAAAATCTGAATATAAAAATACAATCTTCCAGGAGACCTGAGAAGATTCATCAAGGGTGGTGAGATCAGTGTAAGTTGTAATCTCTCTTGCTCTGGTTGCAAAAGAGCTGAAAACATAGGATCTACATCACTGTGCAAGATCTCGGGTTCACTAATCATAATGGGTGATAACACATCAACACATCACCGTGTATGATCTCGGGTTCACTGATCATAATAGGTGATAACACAACATATCACTGTGTAAGATCTCGGGTTCTTATCATAATAGGTGATCACACACAACAAAATCTTGGACAAAATATATCAGAGTTTTGGGAATCTCTGATAAGGATGGATCTGAAAGAGAAAGGTCAGGAGTTGGGAAGGAAGGCTTCTACTTCTTGCTCTCAGCAGAGAAGACGCAGCAGGGGAGCAATCGCTTTTTAGCTCTTTCTCTCCGACGGCCAATCCTTGCAAAATTCACAAGTAGAGGTAAAGGAGCATTGCTTACCCTCAACAGCCAGGAAGCAGAGGATGGGGATCTACCTTCATTCAACTCATAAAGGTGCCACAAGGACAGGTTATCATATTCACTTTAGAAACCCTCGATTACAAATGCACTGAGAATAAAGAAAAAGAACAAGACGAAGCGTAGCATGGCCAGCAGTCGAAGTAGCTTCAGATTGTAATTGCAACCCTGATATAGCTAGAGTCTACATCCTGCAAAAAATGCTAAAGTTAAATAATTCAGTCGTTCACTAGATTTGCCTGGGCAGCTACATCCAGTTCAATAGACAATGTGTTAGAGCTTCTATATGCACATAAACCTTCTCCTGCCGAGGAGGGTATGTAGTCTTGATGACCCATCTGACCTCAGAATTATTTGCATTTGAAAACTGGTTAATTAGGAATATCATGGTATCTCTATTTTGATTATAGGGGGGTACTCCCAACATATGACATGCATTAGGGTAGTTTGGAAAGGAACCATCAATTACACAACCCCTCCCAGTCACCTGAGCATGGGGAGGTTCTCCAAAGCCGACAATACGGTGGATAAGACTTGTATCTTCATGAAATAGGATGCTACACCTGGACCCAAATGTTGACGAATCTTCTAAAATGTTATTTTCATTAGTAAAATAAATTTTTGAATATACTTACCCGATAATCATGTAGCTGTCAACTCTGTTGCCGACAGAAATCTATGGTCGGGATACGCCAGCGATCGCTATACAGGTGGGGGTGAACACCACAGCGCCATCTGTGGTCAGGTACTCTAGTACTTCTTGTCAACACCACCTCAATTTTTTCCTCGGTCCACTGGTTCTCTATGGGGAGGAAGGGTGGGTCAATTAAATCATGATTATCGGGTAAGTATATTCAAAAATTTATTTTACTAATGAAAATAACATTTTTCAATATTAATCTTACCCGATAATCATGTAGCTGATTCACACCCAGGGTGGTGGGTGGAGACCAGCATACATGTTAACACAGAAGCTAAGTATCCCGTATTTTATTTTATTAGTTATTCAAAAATAACATAAAATAAATAACTACCTGGTAAGGAAGACGACTTGAACCATTACTCTGCCTTTATTAAGTACGTCTTTCTTACTGAGCGTAGCGGTCCTCTTAGGATGCTGAACGACTCTTAGGTGCTGAAGTATAAAGGGCTGCAACCCATACTAAAGGACCTCATCACAACCTTTAACCTCGGCGCTTCTCAAGAAAGAATTGACCACCCGCCAAATCAACAAGGATGTGGAAGGTTTCTTAGCCGACCGTACAACCCATAAAAAGTATTCAAGAGAAAGGTTAAAAAGGTTATGGGATTATGGGAATGTAGTGGCTGAGCCCCCGCCTACTACTGCATTCGTTGCTACGAATGGTCCCAGGGTGTAGCAGTTCTCGTAAAGAGACTGGACATCTTTGAGATAGAATGATGCGAACACTGACTTGCTTCTCCAATAGGTTGCATCCATAACACTCTGCAGAGAACGGTTCTGTTTGAGGGCCACTGAAGTAGCCACAGCTCTCACTTCATGTGTCCTTACCTTCAGCAAAGCAAGGTCTTCTTCCTTCAGATGAGAATGTGCTTCCCTAATCAGGAGCCTGAATAGGTAAGAAACTGAGTTCTTAGACCTTGGAAGAGAAGGCTTCTTGATAGCCCACCATAAGGCTTCTGATTGTCCTCGTAAAGGTTATGACCTTTTTAGATAGTACCTAAGAGCTCTAACTGGGCAAAGTACTCTCTCCAGTTCGTCCCCCACCAAGTTGGACAGGCTTGGGATCTCGAACGACTTAGGCCAAGGACGTGAAGGAAGCTCGTTTTAGCAAAAAACCGAGCTGCAAGGAACATGTAGCCGTTTCAGATGTGAAAACTATGTTCCTGCTGAAGGCGTGGATCTCACTTACTCTTTTAGCTGTTGTCAAGCACACGAGGAAAAGAGTTTTTAATGTGAGGTCCTTAAAAGAGGCTGATTGGAGAGGTTCAAATCTTGATGACATAAGGAACCTTAGGACCACGTCTAGATTCCAGCCTGGAGTGGCCAACCGACGTTCCTTTGAGGTCTTAAAAGACCTAAGGAGGTCCTGTAGATCTTTGTTGGTGGAAAGATCCAAGCCTCTGTGGCGGAAAACCGCTGCCAACATACTTCTGTAACCCTTAATCGTAGGAGCTGAAAGGGATCTTACGTTCCTTAGATGTAACAGGAAGTCAGCAATCTGGGTTACAGTGGTACTGGATGAGGAAACTGCATTGGCCTTGTACCAGCTTCGGAAGACTTCCCCTTTAGACTGATAGACTCTGAGAGTGGATGTCCTCCTTGCTCTGGCAATCGCTCTGGCTGCCTCCTTCGAAAAGCCCCTAGCTCTTGAGAGTCTTTCGAAAGTCTGAAGGCAGTCAGACGAAGAGCGTGGAGGTTTGGATGTACCTTCTTTACGTGAGGTAGACGTAGAAGGTCCACTCCTAGAGGAAGAGTCCTGGGAATGTCGACCAGCCATTGCAGTACCTCTATGAACCATTCTCTCGCGGGCCAGAGCGGAGCCAACCAACGTCAGCCGTGTCCCTTTGCGAGAGGCGAACTTCTGAAGTACCCTGTTGACAATCTTGAACGGCGGGAATGCATACAGGTCGAGATGGGACCAATCCAGCAGAAAAGCATCCACGTGAACTGCTGCTGGGTCTGGAATCGGAGAACAATACAACGGGAGCCTCTAGGTTATCGAGGTAGCAAACAGATCTATGGTTGGCTGACCCCACAGGGCCCAAAGTCTGCTGCAAACATTCTAGTGAAGGGTCCACTCTGTGGGGATGACCTGACCCTTCCGGCTAAGGCGATCTGCCATGACATTCATATCGCCCTGAATGAACCTCGTTACCAGCGTGAGCTTTCGATCTTTTAACCAGATGAGGAGGTCCCTTGCGATCTAGAACAACTTCCACGAATGAGTCCCTCCCTGCTTGGAGATGTAAGCCAAGGCTGTGGTGTTGTCAGAGTCCACGTCCACCACCTTGTTAAGCTGGAGGGACTTGAAGTTTATCAAGGTCAGATGAACCGCCAACAGCTCCTTGCAATAGATGTGAAGTGTCCTTAGCTCCTGATTCCATGTTCCCGAGCATTCCTGTCCGTCCAAAGTCGCACCCCAGCCCGTGTCTGATGCGTCAGAGAAGAGACGGCGGTCGGGTTTCTGAACAGCCAAAGGTAGACTTCCTTGAGAAGAAAGCTGTTCTTTCACCACGTGAGAGTAGACCTCCTCTCTTCGGAAACAGGAACTGAGATCGTCTCTAGCGTCATGTCCTTTATCCAGTGAGCCGCTAGATGATACTGAAGGGGGGGAGGTGGGGTCTCCCTAACTCGATGAACAGTGCCAGCGATGAAAGTGTCCCTGTTAGACTCATCCACTACCTGACTGAGCATCGGTTCCTTCTCAGCATGCTCTGGATGCAATCTAGGGCTTAGTATATCTTTGGGGCCGACGGAAAAGCCCGAAAAGCTCGACTCTGAAGATCCATACCCAGGTAGACAATGGTCTGGGATGGGACGAGCTGGGACTCCTCAAAATTGACCAGGAGGCCCAGTTCCTTGGTCAGATCCATAGTCCATCTGAGAATCTCCAGACAGCGACGACTTGTGGGAGCTCTTAAAAGCTAGTCGTCTGACGGAGCCGGACACAAGATCATGGTACTGCTGCACAGTCTGTGAACTGTCAACCATGGGGAAGCGAGGAAGTACAGTGACAACCCGAAGCTGTCTAGACTGTCTGGGTCGTACAGACAACTCCTTATCGGGTTGCTGAGGTTGCCGCACTGCGTCACAACAAGACACTTCTGCTGGTTGTTGAACGTCTTCCCAGTGACACACTGACTCCGTAAACAAAAAATCCTCTAACAAGGACTAAGCTTGGACTGCATGTCTTGCAACACAGCTCAAGGTCTATGGGAGCAGGTGTGGTAACAGACGGGGTTAGCGACTGAAGTGGAACCATTACCCTCCCTGGAAGCATGCTATGCTTAAAAATAAGTCCATAGGAGGCTAAGCAGCTAAAGGCTCCTCTCCAAATGACAGAGTCCTCAAGGGAAAATCAGAAGGAGGGAGAATAGCACTTTCTCATCTACAGGAACCATATCCGAGAAAAGCTAAGTTCTCTCAGTGAGGGTTTCACTGGTGCAAAAGCAGCAGACTAGAAGGCAACGTATGAAACTGCTTGGCAGTCTAGTGAGTTGGCAACAACCAAAGATGTGTGACTGAGAAGCATGCGGTAAGGTATGCAGAGCATGCTGTATGTAGAGCATGCTGTAAGGAAAGCAGAGCATGTTGCATGGCGTGCGGCTTATGCTGCATGGGATGAGGCTCATGCTGCATGGGATGAGGCTCATGCTGGGATGAGGCTCAAGCTGCAAGGGATGAGGCTTATGCCGCATGCGTTGAGGAGGATGCCGCATAATATGAGGCTCCTGCCTCATGGGTTGAGGCGGTTGCCGCATAGCATGAGGCTTTTGCCTCATGGTTTGAGGAGGATGCCACATAGCATGAGGCTCCTCATAAGCATGAGGCTGCCTCATGGGTAGAGGAGGATTTTTTAAAGAAATCTGAACCTGACACTAATCTAGCTGTCCGAGGATTTACCTGGTGAGACATCACTCTCTTTACCAGCGAGTTTTACCAGATTTCCCCGGGCCACCACGTGACACAATGTTATTTTCATTAGTAAAATAAATTTTTGAATATACTTACCCGATAATCATGATTATCGGGTAAGATTAATATTGAAAAATTGGTAGTAATTCATTCAAATTACCCCTAATGAGTCAAAATGGATAAATATCAACACAACATCGTGTTCAAATAGAAATAAATTTCTACCTCATACTTGGGATCGAACGCTAGCCCCTTCTAATGAAAGGCCAGGTCGAAACCAACCATGCCACGAGAGCCCATTCAATAGTTGAGGTTCTTGCCTCAAGAGTGGAGGTGGCTGCCGCAAGAGTTGAGGTTGCTGCCTCAAGGATGGTGGAGGTTGCCGCAACGCGAGAGGTTGGTGCATAGCGCTGGTATCTGGCAACACCCAATGCGGCAGCTCACGCGTGGAGGTAGGTTGAGGAACCTCAACTTCATACGTCTGGCAGGGTGGACTGCGCAGAGGTGGAGTTGAGGTTGCTGCCTCGAGGATGGTGGAGGTTGTCGCACCGCAAGAGGTAGCTGCCTCGAGGATGGAGGAGGTAGTCGCAACGCATTAGGCTCCTACCTCAAGGGTAGAGGAGGTTGCTGCAAAGCATAAGGCTCCTGCCTCAAGTGTTGAGGAGGTTGCCGCGTGGCAAGAGGCTCCTGCCTCAAGGAAAGTGGAGGTTGCTGCACAGAGCTGGTATCTGGCAACTCCCAATGCGGCAGCTCACGCATGGAGGTAGCTTGAGGAACCTCAACATCATACGTCTGGCAGGCTGGACTGCGTAGAGGTGGAGGAGCGCTCGCAGGAGGAGGTGTGTTAACCTTCTCTGCCTGAAACTCCTGCATCAACACCGCAAGCTGAGACTGCATTGTCTGCAGCATAGACCACTAGAGTTTAAGAAAGACAACAACAAACGGAGCTACTGTCCGTTGAAACTGAGGGTCTAAAACAGCTGGTGCGGCAACAGACGGAGTTACTGTCTGTTGCGATACCACCTTGCCTCTCTGGGAGGTGTGCAGTTGTCGTACTGCAGCAAGTCCGAACTGACCCAGTGCTAATGGCACCACCTAGGAGTTGGACTTGCGCGGAAGGGACCGACTTGCACTTAAAAGCTGCAAGATTGGTCCATGGTTTCTGCGAGAAACCTCTTCCGCAGACGAGGAATAAATGGGCTCTCTCGTCTTTGTGTGGGTGGGGTGATCACGTCGGCTACGTGAGTTGGTTACACCCGAAACCACGGAGGGAAACGTCTGTTCGTCGATCAAGGCCTGCTGAACCCATAAGTCCTTCGACATTACTTCTCCCCTGGGCTTGGGAGCTTGTAAGAGGTCCCAGACTAGGCGAACAACTGGCACGAACAGACGAACCCTCGAACGCAACACTGTAAAACTTTGCGCTTATCACTTTATCACTTTTGATTTTCTGTTTGCACTTATTTCACTGAACTCGAAACTTTAAGTGGTTTGTACCTGAAACACGCAATTCTATCCTTCATTAAAAGTTAGTAATTGCGAAAACAGTATTACAAGGTAACAGAAAAACATAATGAAAGATAAATAATTCAGTGGCTGGAAAAGAGATTAAACACTAGATCAAATAAACTACGTTTAAAATCTCTCACCGCATAAAGTCTGAGAACAAGAATAAAACTCTAGAAACGTTTACCTTCTTCCCCTAAAGAGACTAGGGAGAAGAACAAAAACGATAACAACGTTACCCGCTTGAACGAAACGTTTATCCTCCTCTCTCTCCCTCCGTCTCTATCTCTCTCTCTCTCTCTCTTGACTTAGCATCTGAGAGAAGAGCCCAATTATATATATCGTTAAAACATATTATTGTTAAAGGAAAAAAACTGAAAGGTTTCCCAAATAAAAAGTTCCTTTATTAGAATAGAACCATTTAAGCTAAGAAAGAATGAACAAAACGCTAGAATCGGTTTACTCTTACTGCAACGTGACACCGTGATAGACTCTCTCTCTATCGTAACGATAGAGCGCAAGTTGAACGTTCTGAACGTCAACAACTGCAGAGACAAAACAAAACGTTAGTTCAACTTTGAAAACAGTACAAGACTATCAAAGAAATTCTTTCAAAAACATTAAAATAGCATAATATGTTAACAGGTAAAAACGAAATGACGGGCTCAAAGTTAATTAACTTCGGTACCAAGAAAAGACCGCCTACTATTAGGAAAGGTCGAATATAAACAAATATAAAAATTAATTTAAATAAGTTTATAATAAAAGGAAGTTAATCAAAGAGGCCTATAAAAGGCGGAGAGATATAAAATAATTCTATAACTTTGTTAAGCAAAATTAAGAGAGTCTATACTCTCTTCGACACCAACACTTCCGTCTAAGGGAAGGGTCGGCCATTTAAAAGTGAAAGAGAGTTCATACTCTCTTCGTACCAAAATTAAATCAACAATTAAATCAGATTAATTCCAAAAACTTGCTAAGCTAATGATATAGCTTCCTGAATAGCGAAGGCTAAACTCTAGAGCAAATACATCACCAAATCGTGAGCAATAACTCCAGAATCAACAGCGTATCCATGTAGGTCTAGCCGGAGGCACGACAGAGGAAAAATTGAGGTGGTGTTGACAAGAAGTACTAGAGTACCTGACCACAGATGGCGCTGTGGTGTTCACCCCCACCTGTATAGCGATCGCTGGCGTATCCCGACCATAGATTTCTGTCGGCAACAGAGTTGACAGCTACATGATTATCGGGTAAGATTAATATTGAAAAATCATGAATGATGAAGGATCTGGATCTAGGCCTACATCCTGATGGGACCGATTCCTATTTAGAAATTCATCTGTAACTCTTTCCCTTCTCTGGAATCTCATTCCGTTCACAGCGAGAGACTGACTCATAAGCAGAGGAGAGTGACAGCAATTGGTCATCTTACATTGAGAAAAAAGATTTGCGATGTAACTGTGAAGAAAAAAAAGGGGCTTATTCCCTCTCAACTGAGGAATAATGGAAATTAGTTCTTTGAAATTTAATATTTCTGAAATAATTGGGGGTTTTTCCATCTTTCCACTTGAGAATTATTTACATGCATGACATGGATAATGAAAAAGGAACTAAATCCCTGCCGTTTAAGTGATAGCTGGTCACGATAAGAGGCAAGAGGGATAACTCTTGGAAAGGGAGGATATGGTTTTGCACTCCTTTTCTGATTATATAACAAAGATCTAGCATGTAAAAACAAAGATACATTGTTCTATTCCAACAGTTTTACAGATGAAAAATTGAAGAACTGAAACCAAGAGTTTTCCATACAAGTAACTGGACGTGTTGCAGAAAAAAATAGCGTAATGTAGAAGCGCATTCAACACAAGAAAGGGTAAAGTTGATATGCCAACGTTCAATTGGAGCGTATACTTGAACGCATGGGGATTGATAGTGGAACTGCGGACACAGCGTTATACTTGAACGCATGAGGATTGATAGTGGAACTGCGGACACAGCGTTACTCTAGCACCATCGCTAAGTTAATAAGACACAACGTTGATCTTTCTGTAAGAAAAAAATCTCTTTTCCCACAAAACAACACTTCTCCTTGGAGATGATAAAACTGTGGGACCCTGTGGGGTAATAGGAAGGGTTGTGGGTAATGTTTTACTAATTCCCTCTAAAAAAAAATTTATTTGTAAGAAATGTTATTTTGATAATAAAATAAATTTTTGAATATACTTACCCGGTGATTATAATAGCTGCAACTCTGTTGCTCGACAGAAAAACTCTACGGAAAAATTCGCCAGCGATCGCTACACAGGTAGGGGGTGTACTCAACAGCGCCATCTGTCGTTCAGATACCCAGTACTCATTGTAAACAAAGAACTCAATTTTCTCCTCGGTCCACTGTGTCTCTATTGGGGAGGAAGGGAGGGTCCTTTAATTTATAATCACCGGGTAAGTATATTCAAAAATTTATTTTATTATCAAAATAACATTTTTCAATATTTAACTTAGCCGGTGATTATAATAGCTGATTCACACCCAGGGGGGTGGGTAGAGACCAGCAAAATATGTTTACATCATATAAGCTAAGAATTTTTATTTCATTTTAGAAGTTATCAAAATAACTAAACAAAATAAATAGGTACCTGGTAAGGAAGTCGACTTGAACAATTACTCTGCCTTTTTAAGTACGTCTTCCTTACGGAGCCTCGCGATCCTCTTAGGATGCTGAGCGACCCCTAGGAGCTGAAGTATCAAGGGTTGCAACCCATACAACAGGACCTCAAGTATCAAGGGTTGCAACCCATACAACAGGACCTCATCAAAACCTCTAATCTAGGCGCTTCTCAAGAAATGACTTTGACCACCCGCCAAATCAACTAGGATGCGAAAGGCTTCTTAGCCTTCCGGACAACCCAAAAACAACAATAAAAACATTTCAAGAGAAAGATTAAAAAGGTTATGGAATTAGGGAATTGTAGTAGTTGAGCCCTCACCCACTACTGCACTCGCTGCTACGAATGGTCCCAGAGTGTAGCAGTTCTCGTAAAGAGACTGGACATCCTTAAAATAAAAAGACGCGAACACTGACTTGCTTTTCCAATAGGTTGCGTCGATTATACTTCGCAGAGATCTATTTTGTTTAAAGGCCACGGAAGTTGCGACAGCTCTAACTTCGTGTGTCCTTACCTTCAGCAAAGCTTGGTCTTCCTCATTCAGATGGGAATGAGCTTCTCGTATTAACAGTCTGATAAAATAGGATAAAGCATTCTTTGACATAGGCAAAGATGGTTTCTTAACTGAACACCATAAAGCTTCAGACGGGCCTCGTAAAGGTTTAGTTCGTTTTAAATAGAACTTAAGAGCTCTTACAGGGCATAAGACTCTTTCTAGTTCATTTCCAACCATACGATAAGCTTGGAATATCGAACGATTTTGGCCAAGGTCGAGAAGGCAGCTCGTTTTTGGCTAGAAAACTAAGTTGTAGAGAACATGTAGCCGTTTCAGATGAGAATCCGATGTTCTTGCTGAAGGCATGAATCTCACTGACTCTTTTAGCTGTGGCTAAGCATACCAGGAAAAGAGTCTTTAAGGTGAGATCTTTCAGGGAGGCTGATTGTAGCGGCTCGAACCTGTCTGACATAAGGAATCTTAGTACCACGTCTAAATTCCAACCAGGTGTAACCAAACGACGCTCCTTCGTGGTCTCAAAAGACTTAAGGAGGTCCTGTAGATCTTTATTGTTGGAAAGATCTAAGCCTCTGTGACGGAAGACTGATGCCAACATGCTTCTGTAACCCTTGATAGTGGGAGCTGAAAGAGATCGTTCTTTCCTCAGATATAAGAGGAAGTCAGCTATTTGAGTTACAGAGGTACTGGTCGAGGATACGGATACTGACTTGCACCAGTTTCGGAAGATTTCCCACTTCGATTGGTAGACTCTAAGGTTGGATGTTCTCCTTGCTCTAGCAATCGCTCTGGCTGCCTCCTTCGAAAAGCCTCTAGCTCTCGAGAGTCTTTGGATAGTCTGAAGGCAGTCAGACGAAGAGCGTGGAGGCCTTGGTGTACCTTCTTTACGTGTGGCTGACGTAGAAGGTCCACCCTTAGGGGAAGTGTTCTGGGAACGTCTACTAGCCATCGAAGTACCTCGGTGAACCATTCTCTCGCGGGCCAGAGGGGAGCAACTAGCGTCAACCTTGTCCCTTCGTGAGAGGCGAACTTCTGCAGTACCTTGTTGACAATCTTGAACGGAGGGAATGCATATAGATCTAGATGTGACCAATCTAGGAGAAAGGCATCTATATGAACTGCTGCTGGGTCCGGGATTGGTGAGCAAAATATTGGGAGCCTCTTGGTCATCGAGGTTGCGAAGAGATCTATGGTTGGCTGGCCCCAGGTGGCCCAAAGTCTCTTGCATACATCCTTGTGGAGGGTCCATTCTGTTGGAATTATTTGTCCCTTCCGACTGAGACAATCTGCCATGACATTCAAGTTGCCTTGGATGAACCTCGTTACTAGTGATATGTTTAGACCTTTTGACCAGGTGAGGAGGTCCCTTGCGATCTCGTACAACGTCAGAGAGTAGGTCCCTCCTTGCTTGGAGATGTACGCCAAAGCCGTGGTGTTGTCCGAGTTCACCTCCACCACTTTGCCTTGAAGGAGAGACCTGAAGCTTTTCCAGGCCAGACGTACTGCCAGTAGCTCCTTGCAGTTGAAATGCATTGTCCTTTGACTCGAGTTCCATATTCCCGAGCATTCCCGACCGTCTAATGTCGCACCCCAGCCTACGTCCGATGCGTCCGAGAAGAGAACGTGGTTGGGAGTCTGAACAGCCAGGGGAAGACCCTCTCTTAGGTTGATATTGTCCTTTCACCAAGTCAGACAAGACTTTATCTTTTCGGAAACCGGGATCGAGACCGCTTCTAGCGTCTTGTCCTTTTTCCAGTGAAAAGCTAGATGGTATTGAAGAGGACGGAGGTGTAGTCTTCCTAGTGACACAAATTGATCCACGGATGACAGCGTCCCTACCAGACTCATCCACAGCCTGACTGAGCAGCGTTCCTTCTTCAGCATCTTCTGGATGGATAGCAGGGCTGGGGGTTGATCGTCTTGTTGTTCAGCAACGTCCTCATCAGAGGGTTCCTCATCCGAAACTGATGAGGAAACGGCAACGGAGTGAGCAACGTCTGGCTCGCTGAATCCGGTCGCACTGGTGGATGCGTGACGGAGCCGGACGCAATAACATGGAACTGCTGCACAGTCTGTGAACTGTCAACAACCATGGGTGCGCGAGGAAGCACAGCGTCAACCCAAGACTGTCTAGACCGTCTGGGTTGTGCAGTCAACACCCTACCGGGTTGCTGAGGTTGACGCACTGCGTCAAAACAAGTCACCTCTGCTGGTTGTTGAACGTCCTGAACGTCAACAACCACCTCCGAGCGTCGCTTAACGTCAACGTGCGGCTGGCAACCCACACTGGGTCGCATCGGTGGAGGAACCACCTCAACTGGCAGACGCGAGTAGGTTACCTCAGCGTCAACAGGGCGCACAACCGACCGGTTGGAAGGTTGTTGGCCAGAAGGTTCTTCTCCACATTTAAGTCCTCTATCAAGGACGCAAGCTTGGACTGCATGTCTTGCAGCAAAGCCCATTTAGGGTCTACGGGAGCAGGTGTGGCAATAGACGGGGTTAGCGACTGAGGCGGAACCGTTTACCATCCCTGAAAGCCTTGTTATGCGTGACATAATAGTACAGCAAAACTTCAAAGGCTCGACAACAGCTGTGAAGTTGACCTGTAAACAACTTGGAGCGTCTCCTGGCTAGGCGCCAGGGAGAGTCTACCAGAATTGAGAAGTCTATCTGGGCAGAGGCATGAACTCCCAAGCCGAGAACTTCTCTCGTGTCATATCAGACTCTCGCTCTATAAACCAGTTTAAAAGAAGGGAAAGCAAAGGCTGTATCCCCCAAACTCCTCCTGGTGAAAAACCAGTCGCCTAGCCAACGTAACGCTCTCTAGGAGAGCGAGAGAGCACTAGCTTAAAAACAACGGCTTCGAAGTAGCTAGGCCTAGTGTAAGCTCTGACGGTTAGGCGAACGAGGAGCAGCAGTTACAAAAAGATCCGGACGAAGATCCTTAAAAAAATCATCATGATTTAATTAAAGTCCATAGGAGGCTAAGCAGCTTTAGGCTCCTCTCCATCTGACAGAGTCCTCAAGGGAATATCAGTAGGAGGGAGAACAGCAACTTCCTCATCTACAGGAACCTTGTCCGATAAAAGCTGTCTCTCTCACTGGTGCATTAGTAGCGGACCAGAACGCAACGTCATGTAACTGCTTGACAGTCTGTGAACTGTCAACAACTGAACTGTCAACCACAACAGGTGCGTGAGGACGCACAGCGTCCACTCGAGACTGCTTTTACTGCCTAGACTGAGCTGTCAAAACAACTCTAGAATGTGGAGGTTGACGCACAGCGTCAAAACAAGTCAACTCCGATTGTTAGTGAACGTCTTGAACGTCAACAGGAGCATCAGCCAGTGGCCTAACGTCCAAATGCGGCTGAAAAACCACACGAGACCGCATCGAGTGTGGTTCTAAACAACCTGACTGACGTGACTAAGCTACACCCACGTCAACAGTAAGCACAAAGGAACGTTAGGTTGGCTGAAAGCCAGGATATCGATGAGATAAACGGCTAGACTCAACGGACTAATCGGCAGAATAGTCTTCCATAAGGGAGGCAAGCATATACTGCATGTTTTGCCATACAACCCCTTAAGGATCAACGGAAATGGTTGTGGTAATAGACGAGGGTAACGTCTGTGACCGCAACACTTTGCCTACAAAAAAAGACTCTCGGAGTCTGTGTTACGCTTTTGTTAGGCGGCGAGCAGTTATCCGATGACTGCATAGGGTCAGAGCTGTCCTAATGGCTGTAACCAGGACGCTGGACCTGTCCTGAAAGGACTGACTTTCGCTTAAGGGCTTCGAAACCTTGTGACAGGTTTCTTATGCAAAAAGCCTACGGATGGCGAGGAGAAACAACGTCTCTCTCGTCTTATGGTAGGGGAGATCTTGGTAAGATACACCCGATACCATAGAGGGAAAACGTCTGTTCGTTGGTCAAGGCCTCTCGAACCCATAAGTCGTTTGACATTACTTCTCCCCTGGGCTTGGGAGCATGTAAGAGGTCCCGGACTAGGTGAACGACAGGCACGAACAGACGAACCCTCGGACGCAACACTGTAACACTTTGCGCCTCGGACGCAACACTGTAACACTTTGCGCATATCACTTTATCACTTCGATTTTCTGTTTTGCACTTATTTCTACCTGAAACACGCAATTCTACCCTTCATTAAAAGGTAGTAATTGCGAAATTAGTCGTATAATGCAAGCTCATAATACCAGCAAAAAACAGAAAACATATTTTAAGATAAAAAGAAAAATCAGTGGCTGGGAAAGAGACTAAACACTAGTTCATATAACTACGTTTTCAATCTCTCACCGCACATAGCCTGGGGACGAGAATAAAAACCTAAAAACGTTTTATCCTTCCTCCCCGTACAGCGACTAGGGACGTGAGTAACACGAGAACAACGTTACCCGCTTGAACGGAACGTTTTCTCTCCTCTCTCTCCCTCCGTCTCTATCTCTCTCTCTCTTTCTCTCTTGATTTCGCACCTAAGAAAGAGCCCAATTATATATCGTCAAAAAAAAAAAAAAAAAAACATGTTATTTGACTAAAGGAAAAAACTGAAAGGTTTTTCAAATAAAAAGTTCCTTTAAATTAGAATTTAAAACATTTAAGCTAAGAAAGAATGAACAAAACGTCAGAATCAATTTACTCTTACTGCAAAGTGAAACCGTGATACACTCTCTCTCTATCGTAACGATAGAGCGCATGTTGAACGTCAACAACTGTGTAGCATAAAAAACTAAACGTTAGTTCATCTTTGAAAACAGTACGAAGACTATCAAAGAAATTCTTTCATAAAATATTACATTTAAAACGTTTTAAATCCTTAGCTCTTTAAAAGCTAAAGACGATATAAAGGGCTCAACGTTGATTAACTTCGGTTTCCAAGTTAGGACCGCCTACTCTCAGGAAAGGTCTATATAAACAAAGCATTAAAATTTCTTTTTATATGTTTATAAAAAATGGAAAGTTAATCGAAGAGGCCTAATAAAGGCGGAGAGATATAAAATATATAGAGGAAAATCTATAACGTGATAAGATAATTACTAAAAGCCTAAACACACTTCCGTCTAAGGGAAGGGTCGGCCATTTAAAAGTGAAAGAAAGTCCATACTCTCTTTGTCACCATAATTAAATCTATCCAAAACGAGTTCAAGTTTTAAGATGAAGATAAAACACCTGCATAGCGAAAGCTCAAAACTAGAATAGTGTACTTCACCAAATAGTTGTGAAAACAAATCCAGTTAGCAACAGCGAATTAGTAGGTCTTGCCGGTAGCCCGACAGAGAGAAAATTGAGTTCTTTGTTTACAATGAGTACTGGGTATCTGAACGACAGATGGCGCTGTTGAGTACACCCCCTACCTGTGTAGCGATCGCTGGCGAATTTTTCCGTAGAGTTTTTCTGTCGAGCAACAGAGTTGCAGCTATTATAATCACCGGCTAAGTTAAATATTAAAAAAATATGGTACACAGCCTTAAAATTGACGTTGCGTACTCTTGGGCGTACACTGGTATGTACCATATGGACATGCGAAACTTACTGGGTAGAGAAGTCTCTCTGATCTGGTATATATAAATATAAAGAGCTGATCATACAAGCTTAGGGCACTCAATATTTGTGTCCTACGACATGGCATACGATACATTCGGATCAGGGCTAAGGAAAAAAGGCATTGCTTCCTTTCTCTTGGTTGAAAAGCTGTATAAAATAAAAGTTATACACTATATTCATTTAATATAATACATATATAAAGGCTGGAATGGAGGATAAAACCTTCCAACCTTCTACATTTATATATCTTCCCCACTGCGAACCTCAAGAGGATTTCACATCACACCATTTCCCCGTCTAAAAAATGTATGGAGATCAAGC
Source organism: Palaemon carinicauda (assembly GCF_036898095.1). Lineage (NCBI taxonomy): Eukaryota > Metazoa > Arthropoda > Malacostraca > Decapoda > Palaemonidae > Palaemon > Palaemon carinicauda. The sequence continues at coordinate 33,565,292 of NC_090769.1, forward strand.
TCTGTACAGCTCACGAAGGTGCTGCACGGGTGACCTCAAGACCATCGCAAATTCTCAAAAGCACTTGTTTAACACCTATTAGAAAAAGTCACGACCACGGAACAAAGCAAACGTACATCCGATTGCTTCGGCGACCAAAAGCGAAGCGACGCTAGAATCGCTTCGTCGATGCATGGGTGGAAACCTGATGCAACCCTATAACGTTGCCATACCCACCAGTTTTTCTTCTACATGGTCAGAGCAAAAGTGTGCTAAGAGTTTACCCATTTAATGACGAGTGTTTGTATTTACGTAAGAACAAATAAGTTTTTGTCATTACAGAACCTTACGCTGGACATATGTCTGAAACTATGTTATACAGAAGGTCTTCAATTTACAAAAATTCAGATAAAAAACAAATGCAGCTAAAATCATAAACATCAGATATTGTATCAAAAGTTCATACTATAATAAAACATAATAGAATTTAATGCAGTAAGGAAGACAGCATTTAATAATATGAAACAGGACTTTTTGTTGACCTTTGCATCTGAATATTGTAGGAGTGTTAGATGAAGCCTACCCTAGGCTAAAAATTGGACAAAATTAGACTTAAACACATTCTTGGAATCCATTAAGTTTGTAACTTGAGTATCTTCCTTAGTTTGAATATGATAAATACAAGAAACTGATTGGTTAAAATCAGTACTGATATCAGATACAGTTCATATTATACAATGCATTTCTCAAACAGCATAAACAAAATCAAATCAACACTCAACCACACTAAGAACCTTTAAGTTTGTTAAAAATGACATTTTCATGAACATAACAGCATTATTCTTCAAGACTGATAATAAATGCAAAATCCTATTAAATTATAGTTACTCATCAAATTTTTGTAAAACAAAGTCAATGGAAACTCCTATTATAAAATAGTTATAAATTACATTTTTGGTGTGTGAAAATAAACTGTACACCCTATTTTGAGACTTGATCACTTGCACCATTGTAATAAAAATGTCGCTAAAAATCAACATTCAAAATAAGGCAATTTTCAACATCACAAAATCAAATCTAAACCAACTAATATTACGCTTTGAAATGAGAGCCAAATTATTGTGGAAATATTTAAACATAGGCTTGGTTTTCCAAGACTAAAGGTTTGATAAAGAAATTGCTAATTTAATACGTTAATTAATTTAGGTTTTAACCATAAAATAGAATCCAAATTTTTTCTTTACATAGTTAGGTATAAACGTCTCCACTTGAAGGCTTTAATCCCTATACAACATACATGATCCTATTGTTTAACCCTGGATAGGTACGGTCCTCGGACACCCCTTTAAGGGTAAACTCGGACGCGAACGACCCCGACGCCAAAAAAAATTCTTGAAAAATCAGTTTTTGCAGTAACCTCCTTTTTTCTTTTGCCAAAAAAAACTTCAATGAATGCTTAAAACAACTGTAAAGATAAATACTACTCATCTGCAGAAAAACTATTTATTATAAATATTTTAAAAAATTAAGTAGAAAATAAAAGACCTGAAATAAAAATTCATAAAAAAAAAGTTTATACATATATACACAAATCCTTTTAGGAATTGATTCTTGAATGTTTAGGACACATCTTGATGTATTTTGGATGAAGTCAGACCCATGGAGGTGAAGATCTGAAATGAGAAAAAAAGGGTAACTTTTTTTGGCCAAAAAAAATTGTCCAAATTTCATGAATTTTTTTGGGTACCCAAATGAAATAGGAAGTGGCTAATTTTTTTAGGGAATAAACATATGTTATCCTAAAATAGAAATATGTAAAAAAATCTTCATTATTTTGTAAATTACATTTATATCAGGGGCCATATCTAAAGGTAATTTTTTGAGTACTTGGAAATTTCGTAAAAAAATACATATATTTAATATATAATATGATATTTATGCAGGTAAAAATATACCAAAATATCACAAATTCTATAGGGAACAAGAATATATATAGATAGGGCAGCTTACGCTTCGGATATGTCCACAAAATGGCCGCCAACCACACTGACTCAGACTCCCTAATCTGCCACTTGAAATGTAGGAAGGGTATGTCAATTTCAAGGTGTTATTTACTAATCTAATTATTATTGGATATGCATAAAAATTGTATGGTGGGTTGCTGGATAATTGTCGATTATTTTACGGCTATAAAATTAAAATTCTGACCCAAAAAATTTTTTTTGAAGGGAAATAAAATCGAAAAAAAAAATGTAAAACAATATTTTAGCTAAAAAAATTTGATGATATTCAATCAAAAAAAAAGTAAACAAAATTTTCCGACAAATAAACATCTAGAGGAATCATTACTCTATGATAGTTCCTTAGTACGTAGTAATTTTGAAAGAATTGGGAAAAAACGAAAAAATGGCAATCACCGGAAAATCGAACACATACCTATATATACGCCATATCTGGCTATAAAAAAGATAGGCATGGGTAGCCAGATCATCTAGAAACACTTTCCAACACTATAAAAATATAAGTTTTGCGACACTACTTGCCAATTCCTTACGGTAACATGACTAAGCAAAAAAATGCAAAACAAATAAAAAGGGGCACTCGTGGAAAAATGGCCATTCTAATATACGGCATTTCAGAAAAAAAAAATTTCAGCCACGTGCTAGGCAAACCATCAAGGCATATTTTCCGACAAATAAACATATAAATGAAATATTACTCTGTGATAGTTCCTTAGTACGTAGTAATTTTGAAAGAAATGGGAAAAAACGAAAAAATGGCAATCACAGGAAAATCGAACACATACTTATATATACGCCATATCTGGCTAAAAAAAAAATAGGCATGGGTAGCCAGATCATCTAGAAACACTTTCCAACACTATAAAAATATAAGTTTTGCGACACTACTTGCCAATTCCTTACGGTAACATGACTAAGCAAAAAAATGCAAAACAAATAAAAAGGGGCACTCGCGGAAAAATGCCCAACATTCTAATATACGGCATCTCAGATAAAAAAAAAAGACATGCACGTGTTAGCCCAACCATCAAGGCACACTTTCTAACACATAAACATGAAAAAAAAATCAATAATATACGGCAATTCCTTACTACGTAGTAAATTTTTACAAATATTGAAAAAAAAACAGAAATTGGCAACCGCAGTTAAATACCCAATATACCAATAACTACGTCGTATCTGACAAAAACAAAATCACGCATGGGTAGCCAGATCATCTAGACACACTTTCCAACATTAAAAAAGCAAAATTTTTACGACACTATTTCGCAATATCTTACGGAAAAATGACTTGGCAAAAAAATTAAAAAAAATTAAAAAGGGACACTCGCGGTAAAATGCCCGACATTCTAATATACGACATCTCAGATAAAAAAAAAGACATGCACGTGTTAGCCCAACCATCAAGGCACACTTTCTAACACATAAACATGAAAAAAAAATGAATAATATACGGCAATTCCTTACTACGTAGTAATTTTTACAAATATTGAAAAAAAAACAGAAATTGGTAACCGCAGTTAAATACCCAATATACCAATAACTACGTCGTATCTGACAAAAACAAAGTCATGCATGGGTAGCCAGATCATCTAGACACACTTTCCAACACTAAACAAGCAAAAGTTTTACGACACTATTTGGCAATATCTTACGGAAAAATGACTTGGCAAAAAAATGAAAAAAAATGAAAAAGGAGCACTCGCGGTAAAATGGTCCTCGTGGTGATGAACGACATTTTAACTAAAAAAAAAAACATGCACATGGTAGCCAAACAATCCACCAAGACTTTCCACAACTGATAACCTATACAAGTTGCACCATTCTACGACAATTTCATAATACGTAATAACTTTGATAATTATGCAAACTACCTCAGAAGGGTAAACTCGGACGCGAACGACCCCGACGCGTCTCAGAAATCGGGGAAGGAGTACAGCTACAGCAATGCACATCTGGACACTACTAGAGCGTGTAGGGGAGACACCTCCTGCAGGTCGATCACCCACAAATTCAGTCACAGGGGTGAGTCACGTGAGAAAAACCTGTTTTTTTTTGACGCTCGGGGTCGCAAACGACCCACCGTACCTATCCAGGGTTAAAAACTCTAAAAATTGTAAAAAGAAATGACAACCATTATTGAAGATATAAAATAGCAGACAAAATGTCAGGGTATAAGCAGCTGAACTTCCACCCCTTCAAACAAATTAACCAAAGGAAAAACTTGGATTATGTTCTAAAAAGTTGATTTTCAGGGAATGTGTAGCCTTGAAGTTAACACAGAAGTCTCAAAACTGGAAAAAGGAAATCCACAATTTAAGATATAAACTAGCAGGCAAAATATCTGGTAATAAGAATCTGCACATACAAATCTTTAAAGAAATTACCCAAAGGAAAAACGTTTGTAAATTTGTGGTTGTTTAGGATATCTTCATTTGATGTTAAATTCATCACAAACATCACATACACACACGACAAAGGAACTTTTGAAACAGTATGACCCTCTTTTCAGTTAACAAGGTTTCAAGAAGAAAAAAATACACATAAAAAATTACTTTAGAAAAAAAAAAAATTGAAAAAAGTGTAAGAAAAATTTGAAGTTGAATGGAATTAAAAGTCAAGTACGTAATGTTTTTAAAAAGATTTTCAAGTTCCAAATAATTTAATCAGATATCAAAAATGATCAAATGGTCAGTTATTTCCTTTCGAATATGACTACACTAATTTTCTATGAAAACAAACCTCTATGATTGCTACTGGAGGATGCAACAAAAATATCTTATTGCCTAGAACTTACAGTGATCAACCAAATGTTTTCTGATTTTGATCAAATGAGTTTCTACAGAAATATCACAACTTGTTTTAAAGTAATTTTTAAACTCCACAAACACAAGTCCTTTAATAATTTAAGAAAATAAAAAAAATTATAACAAAGTGTCGGTAGATACCGGCAGGTGGAAGAGAAGCCCTGCCCACCACCTTTGACCTCCTCACCTAAGAATTGCAGGGCAGTTCAGGGAGTAATTATAACGTTAACGACTCAAGTTTGTGTACAGTACTTTCCAAAAGTAAAAATAACCCTCATCCATTTACAGGAGACTTTAGGAGGGAGGAAGTTTCTATAACTAAACTTGTTGGTTTAAAATTCCTTGATGTCTAACACCCAGGCCTGTAGAGGTGCAAGTGTTGACTGCAATCAACCAGAGAAAATATCCTTGGGTGATAAGTTTCTGTTTATATGGAAGGTCACGCATGAACTTATACTTACAGGACACACCATCTGATATACTGTAAATAGGTATCAAAAGTATCTAGGAGAGATACTTCTATGCTGATCCAAAGTCCCGATAAATGGTAAGAGTTGGTGGTAGGAAAGGCATCCGGCAGTAAAGCATCTGGAACTTATCCTGTTTGTGTGAAGCCGGCGGGCCTCAGCTGACCCACCCAATAAATGGGCAAGGGATAACCCCTCAAGAACGAGCATGATTGAAGACGTAAGTCTAAAATTATAGAAATGGAACCATGACCAGAAGTAGAGATGTGGCTGATGTAATGGAGAGAATGAAAATTGTCATATTGTGCATGCAAGAGACAAGGTAGAAAGGAAACAAGACAAGAGAGATTGGCAGTGGAAGTAAGATTATATATAGGATCCAATGAAAGGAGGAGATGTGGAGTCGGTGTTGTCCTTAGTAAGTTAATGAAGAAAAATGTGGTTGAAGGGGAAAGAAAGAGCTATAGAATAATGAAAGTAAAACCGTGCTCTAGGGGACACATTCTAAATATAGCCAGAGTATGAAGAGGAAATTAAGAATATATTTTGGAGTGAAATGAATAAAGTTGTAAAATTAATAGACCTGGAAGAAAGACTGGTCATATGTCGTGACCTGAATGGACATATTGGAAGCAGTCGGGAAAATATTAGTAGACTTCATGGTGGTCATGGTATGGGGAATTTAAATGAAGAACTAATTGCAGATTTTGCATTACCTTTTATTATTTTCGCAACTCGTTGTGAAAAGCCTCTGTGTGTAAGGAGACGCTGGACAGCCTCCAGACGTGAAGCCGAAGCGAAGCTACAGTTCTGTGGTAAATGATGGCATGTGGCTGTTTGAGTAGGTTGTGCTATGGAGGAAGTTCCCTCGGGATCTTCATGAGGAGCTGCAGGAGGTCCAGGAACCACTCTGCATGATACCACAGCAGACCTATCACAGTCATTCATATGTTGCTGACTGCTCATACCTGGTTGAGGACTTTTCTCATCAGACAGAATGGGGGAAACGCGTACGTGTCCAGATTTACCCACTGTTGTTGGAAAGCATCTTGCTAAAGAGCTTGGGGATATGGGACTGTAGAGCAGCGTAATGGGAGCCTGAAGCTCAGGGTCGTTGCGAACACATTCACAGTTGGGGAATCCCACAAAGTCAGGACTTTGTTGGCTACTAGAGGATTTAAAGACCACTCGGTGCCCACTATCTGAATCGCTCTGCTCAGATTGTCTGCCAGCACATTCCGTTTGCCTGAAATGAAGCAAGCCGATAGGGTCACAGAATTGTCTTCTGCATGTCTGAGTATATCAAATGATAGATGGCACAGCTGCTGCAAAAAGGTACCACCTTGCTTGTTTAGATAAGCTACTACTGCGGTGTTGTTGCTCATCAACACCACGTTCAGCCCTGCCAGGAACTGGTGACACTGTTTGAGGGCCAAGAAGGCTGCCCTCATTTCTTAAGAGATTTATGTGCTAGTACCTTTCTGATTTGGACCATTGGCTGGAGGTGTAGTGGTGCAGCAAGTGGGTCCCCGCCCATCTGTTGATGCATCTGAAAAGAGCATCAACTCCAGGGGAGGAATGAGAAGACTGACCTCTTTGCAGAGATTTGGATCTACCAGCCACCACCTGAAGTCCGCCAGTTTCTCTAGCCCTATGCAAACTAGACAATCCCTGGAATCGATGGACTGATTCCATTTGGATTTCGGGCGCCACTGGAGGGATCTCATGCTGAGGCAGCTGTTGGAAATAAGTCAGGTCAAGGAGGATAGGTGACCGAGAAGGTGAAGCCAACTCAACACTGGGAGCTCTTCTCGCCTGAGGAAGGTCTGTGCTATCTTTCTCAGGCCCTGAATCCTTTTATCTGATGGGAAAGCTTTGTGCCTTAGTGTATCTATTCGCATGCCCAGGTATACCAGTTCTTGAGAGGGAAGCAGAGGAGACTTCGAGATTTACCACGATCCCAGACAGACCCTGGCAAAACCTTAGAGTTTGTCTCAGTGGTGAAGAAGGACCACCTCCGAGTTTGCCAGAATCACCCAGTTGTCCAAGAATCTTAGGAGACGGATGCTGACTCTGTGAGCCCAAGAGGACAGTAGGGCGAACTTTCTCGTGAAGACCTGGTCTAGCATGAATCTTAGATACTTCCTGGAAGACAGATGGGTTGGGATCTGGAAGTATGTGTCCTTCAGATCTAGAGTGCACATGAAATCCTGCGGTCTTATTCCTTGTCTGACCGTGTCAGCCTTCTGCATTCTGAACGGAGTCTGTTCGACAAACCTGTTCAGAGCTGAGAGGTCGATGACTGGTCTTCAGTCTCCAAACACCTTTCTCAAAAGAAAAGGGTCGACTGTAGAAGCCTGAAGACTCGTCGAGGACCTCTTGGAGGGCGCCCTTCTCCAACATGGTCTGAACTTCTGCCCGGATGGCAAACTCCAGTGGGGATCCCTACGCATACGAGTTTGATTGAAGAGGCACTTGAGTCAGTGGAGGGGGAGTGTGTGTGAATGGGACGCGTTACCCTGAATGAATCACCTCGATTATCCGGGGTTCGGTCCTGTAACGAAGACACTTCTGCTAGCGGCTCTGCAGGGCGTCCCCCCCACAGGTGGTCGTGTGGGAAGAATGCTTGTCCTAGTGGGATAGACCTTGGCTGGATGCCCTCTTCCCTTTACCTCCACGAAAGGACTTTTTTCCTCAAAAGGCTTGTTTAGACCCCTTCTGACCTCATTGTTTAGGATCTCTAGCCCTTTTCGTCTGCAGTTTTGGAGAGTGTTTCCGCTGTGGCTGAGAAGTGTAAGGCGTGGCTGGGAAGTGTAAGGCATGGCTATCAAGACCTTCTGGATGTGGGAGTCCTGGCTGGACTTCCTCCACTTCTCTGCCACTAGCACGACATCCTTGTGGTTGAAGAGAGAACTATCTTCAAAAGGCGCGTTCCTGAGACTTGCCACCTCTACCTGAAGGAGTTGTCTATGGAATCTTCCTATGGCAGCATCCCTTCTCTTCAGGCTGGTGTTGACCCAGAGGTTCACAACTTGATGGGGGGAAAGTCTCCATAGACTTCCTGGAGGACTACCGAGACCAGTCCTGGGACCAGATCAGTTGTCCTAGAGAACCCAACCAGAAGTCGAGCCACGGAGTGGGTCTAAGTAGTCATCAGAATAAGCTGGAGACAGGGCAACTGCTGTAGATGTGCTTGCTTCCCTTTGCCTCTCAGACAGAGGTGGGGGAAGCCTGGCCGAGGATTTAGGGATAGTAAATAAATCCTTGGGTTCCCTGTGCTGTGGCAGGAGTTCCTCTATCAGCGAGGACCTTACAGGCTCTGCTGGTCTGCAGGAAGGATGGGAATTCGCAGCAGGAGGAACCACGTTAGACCGGGTGGGAGGGCGTGCCTACTTAGGCACTATCTCGACTGGGGAGGAACGGAACGAGTCCCTATAGCAAATGGCCCCATCCTCCTTGGGGGGTGAAGGACAAACCCTCTTCCTCTTCCCCTTTGGTTTGGCCTGTGGGACCTTGAACTGTAAGGGGCTATCTTGTAGTTCTGGCACTCTCTCTTCCCGAAGTCTCTTGCGAGAGATGGGTTTCTCCTTGCAAGGGGGAACCGCCAGGGTGGAGTCTTCAGAATTCCTCCAAGGATCGGATGTAGGAGAGGCCCCGGGAATGATGGGTGGCAATAGAGGAATCTAAGAGTGCCTACTACAGACTGGGAACGGGGAGTGACCCCCGTCATGGCATGCCGCATTACGTCAAATAATGCTCGCAACAATGGGGGGTCATGGGCTCCTGATGAGCTGGGAGGGAGGTTCTTAAGATGGCACAGACCCCAGGGCTTAGAAACCTCTGAGGGATTCTTAGCCCTCTTACAAAGTAGGTGGCTTACCTACAGGCAAAATCGGCAAATGCCTCCCCTTGGAGAGAGGGTCAGGACGTTGTCAGGTGGGTGACTGTTGTCTCTGGGGCAGTGGAGGCCCATGAGACTGAAGAGGTTGGTGTACATCTCTCCTGGCCGTTTCTGCAGCTAGAAACGGCAAGGGTATTTGTCCGAGGACAAAGCAACCACGGGGGAGGGGCGAGACGAGTTTCGCGAGGAAGGAAAATTGCGAGAATCCTCTCTAGCGCGAGACGCTGACATGTCATGCGCTAATGCTCCTACACGAGACGCTAAGGTGTCGCGCAACGTTGGTCTGTCACACGGCGCAGCACGAGATTGAACTGGAGCAAGAGGAGGAAACCCAGGGGAAAGAGCTACCTTGGAGTGTGACTTCAGGTCGCATGACCCATGGGAATGGAAATGACAAGGACCCTGAGGTAACGCATCACCGAATTTTGAAGGAAGATGGACACCTGCAAGAGCCCGAAGGCCAAACGCAGTGCCAGTCACGCGAGACCGAAGGCCCAACGCAGCGCCAGTCACGCAAGCCCGAAGGCCCAACGCAGCGCCAGTCATGAGAGCCCGTAGGCTCAATTTAGTGCCAGTCACACGAGCCCGAAGGATCCAAGCAACGAGAGTCCGAAGACTCTCTGTCAAGAGAGAGAAATTAAACATGACGAGGATCACGAGAGCTGAGAGGCTCAGCATGACCGCGCAAACCGGAAGGATTCAAACGACGAGGAGAGGACTCACAGCTACGAGAACCCGGAGGTTCAGTGTAGTTCCTGGAACGAGAGCCCGCAGGATCAGTGTAACTGATGTTGCGAGACCCCGAAGGATCAACGCAACAGGAAACCGAGGTTTCCCTGCCATGAGAGCACTAAGGTTCAACGTGACGAGAGGCACGAAAGCCCGAGGGCTCAGCGTAACCAAGGTTGTGAGACCCAAAAGGGTCAACGCAACGGGAAACCAAGGTTTCTGTCACATGAACCAGAGGGCTCAACGTGACGAGAGCCCGAGGGCTCAACATAACTGGAACCCGAAAGTTAAAAGTTGTGAGAACCTGAAGGTTCAATGAGATGGAGGTCCGAAGGTCTCCCAGGGTTATGAACAAGACGAGAGCCCGAAGGCTCAACGTGAGGAGAACCAGCAGGTTCAAAAAGACGTCTCCTCACAGCCCGAAGAGGAGAATGTCCAGGGTGGAGAGGGGTCACGAAACCTTCCACCTTATGAATCTCCAGAGAGGAACGTAAAGCTAACTTTGCCCGAGGATAAGACTGCTCCAGAGCTACCTCCCCCAAAGGGAAGGTTTGTTCTCCCAAAAGAGAATTTTACTAAAGGCAAGGTTCTACCTCCCCCCTAGAAGAGAACCTTAAGCGTACGGGGACCGCTGATGCCCAGTGGCGGTCTTCTTTCACAAACGAGAGACTCGTTCTCCCGAAGGGGATACCTGCCACGGAGAATACTCTGCCACCGCCCATGGTGGGTCAGCAAAATCCTCGACATCGGACACGGATTCAAAGCCTGACCAACGGGCTGCAGCGCCTGCATCCACAGGAGCAGGATCAACCTCTGCAGAGGAAGGAGATGAACGCCTTCTCTCCGCTCCCAATTGAAGGAGTTCGAACAGAACTTCCTTCAGAAAGGGATCATCAACACCCAGCGAAGGCCAGAAAGATAAAATATCTGTAAAAGTAGCAGGTTGGCCAGGGCACCAGCCACCCATTGAGATACTACTGATAGAGTGTTATTGGGTCCTTTGACTGGCCAGACAGTGCTACATTGGATCCTTCTCTCTGGTTACAGTTCCCTTTCCCTTTGCTTACACATACATTGAATAGTCTCTATATTCTTTACAGATTCTCCTCTGTCCACATACATCTGACAACACTGAGATTACCAAACACTTCTTCCTCACCCAACGGGTTAACTACTGCTCTGTAATTGTTCAGTGGCTACTTTCCTCTTGGTAAAGGTAGTAAAGACTCTTTAGCTAAGGTAAGCAGCTCTTCTAGGAGAAAACTCCAAAATCAAACCATTGTTCTCAAGTCATAGGTAGTACTATAGCCTCTGCATCATGGTCTTCCACTGTATTGGGTTAGAGTTCTCTTGCTTGAGGGTACGCTCGGGCAAGTTGGTCATTGTAATATCTCTTTTTCTTGTTTTGTTAAGGTTTTTATAGTTTATATTGAAGTATTCATTTAGATGTTGCTGTTCTTAAAATATTTAATTTTTCCTTTATTTCTTTTCTTCACTGAGCTATTTTCCCCGTTGGGGCCCCTAGGCTTATAGCATCCTGCTTTTCCAACTAGGGTTGTAGCTTAGCAAGTAATAACAATAATAATAATAATAATAATAATAATATTAATAAAGCAGTCGCTCCCTGGGGGAAGGGAGGGAGCTGACTCGCTAGGGGAGTCATCGACGTCACCTAACCTGCAGGGTTGACCTCAAGTAACCAGGTCTGCTCTGCTACTCGGCTATACCACGGAAGGGCCCAGATGAGGAGCAGCTTCAATAAGAGGTTGGGCGTTAGATGAAGCAGCTCGCAATTTATATTTCGAGGAAGACCCTAAAGGAGAAGAATTGCGCTTAGACGATTTCTTCCTACGCCTGAACCTCTCCCACTGGGAGGCAGGCCATTCCCGACACTGATCGCAGGTGTCGTTCCTCAAACACCGATGGCCCTGGCAAGCCAGACACAGCAGGTGAGGGTACCCCATGTACGACCCTCGAGACCAGGACATGTCTGCATACCGGGATTGCAGTCACATACACACCGGAAATGAAAAAAGAAAACAATTGGTTAAGGCAAGTAAAAAATTAGGAGAGGGCAATGATACATCCGCAATCTACCGAGCCAAAGGCAAAAGTGTTTACTCAGCCGACAGGTGTGAGTGAGCAGGGTAGCCGAGCTACCTCACCCTCACCCGCTAACTAGCGGTTGAGGTAGTTATCCTTCACTGGAATTGTCTTGGCCCGTCTTTCAGCTACTCCCAGAGTAATACCCCTGTAAATAACGAAGGGTTTATATTTGCGCCGGAACAAAAATGCACCAGACAAAATGAAAAATGGAATGGCTGTCGGACCTGAAGGCATTTCAACTGAGGTGTGGAAATGTCTGGAAAGAGAGGTTGTTGATATACCCCGGGACCTCTTTGAAAACACCTACCATAAAAAAAAATTGCAGAGCAGCTGGAGAAAGTCACAAGGTCTCTATATAAAAAAAAGGGGGATATACAGGACTGCTCAAACTACAGTGGGATAAAATTGATAATTCTTACTATGAAAATCTATGAGGGAAGAATAAGAAATGAAACAGCAGAAAGCGAAGAACAATTTAGGGGTATGCCAGGAAAGGGCACAGTACATGCAGTTTTTTCATTAAGGTAAACAATGGAAAAATATGCAGAAGGATAGAGGGGCCTACATGTTTTTTATTGATTTGGGGAAGCCATACAATCGGGTACCTAGGAAAGAGGCGTGGAGGTGTATGAGACTGACATCAAAGGTCATTGACACCAATATCGCTTGTTATAAATACAGAATAAAGGGAAATTAAATTTAAAACTATAAAAACAAAGATGTTTTTATAGAAGTTGAATAGCTTTTAGAAGATCAGTTTTTTAAATAAAATCTACAAATATTGCTAACATAGTTCAAGACATCCTGCCCAAGAATCTTGGCAAGGATGAACCTGCCATCCAGACCTCCCGCCTCAAACAGATATCTATTTCTTACGGTGCTAAGACTAAGGCCTTCGGTCAACAAATGCCTTGCTGTCAGGGGTAATAAATAGAGGTCACAATATAGCTGGCATTGGCCACTCATCAGATACTTGTGTGTAGACGGAGTGTGACCAATGCAAAGTTGACAAAGAGCAGTCTCCCACTTTCAAGGCATCATATTATACTGTACCTCCAAGGAAATATGTTATTTTTATAATAAAATAAATTTTTGAATATACTTACCCGGTGATTATATAAGCTGCAACTCTGTTGCTCGACAGAAAACTCTACGTTAAAAATCCGCCAGCGATCGCTATGCAGGTAGGGGGTGTACTTCAACAGCGCCATCTGTCGTGCAGGTACTCAGTACTCAATGTAAACAAAGAACTCAATTTTCTCCTCGGTCCACTGCGTCTCTATTGGGGAGGAAGGGAGGGTCCTTTAATATATAATCACCGGGTAAGTATATTCAAAAATTTATTTTATTATAAAAATAACATTTTTCAATATTTAACTTAGCCGGTGATTATATAAGCTGATTCACACCCAGGGGGGTGGGTAGAGACCAGCAATAAATGTTTACATTATTATGAGCTAAGGATTTTTTATTTCATTTTAGCAGTTATCAAAATAACAAACTTAAAATAAATAAGTACCTGGTAAGGAAGTCGACTTGAACAATTACTCTGCCTTTTTAAGTACGTCTTCCTTACGGAGCCTCGCGATCCTCTTAGGATGCTGAGCGACCCCTAGGAGCTGAAGTATCAAGGGTTGCAACCCATACAACAGGACCTCATCAAAACCTCTAATCTAGGCGCTTCTCAAGAAATGACTTTGACCACACGCCAAATCAACTAGGATGCGAAAGGCTTCTTAGCCTTCCGGACAACCCAAAAACAATAATAAAACATTTCAAGAGAAAGATTAAAAAGGTTATGGAATTAGGGAATTGTAGTGGTTGAGCCCTCACCCACTACTGCACTCGTTGCTACGAATGGTCCCGGAGTGTAGCAGTTCTCGTAAAGAGACTGGACATTCTTAAGATAAAAAGACGCGAACACTGACTTGCTTTTCCAATAGGTTGCGTCGATTATACTTTGCAGAGATCTATTTTGTTTAAAGGCCACGGAAGTTGCGACAGCTCTAACTTCGTGTGTCCTTACCTTCAGCAAAGCTTGGTCTTCCTCATTCAGATGGGAATGAGCTTCTCGTATTAACAGTCTGATAAAATAGGATAAAGCATTCTTTGACATAGGCAAAGATGGTTTCTTAACTGAACACCATAAAGCTTCAGACGGGCCTCGTAAAGGTTTAGTTCGTTTTAAATAGAACTTAAGAGCTCTTACAGGGCATAAGACTCTTTCTAGTTCATTTCCAACCATACGATAAGTTTGGAATATCGAACGATATTGGCCAAGGCCGAGAAGGCAGCTCGTTTTTGGCTAGAAAACCAAGTTGTAGAACATGTAGCCGTTTCGGATGAGAATCCGATGTTCTTGCTGAAGGCATGAATCTCACTGACTCTTTTAGCTGTGGCTAAGCATACCAGGAAAAGAGTCTTTAAGGTGAGATCTTTCAGGGAGGCTGATTGTAGCGGTTCGAACCTGTCTGACATAAGGAATCTTAGTACCACGTCTAAATTCCAACCAGGTGTAACCAAACGACGCTCCTTCGTGGTCTCAAAAGACTTAAGGAGGTCCTGTAGATCTTTATTGTTGGAAAGATCTAAGCCTCTGTGACGGAAGACTGATGCCAACATGCTTCTGTAACCCTTGATAGTGGGAGCTGAAAGAGATCGTTCTTTCCTCAGATATAAGAGGAAGTCAGCTATTTGAGTTACAGAGGTACTGGTCGAGGATACGGATACTGACTTGCACCAGTTTCGGAAGATTTCCCACTTCGATTGGTAGACTCTAAGGGTGGATGTTCTCCTTGCTCTAGCAATCGCTCTGGCTGCCTCCTTCGAAAAGCCTCTAGCTCTCGAGAGTCTTTCGATAGTCTGAAGGCAGTCAGACGAAGAGCGTGGAGGCCTTGGTGTACCTTCTTTACGTGTGGCTGACGTAGAAGGTCCACCCTTAGGGGAAGTGTTCTGGGAACGTCTACTAGCCATCGAAGTACCTCGGTGAACCATTCTCTCGCGGGCCAGAGGGAAGCAACTAGCGTCAACCTTGTCCCTTCGTGAGAGGCGAACTTCTGCAGTACCTTGTTGACAATCTTGAACGGAGGGAATGCATATAGATCTAGATGTGACCAATCTAGGAGAAAGGCATCTATATGAACTGCTGCTGGGTCCGGGATTGGTGAGCAAAATATTGGGAGCCTCTTGGTCATCGAGGTTGCGAAGAGATCTATGGTTGGCTGGCCCCAGGTGGCCCAAAGTCTCTTGCATACATCCTTGTGGAGGGTCCATTCTGTTGGAATTATTTGTCCCTTCCGACTGAGACAATCTGCCATGACATTCAAGTTGCCTTGGATGAACCTCGTTACTAGTGATATGTCTAGACCTTTTGACCATGTGAGGAGGTCCCTTGCGATCTCGTACAACGTCAGAGAGTAGGTCCCTCCTTGCTTGGAGATGTACGCCAAAGCCGTGGTGTTGTCCGAGTTCACCTCCACCACTTTGCCTTGAAGGAGAGACCTGAAGCTTTTCCAGGCCAGACGTACTGCCAGTAGCTCCTTGCAGTTGAAATGCATTGTCCTTTGACTCGAGTTCCATATTCCCGAGCATTCCCGACCGTCTAATGTCGCACCCCAGCCTACGTCCGATGCGTCCGAGAAGAGAACGTGGTTGGGAGTCTGAACAGTCAGGGGAAGACCCTCTCTTAGGTTGATATAGTCCTTTCACCAAGTCAGACAAGACTATCTTTTCGGAAACCGGGATCGAGACCGCTTCTAGCGTCTTGTCCTTTTTCCAGTGAAAAGCTAGATGGTATAGAAGAGGACGGAGGTGTAGTCTTCCTAGTGACACAAATTGATCCACGGATGACAGCGTCCCTACCAGACTCATCCACAGCCTGACTGAGCAGCGTTCCTTCTTCAGCATCTTCTGGATGGATAGCAGGGCTGGGGGCTGATCGTCTTGTTCAGCAACGTCCTCATCAGAGGGTTCCTCATCCGAAACTGATGAGGAAACGGCAACGGAGTGGGCAACGTCTGACTCGCTGAATCCGGTCGCACTGGTGGATGCGTGACGGAGCCGGACGCAATATCATGGAACTGCTGCACAGTCTGTGAACTGTCAACAACCATGGGTGCGCGAGGAAGCACAGCGTCAACCCAAAACTGTCTAGACTGTCTGGGTTGTGCAGTCAACACCCTACCGGGTTGCTGAGGTTGACGCACTGCGTCACAACAAGTCACCTCTGCTGGTTGTTGAACGTCCTGAACGTCAACAACCACCTCCGAGCGTCGCTTAACGTCAACGTGCAGCTGGCAACCCACACTGGGTCGCATCGGTGGAGGAACCACCTCAACTGGCAGACGCGAGTAGGTTACCTCAGCGTCAACAGGGCGCACAACCGACCGGTTGGAAGGTTGTTGGCCAGAAGGTTCTTCTCCGCATTTAAGTCCTCTATCAAGGACGCAAGCTTGGACTGCATGTCTTGCAGCAAAGCCCATTTAGGGTCTACGGGAGAAGGTGTGGCAACAGACGGGGTTAGCGACTGAGGCGGAACCGTTTACCATCCCTGAAAGCCTTGTTATGCGTGACATAATAGTACAGCAAAACTTCAAAGGCTCGACAACAGCTGAGAAGTTGACCTGTAAACAACTTGGAGCGTCTCCTGGCTAGGCGCCAGGGAGAGTCTACCAGAATTGAGAAGTCTATCTGGGCAGAGGCATGAACTCCCAAGCCGAGAATTTCTCTCGTGTCATATCAGACTCTCGCTCTATAAACCAGTTTAAAAGAAGGGAAAGCAAAGGCTGTATCCCCCAAACTCCTCCTGGTGAAAAACCAGTCGCCTAGCCAACGTAACGCTCTCTAGGAGAGCGAGAGAGCACTAGCTTAAAAACAACGGCTTCGAAGTAGCTAGGCCTAGAGTAAGCTCTGACGTTTAGGCGAACGAGGAGCAGCAGTTACAAGATCCGGACGAAGATCCTTAAAAAAATCATCATGATTTAATTAAAGTCCATAGGAGGCTAAGCAGCTTAAGGCTCCTCTCCATCTGACAGAGTCCTCAAGGGAATATCAGTAGGAGGGAGAACAGCAACTTCCTCATCTACAGGAACCTTGTCTCTCACTGGTGCATTAGTAGCGGACCAGAACGCAACGTCATGTAACTGCTTGACAGTCTGTGAACTGTCAACAACTGAACTGTCAACCACAACAGGTGCGTGAGGACGTACAGCGTCCACTCGAGACTGCTTTGACTGCCTAGACTGAGCAGTCAAAACAACTCTAGAATGCGGAGGTTGACGCACAGCGTCAAAACAAGTCAACTCCGATTGTTAGTGAACGTCTAGAACGTCAACAGGAGCATCAGCCAGTGGCCTAACGTCCAAATGCGGCTGAAAAACCACACGAGACCGCATCGAGTGTGGTTCTAAACAACCTGACTGACGTGACTAAGCTACGCCAACGTCAACAGTAAGCACAAAGGAACGTTAGGTTGGCTGAAAGCCAGGATATCGATGAGATAAACGGCTAGACTCAACGGACTAATCGGCAGAAAAGTCTTCCATAAGGGAGGCAAGCATATACTGCATGTTTTGCCATACAACCCCTTAAGGATCAACGGAAATGGTTGTGGTAATAGACGAGGGTAACGTCTGTGACCGCAACACTTTGCCTACGAAAAGAGACTTTCGGAGTCCGTGTTACGCTTTTGTTAGGCGGCGAGCAGTTATCCGATGACTGCATAGGGTCAGAGCTGTCCTAATGGCTGTAACCAGGATGCTGGACCTGTCCTGAAAGGACTGACTTTCGCTTAAGGGCTTCGAAACCTTGTGACAGGTTTCTTATGCGAAAAGCCTACGGATGGCGAGAAGAAACGACGTCTCTCTCGTCTTATGGTAGGGGAGATCTTGGTAAGAAACACCCGATACCATAGAGGGAAAACGTCTGTTCGTTGGTCAAGGCCTCTCGAACCCATAAGTCTTTTGACATTACTTCTCCCCTGGGCTTGGGAGCTTGCAAGAGGTCCCGGACTAGGTGAACGACAGGCACGAACAGACGAACCCTCGGACGCAACACTGTAACACTTTGCGCCTCGGACGCAACACTGTAACACTTTGCGCATATCACTTCATCACTTCGATTTTCTGTTTTGTACTAATTTCTACCTGAAACACGCAATTCTACCCTTCATTAAAAGGTAGTAATTGCGAAATTAGTCGTATAATGCATGCTCATAATACCAGCAAAAAACAGAAAACATATTCTAAGATAAAAAGAAAAATCAGTGGCTGGGAAAGAGACTAAACACTAGTTCATATAACTACGTTTTCAATCTCTCACCGCACATAGCCTGGGGACGAGAATAAAAACCTAAAAACGTTTTATCCTTCCTCCCCGTACAGAGACTAGGGACGAGAGTAACACGAGAACAACGTTACCCGCTTGAACGGAACGTTTTCTCTCCTCTCTCTCCCTCCGTCTCTATCTCTCTTGATTTCGCACCTAAGAGAAGAGCCCAATTATATATCGTCAAAAAAAAATGTTATTTGACTAAAGGAAAAAACTGAAAGGTTTTTCAAATAAAAAGTTCCTTTAAATTAGAATTTAAAACATTTAAGCTAAGAAAGAATGAACAAAACGTCAGAATCGAATTACTCTTACTGCAAAGTGAAACCGTGATACACTCTCTCTCTATCGTAACGATAGAGCGCATGTTGAACGTCCTGAACGTCAACAACTGCGTAGCATAAAAAAACTAAACGTTAGTTCATCTTTGAAAACAGTACGAAGACTATCAAAGAAATTCTTTCATAAAATATTACATTTAAAAAGTTTTAAATCCTTTAAAAGCTAAAGACGATATAAAGGGCTCAATGTTGATTAACTTCGGTTTCCAAGTTAGGACCGCCTACTCTCAGGAAAGGTCTATATAAACAAAGCATTAAAATTTATTTTATATGTTTATAAAAAATGGAAAGTTAATCGAAGAGGCCTAATAAAGGCGGAGAGATACAAAATATATAGAGGAAAATCTATAACGTGATAAGATAATTACTAAAAGCCTAAACACACTTCCGTCTAAGGGAAGGGTCGGCCATTTAAAAGTGAAAGAAAGTCCATACTCTCTTTGTCACCATAATTAAATCTATCCAAAACGATTTCAAGTTTTGAGATGAAGATAAAACACCTGCATAGCGAAAGCTCAAAACTAGAATAGTGTACTTCACCAATAGTTGTGAAAACAAATCCAGTTAGCAACAGCGAATTAGTAGGTCTTGCCGGTAGCCCGACAGAGAGAAAATTGAGTTCTTTGTTTACATTGAGTACTGAGTACCTGCACGACAGATGGCGCTGTTGAAGTACACCCCCTACCTGCATAGCGATCGCTGGAGGATTTTTAACGTAGAGTTTTCTGTCGAGCAACAGAGTTGCAGCTTATATAATCACCGGCTAAGTTAAATATTGAAAAATAACATTTGTTATTTCTCTTATCTTATTTCTGTCTAAGCTATCCTAATGCTGTGGCCAATCACTATAAAAGTCTTAATATTTGGTAAAAAATCAGTACAGAGGATGAGGATCCACCTTATGATCTGATTCTTCCTCACAGGCATGGCACGATTACCAAGTTCTACCCCATATGAAAATTCTCTTACTCAAAGGAATGATACACTCTCTTTCACATGAACGCATAAATGAGGAAGTTAGCAGAGGACTATTCTACTGAAGAGTGAGTCCGCTTTGCAAAGCGCAAGAGTCTACAGTATTTTCTATAGGCTTGTCACAACCTTTTTTCAAAACGACTACGGCGATCCAGCCCTGGAAGGATGCGTGTGTGCTTAATACTGGCAACTGTTTTAATCGGGAACTCGTGGTGTCCTTTTCACATTTGTGGGAATGGGAGGCCACTGGTTGGGCAAAGGAAAAGCACTCTCTTTTCACCTCTGGTAGGTGGGTAGCCACCGGAGAGTATACTTCCGAAGAAGAGGTCGAAATAGCATTGGGAGGGGAAGGGAGATGTAACCACTTCTCTTTTAAAGTCGTCGTCATATCAAGGGGGTTACAGACTACTGTATGTGAGGACCTGTCGTCAACTGCACCTAAGTAGTCTCTGCCAGGCTAGAGGGAGGTCACGTCAAGCAATGATTCTGCTGCAGCAGATGTGGCAGTAATGGGAGACCGAGAAGTCCTAATGAGGCCTAAATGCCACAGAATCTTCAGAGCCAAGGACATAGCCTCGACATCGTCAGGCTTGCTATGGGGTGAAGGACGGGGTTCGCCTGATCCATGTAGGCCATCAGGCAAAACCACCTCCAACACCACTAGCGGATACAGAAGATTTGAGTCATTCTGTAGCGTAAATTAGGGCAAATAAAGACCTAGAGGATTTATTTGGCCTCAAAGAAGACCCTGAAAAAAAGAGTCCTACTTTGCCTTCTTTCATCTCTTGCTGTATTCAACCAAGTTGTAGTGATGACCTGTCATTACACTCCTCATGGGGGAAGACCGTGAGCAGACATACCCAATAGGCAAGGACATAAGAATGAGGGTCAACATAACTTCTGCTTGTGAAGGTGCTGCACTTTCCAAGGCAGGACCATAAGCCCTTACATTGTTTCTTCATTTGGCAAACAGCAAAAACACACTGTAAAGAGAAAAAATTAAAGCAGCCAACTTAGGGGGAGAGAGTACTTTTATACTGCTGTAAGACTGATGTCCGAAGTGCCTTACCGTTAGTAACTACCAATACCTCATTACAATCTTTTAACAGGCTCGTTTTCAGCTTCATTGAAATCATACACATATTAAAGGATGAGGGTTTGTATTCCAGTAGGGACTAAAGTACAGACAACTTACTGAAGTGAGAACCTTGGGTGACTGAAAAGAATTATGGCATTGTCTACAGGACTTCCAAATTTCTAAACACCAATGCAAAAGGAGCATTGAAAAAACTGCTACTCTCTAAAAAATAAACATTGTAAAACAGATGGGATTTTCTTGAAGGTCCACTCTTGAAGAACCCTTAGTAGTATCCTTCCTCGGGTATTTTATTCTTGAAAAAAAAAAGTACTTCTTATCTGCAGCTTGTTTGAAGAATTACCTGTAAAAAACGAAAGGTTTTAAATAGTGGCCGTATTTGCTCATTCACAATCAACTTCACTTTTTGTTAGCCAAACAGAACACCAATTCAAAATGAACAGGCTAGCAAGTGATTCTTATACAAGATTAGAGTACATAAGAGAATAACCATAAAAATCTAGCAAAGAATAAGGAATCAATTAACTACTAAAACTCCATCCACTATAATCTACCCTAAGTGAAACTTATGGAATTAAAAAACATAATAAACTGAAAAGCAAGAGTGATAAAAGGTGTCCCACCTTGAGAAAGGATCACTCATATACTAATTGAATTACAATGGCAATCTATTAAAGCTAAAATAAAATTTTAGTTACTGCATGTGCAATAACCCATCAAGTTATCAGAGCCAGACATCCAAAATATCTAAGAGAATTGCTACACATTGTACAGCCAATGAATCAATTAGGCACAAGAATAGTTACAGATGGTTTTATATTATTGGATACAAGATGTATGTCTACTGTAGGTTCTAAAGCTTTCAAACAAGTGGCCCCAAGACTACAAAAAGCTCCCACTAGACATCTGAAAAACAAGATAATAAGGCTTTCAAGATGAAATAGAAAACTTTAACGATTTCTAATTGCTTTGATAATGTGGATTTGACAATTAACATGGAATAGCTGTGTGATACTCTAAATAAGAATATCTACAAATAGATTTTGTAAATCCTGTAGTGCATAAGGTTCCTGTGTGAAAGCACCAGGAAGATGGTAATTAAAATAAAATAAAACGTAAAGCAAATGAATAAATGATTACTAATTCAAAATTAAGACAATATAGATTACAATTCCATCAAACTGAAAAACATCAAGACAACCAAACATGGAAATGAAAATTTTTTTGCTGGACAAAGCATGACCAGAACACCTCAATAGGATTAGAATTGGATTCAAGAAACTTGGCCCATATGGAGTACAGAGGTAAGACAGCAAGATGGGAGAAAGAAACTAGGAATATTTGTCCTGTAGAAGGCTAAGAATTATATGGGGCTAGAAATCAAATGCAACAGATTCCCCAAACAGAATTAGTTCACAGGAGCCATCAAAGCAAGGCAAAAGATAAAAATGATATTTTAATTATAAAATAAATTTTTGAATATACTTACCCGGTGAATATATAATAGCTGCAACTCTGTTGCTCGACAGACACATACATAAAAAACTCGCCAGCGATCGCTATGCAGGTTGCGGGTGTGCCCACCAGCGCCAACTGTCGGCCAGATACCACTCTCGATGTAAACAAAACCTTCAATTTCTTCTCATCCCACTGCGTCTCTATTGGGGTGGAGGGGAGGGTCGTTTAATTTATATATTCACCGGGTAAGTATATTCAAAAATTTATTTTATAATTAAAATATCATTTTTAAATATTTAACTTAGCCGGTGAATATATAATAGCTGATTCACACCCAAGGAGGTGGGTAGAGACCAGAGTTAAATATGTTTACATCGTATAAGCTAAGAGTTTTTTTTTTTTTTTTTTTTTTTCATTTTGACAGTTATCAATATAACAAAACCAAAATAAATAGGTACCTGGTAAGGAAGTCGACTTAGACGATTACTCTGCCTTGTAAGTACGTCTTCCTTACGGAGCCCAGCGATCCTCTTAGGATGCTGACAGACTCCCAGGAGCTGAAGTATCAAGGGCTGCAACCCATACAACAGGACCTCATCAAACCCCTAATCTGGGCGCTCTCAAGAAATGACTTTGACCACCCGCCAAATCAACCAGGATGCGAAAGGCTTCTTAGCCTTCCGGACAACCCATAAAAACAACATTAAAAAACATTTCAAGAGACAGATTAAAAGGATATGGAATTAGGGAATTGTAGTGGTTGAGCCCTCACCCACTACTGCACTCGCTGCTACGAATGGTCCCAGTGTGTAGCAGTTCTCGTAAAGAGTCTGGACATCTTTCAAGTAAAATGACGCGAACACTGACTTGCTTCTCCAATAGGTTGCGTCCATGATACTTTGCAGAGATCTATTTTGCTTAAAGGCCACGGAAGTTGCTACAGCTCTAACCTCGTGCGTCTTAACCTTAAGCAAAGATCGGTCTTCCTCACTCAAGTGTGAATGAGCTTCTCGTATTAACAATCTAACAAAATATGACAAAGCATTCTTTGACATAGGCAAGGATGGTTTCTTAACCGAACACCATAACGCTTCAGATTGGCCTCGTAAAGGTTTAGTACGAGTTAAGTAGAACTTAAGAGCTCTAACAGGGCATAATACTCTTTCTAGTTCATTGCCTACGATCTTCGATAAGCTAGGAATATCGAAAGATTTAGGCCAAGGACGAGAAGGTAGCTCATTTTTGGCTAAGAAACCAAGCTGCAGAGAACAAGTAGCTTTTTCTGACGAAAACCCGATGTTCTTGCTGAAGGCATGAAGCTCACTGACTCTTTTAGCCGAGGCTAAGCATACCAGGAAAAGAGTCTTAAGAGTGAGATCTTTCAGGGAGGCTGAATGTAAAGGCTCAAACCTGTCTGACATGAGGAATCTTAGGACCACGTCTAAATTCCACCCAGGTGTAGCCAAACGACCTTCCTTAGAGGTCTCAAAAGACTTAAGGAGGTCTTGCAGATCTTTATTGTTGGAAAGATCTAAGCCTCTATGCCGGAAGACCGAGGCCAACATGCTTCTGTAGCCCTTGATAGTAGGAGCTGAAAGGGATCGTACTTTTCTCAGGTATAAGAGAAAATCAGCTATTTGGGCTACAGAGGTACTGGACGAGGATACGGAAACTGACTTGCACCAGTCTCGGAAGACTTCCCACTTCGATTGGTAAACTCTAATGGTAGACGCTCTCCTCGCTCTAGCAATCGCACTGGCTGCCTCCTTCGAAAAGCCTCTAGCTCTCGAGAGTCTTTCGATAGTCTGAAGGCAGTCAGACGAAGAGCGTGGAGGCTTTGGTGTCCCTTCTTTACGTGTGGCTGACGTAGAAGGTCTACTCTTAGAGGAAGACTTCTGGGAACGTCTACCAGCCATCGAAGTACCTCGGTGAACCATTCTCTCGCGGGCCAGAGGGGAGCAACTAACGTCAACCTTGTCCCTTCGTGAGAGGCGAATTTCTGCAGTACCTTGTTGACAATCTTGAATGGTGGGAATGCGTAAAGATCTAGATGTGACCAATCTAGGAGGAAGGCATCTATATGTATTGCTGCTGGGTCTGGGACTGGAGAGCAATAGATTGGAAGCCTCTTGGTCAGCGAGGTTGCAAAGAGATCTATGGTGGGTTGACCACAAGTCGCCCAAAGTCTCTTGCACACATCCTTGTGGAGGGTCCATTTAGTTGGAATTACTTGACCTTTCCGACTGAGACAATCCGCTAGGATGTTCAAGTCGCCCTGGATGAACCTCGTTACTAGGGAGATGCCTCGATCTTTTGACCAGATGAGCAGGTCCCTTGCGATCTCGTAGAGTCAATGAGTGGGTACCTCCCTGTTTGGAAATGTACGCCAAGGCCGTGGTGTTGTCCGAGTTGACCTCCACCACCTTGCCTCGAAGGAGATTCTCGAAGCTTATCAAGGCCAGATGAACCGCCAAAAGCTCTTTGCTGTTGATATGCATGCTCCTCTGACTCGAGTTCCACAGACCTGAGCATTCCCGACCGTCCAGCGTCGCGCCCCAGCCCAAGTCCGATGCTTACGAGAAGAGAACGTGGTTGGATTTCTGAACTGCCAGGGGAAGACCCTCTCGTAGGCTGATATTGTCCTTCCACCAAGTCAGACAAGTCTTTATCTTTTCGGAAATCGGGATCGAGACCGCCTCTAGCGTCTTGTCCTTTTTCCAGTGAAAAGCCAGATGGAATTGAAGAGGTCGGAGGTGTAGCCTTCCTAGCGAGACAAATTGCTCCAGGGATGACAGCGTTCCTACCAGACTCATCCAAAGCCTGACTGAGCAGCGTTCTTTCTTCAACATCTTCTGGATGGAGAGCAGGGCTTGATCTATTCTGGGGGCCGACGGAAAAGCCCGAAAAACTTGACTGTGAATCTCCATCCCTAAATACAGAATAGTTTGGGATGGGACCAGCTGTGACTTTTCCAAGTTGACTAGGAGTCCCAATTCCTTGGTCAGATCTAGAGTCCAATTGAGATCCTTCAGACAGCGATGACTGGAAGAGGCTCTGAGAAGCCAGTCGTCCAAATAAAGGGAGGCTCGGATGTCCGATAAATGGAGGAATTTTGCCACATTCCTCATAAGCCTCGTAAACACGAGAGGAGCTGTGCTTAGGCCAAAGCACAGGGCCCGAAACTGGTACACCACATCGTCGAAGACGAATCTCAGAAAAGGTTGGGAGTCTGAGTGAATGGGGATGTGGAAGTAAGCGTCCCTTAGGTCTAGAGAGACCATCCAGTCTCCCTTTCTGACCGCTGCTAGGACTGACTTTGTGGTCTCCATGGTAAACTTCGTCTTTATGACAAAGACATTCAGAGCACTGACGTCTAGCACCGGTCTCCAACCTCCTGTCTTCTTTGATACTAGGAAGAGACGGTTGTAAAACCCCGGTGATTGAAGGTCCGAGACTTTGACCACCGCTCCCTTCTCTAGCAAAAGAGACACTTCCAGTTTCAGGGCTTGTCTCTTTTCTTCCTCTCGGTACCTGGGAGAGAGATCGATGGGGGACGTCGCTAGAGGAGGTCTGCGTACAAAAGGGATTTTGTACCCCTCTCTGAGCAACCTCACAGATTGTTGATCTGCGTCTCTCTTCTCCCAGGCTTGCCAGAAGTTCTTGAGTCTGGCACCTACTGCTGTCTGAAGTTGCGGGCAGTCAGACTCTGCCCTTAGAGGACTTGGATCCTTTCCTCTTCCCTCTCTTCCCTTCGGCATGAGCACCTCCCCTGCTGGAGGCTCTGCCACGAAAGGGCGGGATAAACCTGGACGCTGGAGTGTCTATCCTAGGTCTAGCAGACAAGGCAGGCAAAGGGGGAGCTTTGCGAGCCGAGGACGCAACTAAATCGTGGGTGTCCTTCTGCACTAAAGACAAGGCAATTTCCTTAACCAAGACTTCAGGAAACAAGCACTTAGACAAGGGCGCAAAGAGTAGCTCAGATCTTTGGCATGGCGTCACTCCTGCTGATAGAAAAGAGCACAGAGACTCTCGTTTCTTAAGGACTCCGGACGTGAATGAAGCGGCAAGCTCGTTGGACCCATCACGGACGGCCTTGTCCATGCAGGACATAATGAGTAAGGAAACATCCCTATCGGCAGATGAGATTTTCCTACTCAGGGCTCCCAAACACCAGTCCAGGAAGTTAAAGACTTCAAACGCCCTAAATATGCCTTTAAGAAGGTGGTCCAGGTCCGAGGGTGACCAACTAATCTTCGAGCGTCTCATGGCAAGGCGGCAGGGAGAGTCTACAAGACTTGAGAAGTCGCCCTGGGCAGAGGCAGGAACTCCCAAGCCGAGAACTTCTCCCGTGGCATACCAGACGCTCGATCTAGACGAGAGTTTAGATGGGGGGAAGGCAAACGCTGTCTTCCCTAAACTCCTCTTGGTCTCTAACCAATCGCCTAACAGCCGTAAAGCTCTCTTGGATGAGCGAGAGAGAACGAGTTTAGTAAAGGCAGGCATGGTAGCAGGAACGCCTAAGACAAACTCGGACGGCGGCGAACGAGGAGCCACAGAAATAAAGTGATCAGGGAACAACTCTTTAAAAACAGCCATGACTTTTCTAAAGTCCAAGGAAGGTTGAACTGCTTTAGGCTCATCTAATTCTGAAGGCTGATCCTCAGGCTGTGGTTCAGCAACGTCCTCATCTGACAGTTCCTCATCCGATAACTGATGAGAAAACAGCAAAGGTGTAGGCAACGTTTGACTCGCAGAGTCCGGTCGCACTGGTGCATACGTGACGGAGCCGGACGCAGCGTCCTGGAACTGCTGAACAGTCTGGGAACTGTCAACAACAACAGGTGCGCGAGGACGCACAGCGTCCACCCGAGACTGTTTAGACCGTCTGGGTTGTGCAGTCAACACCATACCGGGTTGCGGAGGTTGACGCACCGCGTCAAAACAAGTCAACTCTGATGGTTGATGAACGTCCTGAACGTCACCAATCGCATCAGTGCGTTGCCTAACGTCAACGTGCGGCTGGAAATCCACACTGGGTCGCATCGGTGGAGGTACCACCCCAACTGGTTGACGCGAGAAAGCTACATCCACGTCAACAGGACGCACAACGGAACGCTTGGATGGCTGATGGCCAGTAGGTTCAACGGAAACCTTCTCAGCGTTGTAGTCCTCCATCACGGACGCAAGCTTAGACTGCATGTCTTGCAGTAACACCCATTTAGGGTCTACGGAAGCAGTTGCGGTAACAGACGGGGTTAGCGAATGAGACGGCACCACTTTGCCTCTCTTAGGCGGCGAGCAGTCATCCGATGACGGCAACGGGTCCGAACTGTCCCAGTGGCTACAACGTTGGACTTGTCCTGAAGGGACCGACTTACGCTTTAAAGGTCTAGAGACCTTGGTCCAAGGTTTCTTACGTGAAACACCTTCGGACGACGAGGTAAAAATGGGCTCTCTCGTCTTACTTTGGTAGGGGCGATCTTGACGAGATACGCCTGATACCAAAGAGGGAACGTCTGTTCGCTGATCAAGGCCTCTCGAACCCATAAGTCGTACGACATTGCTTCTCCCCTGGGCTTGGGAGCTTGCAAGAGGTCCCGGACTAGGTGGACGACAGGCACGAACAGACGAACCCTCGAACGCAACACTGTTCACAACACTTTGCGTAACACTAGGCACTTTGACACTTTCCGCCGTGGCACTTTGGCACTTGAGTTCCTTTACGTCCGCCATGAGTTGATTTCGGTCACTTGCTAAAGCCTCAACTCTCTCCCCCAAGGCATGAATAGCATGCATCATGTCTTGCATAGACGGTTCCCGAGTGCTAGGAGGGGGGTTAGGAACAACCACTACAGGGGAAGGATTAGGTTCAGGGGCATGTGGAGAGAAAAAATCTACCGACCTAGAAGAACTTCTCCTTACCCTATCTCTCTCTAGTCTGCGTGTATATTTATCAAATTCGATAAAATCGAATTCCGAAAGGCCCACGCATTCCTCACACCGATCTTCCAATTGACAGGTTTTACCCCGACAATTGGAACAAACAGTGTGAGGGTCGAGAGAAGCCTTTGGAAGACGCCTATGACAGTCCCTAGCATTACACTTTCGAAACTTGGGAACTTGAGAAGGGTCAGCCATTTTGAATTAGTCAAGGGAAAATTCCAAAAAACGATCTAAGTCATCAACAATTAATCCGATTCAAAAAAGAGTTCAAGGATTTATTTGAAGAAAAACACCTGTACTGCGAAAGCTCAAACCAAATTAAAGTACTTCACCAAATATGATGGGAAAAACTCCAGGTTCAACAGCGAGTAAAGTACGTCTTGTCGACACGTCGACAGAGAAGAAATTGAAGGTTTTGTTTACATCGAGAGTGGTATCTGGCCGACAGTTGGCGCTGGTGGGCACACCCGCAACCTGCATAGCGATCGCTGGCGAGTTTTTTATGTATGTGTCTGTCGAGCAACAGAGTTGCAGCTATTATATATTCACCGGCTAAGTTAAATATTTAAAATTCCTCAGAGAACTATTCCTAATAATTTCCCTCATTCTAATGTCTATAACGATGTACTGGCTGCAGAAAGATGTACCATTCCTACTACAAACAGGTATCTCAAATACTTTTAATAAACAACCAAATTGAATTGCTTGTTGATTAGGTCTAAGGTGCTAGGCAGTATATCTTAGCAATCCATGTTTGCAAACGGTTATAAAAGCGGATGAGCAACCTTGAGGAGTAATGGAAACTTTGGGTGAGGAGGAAATGCCCCCCTAAAAATCTCGATGAAGTCACTGGCATCAGGGAAACAGATATGGTTTAAGGCGAGATACAAACTGTCTCTTCGGCTTCTACTTCGGATGCCTGGCGGTTGATCTCAACAGAATTAGTATGGACTAGCAGGGGTCACTTGCCTTAGGAAGATAGGCACTGCGCTTCACGGAGAACTGGCTATATTTGATAAATCCAGACAATGAATCCTCTGATGCCCTTTGCATCAATAGGCGTAAGAAGAAATGATGATGAGCTTAAGCTCTTATTTAGCTATGTATTGTGCAAACAAGCATATAATGCATGCCTGAAATCCAGTAAATAATTTAAAACAACTCTGTCAAAACTTGCAATACTACAGTACTGATTGTTACCTGTACATTGCAGTAAAAGTAAACACTACAAAATCTGAATGAGCTTTAGCCAAACTTACATGTCCAAATCTAATG
>NC_090769.1:33597213-33625737 GCF_036898095.1 Palaemon carinicauda
CATACATGTTAACAAAGAAGCTAAGTATCCCGTATCTTATTTTAGCCGTTATTCAAAATAACAAACATAAAATAAATAAGTACCTGGTAAGGAAGTCGACTTGAACCATTACTCTGCCTTTTTAAGTACGTCTTCCTTACTGAGCCTAGCGATCCTCTTAGGATGCTGAGCGACTCCTAGGTGCTGAAGTATTAAGGGCTGCAACCCACACTAATGGACCTCATCACAACCTCTAATCTAGGCGCTTCTCAAGAAAGAATTTGACCACCCGCCAAATCAACCAGGATGCGGAAGGCTTCTTAGCCTTCCGGACAACCCAGAAATATTTCAAGAGAAAGATTAAAAAGGTTCTGGAATTAGGGAATTGTAGTGGTGGAGCCCCCACCACTACTGCACTCGTTGCTACGAATGGTCCCAGAGTGTAGCAGTTCTCGTAAAGAGACTGGACATTCTTAAGATAAAAGACGCGAACACTGATTAGCTTTTCCAAAAGGTTGCGTTGAAAATATTTTGCAGAGATCTATTTTATTAAAAGGTCACGGAAGTTGTGATAGCTCTAACTTCGTGTGTCCTTACCTTCAGCAAAGCTTGGTCTTCCTCATTCAGAAGGGAATGAGCTTCTCGTATTAACAGTCTGAAAATAATAGGATAAAGAATTCTCTGACATAGGCAAAGATGAATTCTTAACTGAACACCATAAAGCTTCAGACGGGCCTCGTAAAGGTTTTTAAAAATAGAACTTAAGAGCTCTACAGGACATAATACTCTTTCTAGTTCATTTCCAACCATATCGATAAGTTTGGAATAACGAACGATATTGGTCAAGGCCGAGAAGGCAGCTCGTGTTTGGCTAGAAAACCAAGATGTAGAACATGTAGCCGTTTCGGATGAAAATCCGATGTTCTTGCTGAAGGCATGAATCTCACTGACTCTTTTAGCTGGTAAAGCATATCAGGAAAAGAGTCTTAAAGGTGAGATCTTTCAGGGAGGCTGATTGAAGTGGTTCGAACCTGTCTAACATAAGGAATCTTAGAACCACGTCTAAATTCCAACCAGGTGTAACCAAACGACGCTCCTTCGTGGTCTCAAAAGACTTAAGGAGGTCCTGTAGATCTTTATTGTTAAAAAGATCTAAGCCTCTGTGACGGAAGACTGATGCCAACATGCTTCTGTAACCCTTGAAAGTGGGAGCTGAAAGAGATCGCTCTTTTCTCAGATATAAGAGGAAGTCAGCTATTTGAGTTACAGAGGTACTGGTCGAGGATACGGATACTGACTTGCACCAGTTTAGGAAGATTCCCCACTTCGATTGGTAGACTCTAAGGGTGGATGTTCTCCTTGCTCTAACAATCGCTCTGGTTGCCTCCTTCGAAAAACCTCTAGTTCTCGAGAGTCTTTCGATACTCTGAAGGCAGTGAGACGAAGAGCGTGGAGGCCTTGGAGTACCTTCTTACGCGTGGCAGACGTAGCAGGTCCACCCTTAGGAGAAGAGTTCTGGGAACGTCTACTAGCCATCGAAGTAACTCGGTAAGTTATTCTCTCGCGGGCCAGAGGGAAGCAACTAGTGTCAACTTTGTCCCAACGTGAGAGGCGAACTTCTGCAGTACCTTGTTGACAAACTAGAACGGAGGGAATGCATATAGATCTAGATGAGACTAATCTAGTAGAAAGGCATCTAAAAGAACCACTGCTGGGTCCGGGATAGGTGAGCAAAGTATTGAGAGCCTCTTGGACATCGAGGTTGCGAAGAGATCTATGGTTGGCTGGCCCCAGGTGACCCAAAGTCTCTTGCATACATCTCTGTGGAGGGTCCAATATGTTGGAATTATTGTCCCTTCCTACTGAGACAAACTGCTAAGACATTCAAGTTGCCTTGGAAGAAATTTGTTACTAGTGAAAAGTCTAGACCTGTTGAACAGGAGAGGAGGTCACTAGCGAACTCGCACCATGTCAGAGAGTAGGTCCCTCCTTGCTAGGAGATGAACATCAAAGCAGGGAGTTGTCCGTGTTGACCTCCATTACTTTGTCTTGAAGGAGAGACCTGAAGCTTTTCCAGGTCAGACTTACTGCCAGAAGCTTCTTGCAGTTAAAATGCATTGTCCTTTGACGCGAGTTCCATAATCCCGAGCATTCCCTACCGCCTAAGGTCGCACCCCAGCCTACGTCCGATGCGTCTGAGAAGAGAACGTGGTTGGGAGTCTGAACAGTCAGGGGAAGACCCTATAAAAGGTTGATAAAGTCCTTTCCTCAGGTTAGACCAGACTTATCTTCCGGAAACCGGGATCGAGACCGCTTCTAGCGTCTTGTCCTTTTCCAGTGAAGAGCTAGATGAAACCGAAGAGGACGGAGGTGTAGTCTTCCAAGTGACACCAAATGCACCACGGATGACAGTGTCCTAACCAGACTCATCCACAGCCTGACAGGGCCGTATTCCTTCTTCAGCATCTTCTGGATGGATAGCAGGGCTGGGGATTGATCTTCTTGTTCAGCCATGTCCTCATCAGAGGGTTCCTCATCCGAAACTGATGAGGAAACGGCAACGGAGTGGGTAACGTCTGACTCGCTGAATCCGGTCGCACTGGTGGATGCGTGACGGAGCCGGACACAAGATCATGGTACTGCTGCACAGTCTGTGAACTGTCAACCATGGGGAAGCGAGGAAGTACAGCGACAACCCGAAACTGTCTAGACTGTCTGGGTAGTACAGACAACCCCTTATCAGGTTGCTGAGGTTGCCGCACTGCGTCACAACAAGTCACCTCTGCTGGTTGTTGAACGTCTTCCCAGTGACACACTGAACGTCCACAACCACCTCCGAGAGAAGCATAACATCAACGTGCGACTGGCAACCCACACTGGGTCGCACCGGTGGAGGAACCATCTCAACTGGCGGACGTGAGTAGGATACCTCAGCGTCAACAGGGCGAACAACCAACCGGTAGGAAGGTCGTTGGCAAGAAGGGTCTTCTCCGTAAAAAATCCTCTATCAAGGACTAAGCTTGGACTGCATGTCTTGCAACAAAGTCCAAGGTCTATGGGAGCAGGTGTGGCAACAGACGGGGTTAGCGACTGAAGCGGAACCATTTACCCTCCCTGGAAGCATGTTATGCTTAAATAAAAGTCCATAGGAGGCTAAGCAGCTTAAGGCTCCTCTCCAAATGACAGAGTCCTCAAGGGAATATCAGAAGGAGGGAGAACAGCACTTTCTCATCTACAGGAACCATATCCGAGAAAAGCTAGGTTCTCTCAGTGAGGGTTTCACTGGTGCAAAAGCAGCAGACCAGAAGGCAACGTTATGAAACTGCTTGACAGTCTGTGAACTGTCAAAAACTGAACTGTCAACCACAACAGGAGCGTGAGGACATACAGCACTGGTGTATAAGTAGCAGACCAGAAGGCAACGTCATGTAACTGTTTGACAGTCTGTGAGTTGGCAACAACCAAAGTTGTGTGGGGAAGCCTCAACTCCTGACTGACTAGTTTGCTGCTGGCGAGTGGCGGTAACCACAGTGTGTTGCGGAGGCTGACACACCGTGTCAAAACACGGCAGCTTGTGGTAGCTCACGCACGGCAACGGAGTGCTCTGTGTGTGGGAGTCATCATACATCTGGCAGGGTTGACTGTGCATGGGTGGAGGAGCTCTCACAACAAGAGTGTGAGAGCAGGAAGCCATGCCGGGCGCACAACCGTGGGAGGTGTAGGCCCACGGGTGCATCGTCAACCTTCTCCGCAGTCGGAGTGTGGGAGCTGGCAACAACAAAAGCAGAGTGCTGGTGCGTGGGAGGGGCTGCGGTGGGTTGAGGAGCATGCGGTATGGTATGCGGAGCATGCTGTAAGGTATGCGGCTCATGCTGCATGGTATGCGGAGCATGCTGTAAGGTATGCAGAGCATGCTGCATGGGCTGCGGAGAATGCCGCATAGTGCTGGAACCCGGCAGCTCTACAGAACCTTCCCACTGCTGATGCGGTAGCTCACGCATGTTAGCAGATTTTGCAGCAAGAACATGCGTCTGGCAGGGTGGACTGCGCATCGGTGGTGGAGCTCTCACAGGTGGAGGGTGGGAGCAGGCAGCCGCAGTATCTGCTGAGCGCACAACCTCGGCGGGTTGTAGGTTAACAGGTGCATTGTCAACCTTCCAGCACGATACTCCTGCATGAAGGAGCAAGCTGAGGCTGTATAGTCTGCAGCATGGACCACTAGGGTCTATGAAAGACAACAACAAACGGAGCTACTGTCCGTTGTGACTGAGGGTCTAAAACAGCTGGTGCGGCAACAGACGGAGTTACTGCCTGTTGCGGTACCACCTTGCCTCTCTTGGGAGGTGTGCAGTTGTCGTACTGAAGCGAGTCCGAACTGACCCAGTGGCTACACCTAGGCCGTTGGACTTGCGCGGAAGGGACCGACTTGCACTTAAAAACTGCAAGATTTGGTCCATGGTTTCTGCGAGAAACCTCTTCCGCAGACGAGGAATAAATGGGCTCTCTCGTCTTTGTGTGGGTGGGGTGATCACGTCGGCAACGTGTGTAGATACACCCGAAACCACGGAGGGAAACGTTTGTTCGTCGATCAAGACCTGTGGAACCCATAAGTCCTTCGACATTACTTCTCCCCTGGGCTTGGGAGCTTGTAAGAGGTATCGGACAAGGTGAACAACTGGCACGAACAAACGAACCCTCGAACGCAACACTGTAACACTTTGCGCATTTCACTTTATCACTTTTGATTTTCTGTTTGCACTTATTTCACTGAACTCGAAACTTTAAGTGGTTGTACCTGAAACACGCAATCCTATCCTTCATTAAAAGGTAGTAAATGCGAAAACAGTATTACAATGTAACAGAAAAACATAATGAAAGATAAAGAATTCAGTGGCTGGAAAAGAGACTAAACACTAGATCAAATAAACTACGTTTAAAATCTCTCACCGCATAAAGCCTGGGAACAAGAATAAAACTCTAGAAACGTTTTACCTTCTTCCCCTATAGCGACTAGGGAGAAGAGCAAAAAACGAGAACAACGTTACCCGCTTGAACGAAACGTTTATCCTCCTCTCTCTCCCTCCGTCTCTATCTCTCTCTCTCTCTCTCTTGACTTAGAACCTGAGAGATGAGCCCAATTATATATCGTTAAAACATATTATTTGTTAAAGGAAAAAAACTGAAAGGTTTCCCAAATAAAAAGTTCCTTTATTAGAATTAAAACCATATAAGCTAAGAAAGAATGAACGAAACGCTAGAATCGGTTTACTCTTACTGCAACGTGAAACCGTGAAATACTCTCTCTCTATCGTAACGATAGAGCGCAAGTTGAACGTTCTGAACGTCAACAACTGCGGAGACTAAACAAAACGTTAGTTCAACTTTGAAAACAGTACGAGACTATCAAAGAAATTCTTTCAAAAACATTAAAATTAAAATAGCATAAATTCTTAACAGGAAAAACGATATGACGGGCTCAATGTTAATTAACTTCGGTTCCAAGTAAGGACCGCCTACTATTAGGAAAGGTCGCATATAAACAAACATAAAAATTAATTTTTATAAGTTTATAATAAATGGAAAGTTAATCGAAGAGGCCTATAAATGGCGGAGAGATATAAAATAAATCTATAACTTTGTTAAGCAAAATTACCAAAAACCTAAACACACTTCCGTCTAAGGGAAGGGTGGGTCATAAAAAGTGAAAGAGAGTCTATACTCTCTTCGACACCAACACTTCCGTCTAAGGGAAGGGTCGGCCATTTAAAAGTGAAAGAGAGTCCATACTCTCTTCGTCACCATAATAAAATCTATCCAAAACGAGTTCAAGTTTTGAAATGAAGATAAAACCCCTGCATAGCGAAAGCTCAAAACTGGAATAGTGTACTTCACCAAAAAGTTGTGAAAACAAATCCAGTTAGGGACGGCGTATTAGTAGGTCTTGCCGGAGTCACGACAGAGGAAAAATTGAGTTCTTGTTGACAAGAAGTACTTGAGTACCTACTCACAGATGGCGCTGTTGTGTACACCCCCACCTGTAAAGCGATCGCTGGCGTATCCCGACCGTAGATTTCTGTCGGGCAACAGAGTTGACAGCTACATGATCATCGGGTAAGATTAATATTGAAAAAGTAAATTTGCTGTCGAGAATCACACCTAAAATTTTGAAAGTCATACAAATTTAAAGAAACATTATATCAATACTGAGATCCGGATGTTGAGGAGCCACTGTCCTTGACCTACTTACAATCATACTTTGAGTTTTGTTAGGATTCAACTTAATAGCCCATAATTTGCACCATGCCCTAATTTTAGCTAAATCTCTATTAAGGGATTCACCAACCCCAGAGCTACAATATACCCAAACTATCTGTTAATACCGGTATATTAAGTAGTTATTAGAACATCACGTAATAATAAATGGAAAATACAATACATACAGTACAAAACTGTACACAAACAAAATATACAATACCATATGTACAGTACTGCACTATGATAGTTAGCCCTACGTATAGAGTACAGCTACATTTTCTCTTATGTAAACCCAATTTTTTTTTAACTTTTTTAAATGGGTGACTATTTTATTCCTGACCTGGCTGGCAAATCTCTTTCCTAACCATTAAACATTTTTCACAATGCGAGTCATGAAAATATTCGCATGTCGTTTCGCAGCGTGAAAATTTCGTAAGCAAAAACCTTTCGTGGAGAGGTATAACTGTACTATCCTTTCACCTCCATACAATCCTCAGCAATCATTGGTGTCTCAAACTCTTGTGATTTTGTTTTCACATTAATCAGAAGCCTAGTTCATTAGTCATTTTAAAAATGGAGGGTGTTATGGACCTTGAAATAGATAGATCAGTACAGCATATTCTTTTTAGGCAAATGTTTAATAACTCATTCACGTTCTTAATTTTTTTCTATAAAACTAAATTTAGAGCTAATCATTTGAACCAGTTTTAAATTATCACCTTCTGCCAGTATTGATCCAAGAGATCCAAAATCAAACAACCTTCTTCAAGTATTGTGATGCAAAACAAGAATCATATCACCACTAAACTGCAATTAGATTTGTCAAAGATAAAAGGACACTAATCTATTTACAAAAGAGGTCTTTGCCCGCCAGGTAACGCTCGCTTCACACTAGTGGATTTTTTCCAAAGGGAAAGTTTTCCGAATATTAGGATATAAAAAAATCATGTCTTCATGAGTGGTTGCTTTCAGCACGTTTCATATGAGCACTTATTTCAGTGCACAGAATAAGTCTGCCAGTGTTTGTTCGAGATAGAGGATGTAAAGCAGAGTGGTCTTTTGTATATAATGAACAGGGTGCTAAAATTGTGATGTTGTTCTGTACATTATAATCATATTCATGGTGTACCTCTGCTATAAGAGTATAATAGAAAAAAGTCTATTCATATTAATGGCAGAAAAAGAGCAGCAGAAGAGGAATGTCTACCCTCTGCGACAGCTGAACCACGACTACTGCTTGAAAAAATCCTCTGGTAAAATTATAGGAAAAAACAGAACCACATTTCTAAGAAAAAAACTTCTTCTACAGTAAACAATGTGCTTCCAATGAATTAGACCCTTATTTCCACTGCAAATAAGCCGTTCTCTCGATATGAACCGCGCTTTCCTGACGGACACAGGTGAAAACCTGGGACTTAGGGTGGGAGAAAAAAGGAAAATATGTGATTTAGCACTTTTGAGATTTGTAAAAGGCCACAGAACCTAATAAACCCACCTAACCTAACTTAGTAGTTCCCAGGTCACAAACCTTCCCAGCTCATAGACCTTGCCGGGGGGGGAGGGGGGGGGAAGCCCCTTGACCCCCTTCCCAGGTCACAAACTAAAAGTAAATCACATATAATTCCTTACCTTATGATTGACACCCTAGTGTCTTTTTTTATCTTGGCAATCTTTACAGAAGAGTTGTAGTGGTTTGCAGACTGTGGCCAGATGTAGCACACAGACTGCTTAGTGTCAGAATGCCGACCACACTCCGTTTCACTAAACAAAAAGAAATGGTGGAATACCCAGAAATCTGGGTAAAAGGTAAACAATCAAGGATGAACTGGGCACCACCCCTTGATTTCATACTGGGCAAGGAGGGAGTTGCTTAATATTATTCTAGAGGTATGCCGTCTCATTTCTTACTAACATGCATGGAGTGCAATATAAATAGCGGCAGCTATATTTCAAGTTATTTGAACATTACAAGTTATTAGAACATTACAAACATTAGAAGAAAAATATTGAAAAAAAAACAAAAACTAAATTGGTGGCTGAGGTGACAAAATTATGTAAGGGAAAGAAATGATTAGTTTGCAAAAAGAAGAAAAAGTTTTATTGAAGGCAAAGATAGAAACTAACTATCATAAGAACCCCTTAGGAATCAATCCTCTAAATATTTAATCTACACATGCAAGGTGAAACCCCTCCTGGTGTATCACTCCGATACTCCTCGAGCCTTCAAGACCACCAAGGTCACTAAGGAAAATCTTCACATGTTGTGGATGGCTTATAGAAAAGCTTGGGTAACAAGACAATTGTTCGCGTGGATAAATATTTGTTTTGCCCAATTGTGAAAGTGTCTTTGGAAGAGAAGTGCCTCCCTATGAAATGTATGCTGGTGCTGGACAATGTTCCTGCTCACCCTCCTGCCCTCAAATAAGATATTGTAGCAGAATATTCCTTCATCATGGTTCCCTATCTTCCACTGAACACCACCCCTCTCCTCCACCCCATGGACCAGCAAGTGACTTCAGATTTTAAGCAGCTTTATACGAAATATCTCTTCAAGAG
Organism: Palaemon carinicauda; assembly: GCF_036898095.1. NCBI lineage: Eukaryota > Metazoa > Arthropoda > Malacostraca > Decapoda > Palaemonidae > Palaemon > Palaemon carinicauda. The sequence goes on from NC_090769.1 coordinate 33,606,004, forward strand.
ATATTTCGAAATCATTGAGAGCACAAACCTCACCCTTCATCAATTTTGGAAGGAGCATTTTGAAATTGTCATATGCCTCAAAATCATTGATCAAGCTTGGCAGGTTTCGAGGTGCACCTTGAACTCTGCTTGGAAGAAGCTGAGGCCTAAAGCCGTCTCTGCACGAGATTTCGAGGGCTTCCACTCAGAACAAGCTGAAGCCAATTCCGAAAATGTTGACGATCCTAAACCTGTTGCTCAATCTGAAGTTGCTGAGACTGTTAAACTTGGGAAGTCCATGGTTCTGGAAGTTGAGGAGGCCAACATTGATAAGCTTATCGACGAGCACTGAGAGGAACTTACGACGGATGACCTAAAGGACTTGTAGGCCAAGTGAAAAAGTCGTTCAGGAAGAGTAAAGAGGGGGAGGGGGACCCACTGACAATGACCGAAATCAAGGAGGGTCTAGATGGCCATTTTAAAAGGGTGGCTCTCGTAGAAATGAAACACCCAGAAAAAATTCTCACAAGTCATGCGCTTGAGTACTGTAATGAAGTTTGCTCGTCACTTCAGGAAAATTTTAGGAAGCAGGCAGAAACAAGCCTCTTTGCACAATCATTTTAAAATGAGGCCTTCGGTAGAAGCAGACCAAGCACCAGCTAAAAAACGAAAGAAACGTGGCAGTGATGAAGAAAAAAGTGTAATCAAATTTAGAAAATACAAAACGTAAGGTAAAAAAAAATTAGAAAAAGGGAAAAAAAAAAAAAAAAAAAAAATATGTTTATTGTAAAGTTAAGGGTTAATATTTCCTGCCATTCGTAAAAGTGTTTCCTAACATTAAGTGTTAATGGTTTAGGTGTTAATGTTTTAGATATTAATGTTTTCTGTCATTTATACATGTTTTGTGAAGTTAAGTGTTTACATTATCTGCCACTTGTTACCTTCTTTTGCCATTTTTCATCCTCCTCTACCGACCCGCACTTCGCTCTCGGACATCGCCTCACTCCAAAGGTAAGGTTCTACATTTTGGTTAATGTATTTTTACTGTTTGCTCTAGTTATACCCTTCTTTTACAGGTTACCAATGGTTAATTTATTATTAAATGATTAAAATAAAGTACTTTTCATACATTTAGTACTGTTTAGTGGTGTGCATCCTTTTTATAACCATTTAATGTGGTGTTTTTGTAGGGTCAGGAATGAATCAGGGTATTTACATGGTAAAGGCTACTCATAAGACGAAAATCACAAATTTTAAGTAATTTGTATTTTTCCTAACAGTACTTACCTTGAACTACTTTCTTAGGAGTATCTGGGATCTCCTCCCAACCGACCAGAGTTTTGTGTAGTTTACCCTAGTCCCGTTTTCTATGAGGGGTAACCTCAGGTGGAGTGATATGCGCCCTGAGGCTAACCCCGGGTCAGAGAGCATGCTTGCTCAGGTCTCGATCTCCAGTAAGTTCTCTGGTCGCGTAGCGATAACATCTCGACGCTCTCTCCTTACCCAGCGCCTTGAGGGCGAGCTCCTTGTCTAGAATGTCTTTTAGAGGCTCGAAGGGAGGTTCCGAAAGCATCTTCAGTATCCTAGCCACATCCCCCTGGGGCACTCTAGGGGCTTGGGGGGGGGGGGGGGGAACACGACTGCTCGAAGCTCTTGATGAGCGTCGAGATATAAGACGAAAAAATCACTTTACAAAAGCCATTACGGAACCCATTAATTTTGCGTTGTGAGGTATTACTGTACTGTACTTTGTTTTGTTGGGCTCCATAAAACATAAGCAACAGGAAATGCAACTGCAAAGGAACTGAACAGTCGCCCTAAGAAAACAGGGTGTCATAGAACTGCCTACGTCACAGTCAAGCATACATATGTGCCCAAAATATGGTAAACTTTGTCATAGAGTAAAGGAAGGAAGGAAGAGGTACATGCAAATGAACGAACAGGATTAATTCCATTGGTGGAAAGTGAAAGGATGGCCAGTGTGCAGGAAGTATAAAGTCGTCGTTGTACAACTAGCTATGCACAAACGCACGAACAGGAGCAGATATGTTTAGCTTTCAAATGTAAACAAAATTGAAATAAATAATCTATATTTTGTGCAATTTTGTGGATTTATTATGCATCCCAGAGAATAATGTATAGAGAAGAAAAGGTTAGTTTTACAATTATTTATCGATTCGCCAGTAAATCTACTCCACCCAAAATCCCTGGTTCCCACAGTAATCCCATTACAGTAGCATATATTATGGTACACCCTATTAACTATTTATTTCCAATGTTAATACTGTAAGGTCATTTGGTAAAAATATAGAAAAACTAGGTACACCATTTCTAGAAAAAAAAAAAATAACTTGTACTACAGTAAATATGTGCTTCCAACAAATTTGACCTTTATTTCCACTGCAAATTAGCCGTTTTACCGTTAAGGAGCCCCCTCCTTTCAAGACGGACACAGGTGGGAACCTGAGATTTTGGTTGTGCGAAAACTGGAGAAAACGTGATTATTAACACTTTCGAAATTTGTAAAAGAGCACAAAACCTAACAAACCCACCCAACCTAAAATGTGCTAGTCTTCCTTAAAAGCTAGGTAAGAATCGCACTTACTAAGGACACTAACTTTGGACGGATAACACAATGAGCTTTTGCAAAATTATTCACTACATCAGGAGTACCGTGAAACTTGGCTAAATCATCGAAATAGCCAAAAGAGCAACCATTACACTTGGTTACGTTGGGCTTCATAAGGCACACCGGACATGTAACACAGCTATAAAGGAACCGAAGCGTTGTCGGAGAGAATGGGGCGTGTCACAGAAATGCCTATGTCACAATCCAGCATAAATACTGTACATGCCAAAATATAGTAAACTTCGTCATAGGGTAGGGGAATGACGTATGTGTGCATGAAGTATAAACTCGTAATGGAGTAACGAGGAGGGGGCTTGAGTGCTGGAAGTATACACTCGTAATGGAGTAACGAGGAGGGGGCTTGAGTGCTGGAAGTATACACTCGTAATGGAGTAACGAGGAAAGGGCTTAAGTGCAAGAAGTATAAACTCATAATGGAGTAACGAGGAGAGGGCTTGAGTGCAGGAAATATAAACTAATAATGGAGTAACGAGGAGAGGGCTTGAGTGCAATTTGTATGGTAATAGTTTACAACACCACGCTCTCCATTTACTCCAAAATAATGCAATCCTGCAGTTTTCATCTTCTTGCACAGTAATTAGGTGGTTATTTAAATTCTGGGAAAGCAATAATTAGCAAGATATGTTGAGGAAGGGGGAAGGGGTTATAAAAAGAAAATAACTCGGTTTCCTCACTAAACGACTCGAAACTGACATGTCAACACAGTCAACCAAACAGAATTCGTGATGCCAGCGTACATAAACAGAAGTCCGTGATGCCAGCGTACATTTGATATACTGTACATTCAAAATATGCTTAGTTAAAAATGGATTTTAGGGCTCAAGCCATGGCGTCCTGATGGAAGGTTCCTTTTTGGTAGCTTCCTTGGGTATATCACTACTAAATATTCCCAGAGAATTTAACCACAGGTTATCACAGAATTCTAACTTCTGGAGCGAGTATCCTAAAGGTTTCCCTTTTAAGACATCGTATATCAACAGGGGACGCATGTATTAACGCGCCACATAGCTATCTACACCCCAAACAGAGTTAACACTTCAGTGTGTAGGGGCAGAGAATAGCTGGGGAGCCGTTCCACAGCTAATCTCGTTCGTGGCTACTTTTGGTACTCGAGACGTAAACAAACGGGCGCCATTGCTAAATGACGTCACGTCCGTCCTCATCCTTCTTCTAGTAGCTTGCCTTGCTAAGACGGATTTTCCCTTGTGTATTTTCATCAGCTTGCATCTTCGCTATGTCGCTACCTTCGGCCTCGCCTTCTTCTGGAAAGTTGAGTACAAAGGTTCCAGTATTGTTTAAATAAGCTCTGACCGTAAAGTAACTTTTACTTTTCGAGATATTTGATGTTTTGTGGCAGAGCTGTGCCTCGACCGGACCGGCCATTTTATGGCGTCGCTGTTGTTTTGCATGCCTTATTTAGATAGCCTCAACAGCGTTTTCCGGCCTCATTAACTAATCGATACTATTAGTTATTTAGTCTTCATAGCTAGGAACTTTTATATCGTGTTTTGACGCTTTTTTATCGGTCATCAACTGACCCCATACCAGTTGGCTAGTATAGCCCCTAGGCCAGAGCGCCTATATCAGTGTTCATGCATGATATTTATCAGTGATCCTAGCTTTATTTATGAAGATAGTGGCATTATTTTACAATACTATTGACTGTGATGCAAGTGTTTTCGCCTTCAGGGACCATATAAGGGACAGGTTAGATAGTGTATCTTTCTAACCTAACCTACCAGTAGGACCCTTATATGCTTCCTTCATCCCCTGCCTTAGGGCACCCCTTCTGTGTAGTCTTGCTCCCCCTACCACGTAAGGGGGTCAAGCTCTTATCAGAGTACTATATCGCTTCTCTGTCCAAGGGAATGATCCCCCCTTAGGGTTGCGTCCGAGAATGAGGAACGGCTAGTCCTTCCTCTATTGCTGGGGCTAGGTCTCCGACCTTTCCTGCAATAGCGATACGTCTTCCATCCTTCCTAGTTCAGGGTGTGACATCCCTGCTCTAGGTTAGGTTTTGGAGAGGTTAGTTCTGTACCTTGCTGAAACGATACCCATGCACCGTTTTCAGACAGGCTGCCTTACCTTAGGCTAGGGAGTGTCCTCCCTTCCTTGGTGGCTGCTCTGGTACAGAACCCCCTCCACAGAAGACCCTTCTCTTCTCCCCTCCCCACCTATCTCTTGTATGGCCTAGCCTATGCTTAGGTTAGTCTTTACCCTTCTGTCCCCTGTCTTAACACTCCTCCCTAGGGTGGAGTGGTAGGGCTACCTTGAGCTCCTGTGTGCAGTCCGCTCTGGTACATATACCCTTCATAGTGTCCTATGGGGTTAGCCACTAGATGCGTTCTGTCTATAGGGGTTCTCCCCCCCCTCTTGAGTGTTCCCTGCCCTCCCTTGGGTTCCCTTAGCTCCCGGTCCTCTGCGGCCCCCGCTTCTGGGTGATAGGGCTAGCCTCTATCATGGGTACACCCACTCAGGTGGGATGTCTTAGGGTCCGTGGCCGGACCCATACATCCCCCCTTCTGTCTCTTTCTCTATCCTGGTGCCGGTCCCTTGCCGCCTCTACTGTCGGTGATACCCACCTTCTACCTTGGTGACTTACCCTTTACCCTTGCGCCGCCAGTCCCCCGCATGCCGGGGGATTGGCGCCTGCCGCCGGCGCCTAGCCGATGGCCTTCCCTCCTTCCTCATAGCCTCAGTCGTCCGTCCACCGGCCGGCATCCGCTGCCGGCACTCTGGTTCCGCTATAACCATCCTTGTCCCTGTCACCAAGCCGGCTACCTCCGGCTGCCGGAGCCGCCGCTCCCTGCCGGCGTGCCGCCGCTGTGCCGGCGGCCGCCACCCTGGTATTACTCTTGACTTCTATATTGTCTTCCTTAATGCCAGAAACTCTGCTGGAGCGGCCTCCGGCGTGGCGGCGGTCTGCCGGAGCCTTCCGGAGGCGTCAAGACAACTTGCACCCCCTTCTACTAGCTATCATCTGATGTTGATAGCCCTACATCGCAACCAGATGACTTGATTACGTAAATGAATTGGTATTATCTTACCGTTCTATTAGTAACCATGCTGTCTTCTTGCATATCACAGATTTCCAGCATGCTGTGTGTATCTTAGCACAGCTGGTTGCCGGAAACCGTTACCCTATGGGATCTTCTAGTTCCCAATTCTAGTGTCTGAGTGGCCTCAGTCCTAGCCTTATACCCTTGACAATTTCCAATAGAATTCCCACTGCCCTACAGGCATTCCATGTTGAATTCTATCCTGTGCCTTTGGTCACAGCAGATTGTCTATGGATGAAGGTCACGGTAACCAGCCGGGCGGGTTACACGGAGTATGTATCTATCTCCTTCTTTCCGTCCATTCTCTGTGCATCACACTTAATGTTAAGTTAAAATTAATCAATTAATATTTAACTTTAGTTTAAGAGTCATCCTTATGACTCCCCCATACTCATGTTCTCTTTCTCTTACAGGAGGAGCAACTGAAGTGCGACCACAGCTTCTGTGCAGTGAAGCGCCCGCACTTTTATGGACACACGGCGTGTAGGACCCACGCCCCTTGTGCCAACAAGAAAGGGGATCTAAAGTTCTGGGACCCGCAGAACTGTACGGTCTGCCAGGATCGCCTGGTCGACGCGTTCAACAATCCTCCCTCAGCGGAGGTTAGGGACGCTTCTCGAGAGAAGCTACGCAAATGGGTGCGTGGCTTCCAGAAGAACACCACTGGACCGTACCTTGCCACTGAAGACATGAGGGCCTTATTGTTCCCAAAGGCATCCCCAGATTCTGTGGTCCCCAAGGATCAGATCCCCACCGTCCAGATATTGGTGGAACCCGATATTGTCATGGCCCAGTCCATGCACGAGTGTCACCTGGATGCCGACAACGAGGAACGTATGTCGGATATTTCGGAGAACACGGAGAGGACCCTCATGGCCCAAGACGCGGACGATGAAGAGGACCAGGTGGATTACATCGAGTCGGAGCAGGAGGTCGCTCCGCCTTCCACCCCCGCCCCTACTCCTACACTGACGGAAGTGTCTCTCCCGTCTACCTCCGCTACCCCGGACCCCATCCCATCCGCCCAGGAGATGTTCCGTATGATAGAAGCCCTCATGGACCAGAAGCTTCAAGTGACACACGAGTACATTAGGTCCATGGGAGGTTCCAAAGAATCGAAGAAGATTTCGGTTAAGGACCTCCCGATATGCTCACACGCCAACCCCTGGAGGTATGCTGAGCATATGATCATCGCAACGGGCAGGATCTTCATCAGCGAGAAGATCGGCTCGGTTGCCCTGGAAGAAGTGGAGTTCTTCCCGAGCTTTGAGGCTTACCCGGACTGTTACGTCCGGCTTCGATCCGAACCTGCCTCTAAAGAGGAGACCGAACCAAAGGAGGTGATAGTTTTCGATCTCCAGAAGGCCCAGGCTATGCTAGCCAAAGCTGTTAAAAGTAGGGGTTTTACCTGCTCAATGCTCCCGGCACTGAGCAAGAAGCATCCTACCTACGTCGCACCCGACGACGCAGTCCTTCCCTTTACGGAAAAGGCCTTCGCTGCGTGTCACAAGGCAGTGGAAGAAGGGAAGCCCTGTCCTGCACTGGAGGAGTGCAGACCCTTCTCCATGGTGACTCCCCCCGACGCTCGACACTGGAAGGATATCCAGCATACCTTCGTGGTGGGAAAACTAGACCCTGACGTGGCTGGACGTCAGTTTAATGAAGACCTCCCGAAACTTAATGACCATCTCCTTCGTCGGGAACAAGACACGAAGGAAAGGCTCGCAGCATCCATGTCCCTCCAAGTACCGCTTGATGTCATGGCTGGTGACACCAGAGTCCCCGACCACTACATGGTACTCGCCAAATCGCACATGGCGACTCTGGTAAAGGACCTGTACAATTTCATGAAGGCTCGGAGAGCCTGTCGTGAATTCGTGTTCTCAGGTGCCACAGTGAGACACGAACCCCGGAGGCTGATTTCCTCCAACGTCTGGGGTAAGCACCTCTTTCCCTCCGACCTTGTGAAAGAGATCACCGACAAGGCCGCCACTGAGAATAGGAACCTTCTCAACAAGTGGGGCATGTCGAAAAAGAGGAAATCCTCTCAGGACGATGGCCCTCAACCTAAGAGGAAATCCTTCAAGCCAAAACCCCAGCAACGTCAACAGAGACGGCAGTTTCCGGGATCCGCTACTCCCCAAGTGGCTGCTCAGCCACAACAGACCTTTCAGCTGGTCACCCAACCGGTTTTGTCCCAGTCACTGGTTTTCACCCCTGCCTTTGAGCAACAGACAACTACCTTTCGTCCCAAAGGTAGAGGTTCAAACAGCGGTGCAGGCAGAGACGCATCTCGCCGTCCCTCCAGAGGCAGAGGAGGAAGGGGAGCTAGCGGCCGAGGCAGTAAGCCCTCGGGACACCAGAAGCAATGAAGTGCTTCCGGTGGGAGGAAGACTTCGCCAATTCCAGGATCGTTGGACCTTCGATCCCTGGGCACACAGCATCGTCAAGAAGGGTCTAGGCTGGAGTTGGACTCAACCACCCCCAACCTTCCAGTAATTCTTCCAACAATCAACCCCCCTTCTGGAAGAATATGTCCTAGATCTCTTGAACAAGAAGGTGATAAGGAGGGTAAAGTCAACCAGGTTCCAAGGGAGACTGTTTTGCGTCCCCAAGAAAAACTCCGACAAGCTCAGAGTCATTCTGGACTTATCCCCCCTCAACAAGTTCATAGCGAACAACAAGTTCAAGATGCTGACTCTTCAACAGATAAGGACCCTTCTGCCTCGAGGTTCTTACATGGTCTCCATAGACCTGGCGGATGCCTACTGGCACGTTCCAATGAACCATCACGCTTCCTCCTACCTAGGATTTCGACTCCAAAGGAAAAGCTACGCCTTCAGGGCCATGCCCTTCGGCCTCAACGTGGCCCCTCGGATCTTCACAAAGCTGGCGGACGCCATAGTACAACAGCTCCGCCTCCGAGACGTCCAGGTGATGGCCTACCTCGACGACTGGCTAGTCTGGGCTCCATCGCCCGAGGATTGTTTAAAATCCTGCAGCAAAGTCACCCAGTTCCTAGAACACCTGGGATTCAAGATAAACGCGAAGAAATCTCGCCTCTCTCCAGCTCAGAAGTTCCAATGGTTAGGAATCCAGTGGAACCTTCAGTCACACCGCCTTTCCATCCCCCAGAAGAAAAGGAAGGAAATAGCAGGGTCTGTCAAGCGACTACTGAAATCCAAACGGATCTCAAGACGCCAGCAGGAACGAGTTCTAGGCTCTCTACAGTTCGCCTCAGTGACAAACCCAGTGCTTCGTGCACAGCTAAAGGATGCAGCGGGAGTCTGGAGACGTTCCGCATCCATCGCTCGAAGAGACCTCAAGAGACGGCTCCCAAACAGACTTCGGCTTCTCCTCAAGCCGTGGTCGGAAGCGACGGCCCTGAAAAGGTCCATCCCTCTTCAACACCCACCTCCATCACTCAACATCCACACGGATGCTTCGCTGGAGGGTTGGGGAGGTCACTCCCACCAAAAACAGGCTCAAGGCACATGGTCTCCCCTATTCAAGACGTTTCACTTCAACATCTTGGAGGCCATGGCGGTCCTTCTAACACTGAAGAAACTCTCCCCGCCTCCCACGATCCATATTCGTCTAACCCTAGACAACTCGGTGGTAGTTCGATGTCTCAATCGCCAAGGCTCAAGATCGCCCCAGATAAATCAGGTGCTTCTGACAATCTTCCGTCTGGCAGAGAGGAAGAAGTGGCACCTGTCTGCAGTTCACCTGCAAGGATTCCGCAATGTGACGGCGGACGCTCTATCCCGGACAAGCCCGATAGTGTCGGAATGGTCTCTAGACGCAAGATCATTCTCCTTCATCTCTCACCAAGTCCCAGAACTTCAGATCGATCTCTTCGCAACGAGCGACAACAATCAACTTCCTCGATATGTGGCCCCGTACGAGGACCCCAAGGCAGAGGCAGTGGACGCCATGTCACTGGACTGGAACAGATGGTCCAAGATCTACCTGTTCCCTCCCACCAACCTTCTGCTGAAAGTCCTCTCCAAGCTGAGAACCTTCAAAGGGACAGAGGCCCTAGTGGCTCCCAAGTGGCCCCGGAGCAATTGGTACCCCCTGGTCCTGGAGCTGCAGCCCACGCTGATCCCTCTCCCGGGCCCAGTTCTCTCCCAGCAAGTACAGAAGTCGACTGTCTTCGCTTCATCATCGAAAATCAAGGACCTTCATCTCATGATTTTCTCTCCCTAGCCGCGAAGAAAAGGTTTGGGAACTCGAAGAAATTCTAGACTTCCTCGAGGAATACAAGACCGAATCCACAAGACGGCAATACGAATCATCTTGGAGAAAATGGGTCTCATTCGTCAAGGCAAAAAATCCTACGGAAATCACCATTGATTTCTGCATGTCCTTCTTTATTCACCTTCATGGACAGGGCTTGGCAGCCAACACGATTTCTACTTGCAAATCGGCCTTGACTAGACCACTGTTGTATGCCTTCCAGATTGATCTGTCCAGTGACATCTTCAATAAACTGCCGAAAGCATGCGCTCGTCTACGCCCAGCACCCCCACCGAAACCGATCTCCTGGTCTTTGGACAAGGTGCTCCATTTCGCCTCCAACTTGGATAATGATTCATGCCCTCTCAAGGATCTGACTCAGAAAGTTATATTTCTTTTTGCTCTTGCTTCAGGAGCCCGAGTCAGCGAAATAGTGGCATTATCGAGAGAAGAGGGTCATATCCTGTTTACTGACTCAGGAGACCTTACCCTCTTCCCAGATCAGACGTTTCTCGCCAAAAACGAATTATCCACCAAAAGATGGGGCCCTTGGAGAATATGCCCCCTGAAAGAAGATGCCTCTCTATGCCCAGTAGAGAGCCTCAAGGTCTATCTTCGCAGAACTTCGGACTTTGGTGGAGGCCAGCTCTTCAAAGGAGAAACATCGGGCAGCGACCTGTCACTGAAACAACTAAGAGCGAAAATCACCTACTTCATTCGCAGAGCGGATCCTGACAGTACACCCGCCGGTCACGATCCTAGAAAAGTTGCATCGTCTCTGAATTTCTTTCAGAGTATGGATTTCGAAAGCCTTAAGAGTTTCACAGGCTGGAAATCCTCGCGTGTTTTCTTCAAACATTATGCGAAACAAGTGCACGAAGTCAAACATTTTGTGGTAGCCGCAGGTAGTGTTATGAAACCTGCACCTAACTCTGCATAGAACAGTGAGTTACTTGGGACTCTAACTCTTCGGGTGCCTATGTTGACCCTCGAGTGATACGTAGTGATGTCGAAAACACTTAGTGCTTTTCATATAACTGTTCTTATCCCAGGTGAAATGTCATAGTCGTCACACGAGTGCCGCACGCCTAGAGCATGATGTGTTTTATTTTCAAGACTGACATTCCTCGAGAACGAGTGCCTACTAATAAATTTGAAATTTTCTTTCAGATTCAAGAGCAAGTCTTTCATTACTATGTACATTATAATTTGTTGTAAATTAACTTTACATATATTGCAATTCATTAATATTCTCTGCAATTGTGAAATAAAATTTTTATTTTATTACTTGTGCGTCTCAATCCGCTCCTACTTATACTATGAAATACATGTCTGTCATAGTTTTATTATCCCCTTCCTCTTATGGTTGATGAAGATACTAAGGTCTCAACCCTTATTATATATTCACCTGTGCAATGTAATATTCCAATACGAATACTTACTCTCTTCATACCTTAGAGACCAGGCAATTCTCCATTAACATACAGTGCCTAACCATCACTTGTCTGCCCTTGAGAATGTTCCTATATGAATGCCAACCATTCAGTCTTGTCTCCAAGTTCTTCAGGTTCTTCTAGCAATGTGAATAGCCCTTCGATAACCACTTTGATCTCGGCATGGCCCGTGGGAACTTCACTGCCAGGGGGGCAGGAAGGTCTCTTCCCTACGGTTCTTCTATTAAGATTACTATGCTACCCTGTTCAAAGCCCTTGGCACTTACTCAAATAGGGGAAAATCTACCACGATACATTGATTCTCTGGTATTCTTCCATCAGGACGCCATGGCTTGAGCCCAAAAAACGGATTTTGAGCGAAGCGAAAAATCTATTTTTGGGTGAGATAGCCATGGCGTCCTGATGGACCCTCCCTGCTACTTCGTCCAGTTTTTCAGGTTCCACCCAGCTCTGCTGTATCATGGCGATCGGCAAGCAACTGGCTTCAGGATGAGGACGGACGTGACGTCATTTAGCAATGGCGCCCGTTTGTTTACGTCTCGAGTACCAAAAGTAGCCACGAACGAGATTATCTGTGGAATGGCTCCCCAGCTTTTCTCCGCCCCTACACACCGAAGTGTTAACTCTGTTTGGGGTGTAGATAGCTATGTGGCGCGTTAATACATGCGTCCCCTGTTGATATACGATGTCTTAAAAGGGAAACCTTTAGGATACTCGCTCCAGAAGTTAGAATTCTGTGATAACCTGTGGTTAAATTCTCTGGGAATATTTAGTAGTGATATACCCAAGGAAGCTACCAAAAAGGAACCTTCCATCAGGACGCCATGGCTATCTCACCCAAAAATAGATTTTTCGCTTCGCTCAAAATCCGTTTAATTACTCAAAAGTGTCCATAAAATGTTATTTTCCTTAGTAAAATAAATTTTTGAATATACTTACCCGATGATCATATAGCTGTCAGCTCTGCTGCCCGACAGAAAAACCTACGGGCGGAATACGCCAGCGATTGCTATACAGGTGGGGGTGTACATCAACAGCGCCATCTGTCGAGCAGGTACTCAAGTACTCCATGTCAACACAGAACCAATTTTCTCCTCTGCCCACTGGGTCTCTATTGGGGAGGAAGGGAGGGTCCTTTAATTTATGATCATCGGGTAAGTATATTCAAAAATTTATTTTACTAAGGAAAATAACATTTTTCAATATTAAACTTACCCGATGATCATATAGCTGATTCACACCCAGGGAGGTGGGTAGAGACCAGCATTACATGTTGACATTATATGAGCTAAGTATTCCGTATTTCATTTTAGCAGTTATTCAAAATAACAAACATAAAATAAATAAGTACCTGGTAAGGAAGTCGACTTGAACAATTACTCTGCCTTTTTAAGTACGTCTTCCTTACTGAGCCTCGCGATCCTCATAGGATGCTGAGCGACCCCTAGGAGCTGAAGTATGAAGGGTTGCAACCCATACTAAAGGACCTCATCAAAACCTCTAATCTAGGCGCTTCTCAAGAAATGACGACCAACCGCCAAATCAAGTAGGATGCGAAAGGCTTCTTAGCCTTCCGGACAACCCAAAACAATAATAAAACATTTCAAGAGACAGATTAAAAAGGTTATGGAATTAGGGAATTGTAGTGGTGGAGCCCTCACCACTACTGCACTCGTTGCTACGAATGGTCCCAGAGTGTAGCAGTTCTCGTAAAGAGACTGGACATTCTTAAGATAAAAGACGCGAACACTGATTTGCTTTTCCAATAGGTTGCGTCAAATATACTTTGCAGAGATCTATTTTGTTTAAAGGCCACGGAAGTTATGACAGCTCTAACTTCGTGTGTCCTTACCTTCAGCAAAGCTTGGTCTTCCTCATTCAGATGGGAATGAGCTTCTCGTATTAACAGTCTGATAAAATAGGATAAAGAATTCTCTGACAAAGGCAAAGATGGATTCTTAACTGAACACCATAAAGCTTCAGACAGGCCTCGTAAAGGTTTTTAAATAGAACTTAAGAGCTCTTACAGGACATAATACTCTTTCTAGTTCATTTCAAACCATGCGATAAGTTTGGAATATCGAACGATATTGGTCAAGGCCGAGAAGGCAGCTCGTGTTTGGCTAGAAACCAAGTTGTAGAACATGTAGCCGTTTCGGATGAGAATCCGATGTTCTTGCTGAAGGCATGAATCTCCCTGACTCTTTTAGCTGTGGTTAAGCATATCAGGAAAAGTCTTAAAGGTGAGATCTTTCAGGGAGGCTGATTGAAGCGGTTCGAACCTGTCTGACATAAGGAATCTTAGTACCACGTCTAAATTCCAACCAGGTGTAACCAAACGACGCTCCTTCGTGGTCTCAAAAGACTTAAGGAGGTCTTGTAGATCTTTATTGTTGGAAAGATCTAAGCCTCTGTGACGGAAGACTGATGCCAACATGCTTCTGTAACCCTTGATAGTGGGAGCTGAAAGAGATCGTTCTTTCCTCAGATATAAGAGAAAGTCAGCTATTTGAGTTACAGAGGTACTGGTCGAGGATACGGATACTGACTTGCACCAGTTTCGGAAGATTTCCCACTTCGATTGGTAGATTCTAAGGGTGGATGTTCTCCTTGCTCTAGCAAACACTCTGGTTGCCTCCTTCGAAAAGCCTCTAGCTCTCGAGAGTCTTTCGATAATCTGAAGGCAGTCAGACGAAGAGCGTGGAGGCCTTGGTGTACCTTCTTTACGCGTGGCTGACGTAGAAGGTCCACCCTTAGGGGAAGTGTTCTGGGAACGTCTACTAGCCATCGAAGTACCTCGGTGAGTTATTCTCTCGCGGGCCAGAGGGAAGCAACTAGCGTCAACCTTGTCCCTTCGTGAGAGGCGAACTTCTGCAGTACCTTGTTGACAATCTTGAACGGAGGGAATGCATATAGATCTAGATGTGACCAATCTAGTAGAAAGGCATCTATATGAACTACTGCTGGGTCCGGGATAGGTGAGCAAACTATTGGGAGCCTCTTGGTCATCGAGGTTGCGAAGAGATCTATGGTTGGCTGGCCCCAGGTGGCCCGAAGTCTCTTGCATACATCCTTGTGGAGGGTCCATTCTGTTGGAATTATTTGTCCCTTCCGAATGAGACAATCTGCCATGACATTCAAGTTGCCTTGGATGAACCTCGTTACTAGTGATATGTCTAGACCTTTTGACCAGGTGAGGAGGTCCCTTGCGATCTCGTACAATGTCAGAGAGTAGGTCCCTCCTTGCTTGGAGATGTACGCCAAAGCCGTGGTGTTGTCCGAGTTCACCTCCACCACTTTGCCTTGAAGGAGAGACCTGAAGCTTTTCCAGGTCAGACGTACTGCCAGTAGCTCCTTGCAGTTGAAATGCATTGTCCTTTGACTCGAGTTCCATAATCCCGAGCATTCCCTACCGTCTAATGTCGCACCCCAGCCTACGTCCGATGCGTCCGAGAAGAGAACGTGGTTGGGAGTCTGAACAGTCAGGGGAAGACCCTCTCTAAGGTTGATATAGTCCTTTCACCAAGTCAGACAAGACTTTATCTTTCCGGAAACCGGGATCGAGACCGCTTCTAGCGTCTTGTCCTTTTTCCAGTGAAAAGCTAGATGGTATAGAAGAGGACGGAGGTGTAGTCTTCCTAGTGACACAAATTGATCCACGGATGACAGTGTCCCTACCAGACTCATCCACAGCCTGACTGGGCAGCGTTCCTTCTTCAGCATCTTCTGGATGGATAGCAGGGCTGGGGGCTGATCGTCTTGTTCAGCAACGTCCTCAACAGAGGGTTCCTCATCCGAAACTGATGGGGAAAACGGCAACGGAGTGGGCAACGTCTGACTCGCTGAATCCGGTGGCACTGGTGGATGCGTGACGGAGCCGGACGCAATATCATGGCACTGCTGCACAGTCTGTGAACTGTCAACAACCATGGGTGCGCGAGGAAGTACAGCGTCAACCCGAAACTGTCTAGACTGTCTGGGTTGTGCAGTCAACACCCTACCGGGTTGCTGAGGTTGACGCACTGCATCACAACAAGTCACCTCTGCTGGTTGTTGAACGTCCTGAACGTCAACAACCACCTCCGAGCGTCGCTTAACGTCAACGTGCGACTGGCAACCCACACTGGGTCGCATCGGTGGAGGAACCACCTCAACTGGCAGACGCGAGTAGGTTACCTCAGCGTCAACAGGGCGCACAACCGACAGGTTGGAAGGTTGTTGGCCAGAAGGAGGAACCACCTCAACTGGCAGACGCGAGTAGGTTACCTCAGCGTCAACAGGGCGCACAACCGACCGGTTGGAAGGTTGTTGGCCAGAAGGAGGAACCACCTCAACTGGCAGACGCGAGTAGGTTACCTCAGCGTCAACAGGGCGCACAACCAACCGGTTGGAAGGTTGTTGGCCAGAAGGTTCTTCTCCGCATTTAAGTCCTCTATCAAGGACGCAAGCTTGGACTGCATGTCTTGCA
Source organism: Palaemon carinicauda (assembly GCF_036898095.1). Lineage (NCBI taxonomy): Eukaryota > Metazoa > Arthropoda > Malacostraca > Decapoda > Palaemonidae > Palaemon > Palaemon carinicauda. Next base: position 33,621,856 of record NC_090769.1, read on the forward strand.
GCAAAGCCCATTTAGGGTCTACGGGAGCAGGTGTGGCAACAGACGGGGTTAGCGACTGAGGCGGAACCATTTACCATCCCTGGAAGCCTTGTTATGCTTTAATTAAAGTCCATAGGAGGCTAAGCAGCTTAAGGCTCCTCTCCAAATGACAGAGTCCTCAAAGGAATATCAGTAGGAGGGAGAACAGCACTTTCTCATCTACAGGAACCTTGTTATCTCAGTGAGGGTCTCACTGGTGCATAAGCAGCAGACCAGAAAGCAACGTTATGTAACTGCTTGACAGTCTGTGAACTGTCAAAACCTGAACTGTCAACCACAACAGGTGCGTGAGGACATACAGCACTGGTGCATTAGCAGCAGACCAGAAGGCAACGTTATGTAACTGCCTGACAGTCTGTGAACTGTCAAAAAACTGAACTGTCAACCACAACAGGTGCGTGAGGACATACAGCACTGGTGCATTAGTAGCAGACCAGAAGGCAACGTCATGTAACTGCTTGACAGTCTGAGAGCTGGCAACAACCAAAGCGGAGTGGTGGTGCATGGTGGGGACTGCCGTGGGTTGCGGAGACTGACGCATCGCGTCAAAACACGGCAGCTTGCCTCCACCTTCCCACTGCTGATGCGGTAGCTCACGCATGTCAACGGAGGGTGCCGCACGTCGGCTAACGTCAACATGCGTCTGGCAGGGTCGACTGCGCATCGGTGGTGGAGCTCTCCGCAGCCGGAGTGTGGGAGCAGGCAGCCTCAGCGTGAGCTGGGCGCACAACCGTGGCAGGTTGTAGGCTAACGGGAGCAGTGTCAACCTTCTCCGCACGAAACTCCTGCATAACCGCAGCTAACCGAGTCTGCATAGACTGCAGTAAAGACCACTTAAGGTCTACAAAAGCGGCAACAGACGGAGCTACTGTCCGTTGTGACTGAGGGTCTAAAACAGCGGGTGCGGCAACAGACGGAGTTACTGCCTGTTGCGGTACCACCTTGCCTCTCTTGGGAGGTGTGCAGTCGTCGGATGACTGCAGCGAGTCCGAACTGACCCAGTGGCTACACCTGGGCCGTTGGACTTGCGCGGAAGGGACCGACTTGCACTTAAAAAGCTGCGAGATGTGGTCCATGGTTTCTTACGAGAAACCTCTTCCGCAGACGAGGAATAAATGGGCTCTCTCGTCTTTGTGTGGGTGGGGCGATCTTGGGTAGATACGCCCGAAACCACGGAGGGAAAACGTCTGTTCGTTGATCAAGGCCTGAGGAACCCATAAGTCGTTCGACATTACTTCTCCCCTGGGCTTGGGAGCTTGTAAGAGGTCCCGGACTAGGTGAACGACTGGCACGAACAGACGAACCCTCGGACGCAACACTGTAACACTTTGCGCATATCACTTTATCACTTTGATTTTCTGTTTTGCACTTATTTCACTGAAATCGAAACTTTTACTGATTTCTACCTGAAACACGCAATCCTATCCTTCATTAAAAGGTAGTAATTGCAAAAACAGTCGTATAATGCAACAGAAAACATATATAAAGATAAAGAATTCAGTGGCTGGGAAAGAGACTAAACACTAGATCAAATAAACTACGTTTACAATCTCTCACCGCACATAGCCTGGGAACAAGAATAAAACCCTAGAAACGTTTTACCTTCTTCCCCTACAGCGACTAAGGAGGAGAGTAAAAACGAGAACAACGTTACCCGCTTGAACGAAACGTTTATTCTCCTCTCTCTCCCTCCGTCTCTATCTCTCTCTCTTTCTCTCTTGATTTCGCACCTGAGAGAAGAGCCCAATTATATATCGTTAAAACATGTTATTTGCTAAAGGAAAAAAACTGAAAGGTTTTCCAAATAAAAAGTTCCTTTAATTTAGAATTTAAACCATTTAAGCTAAGAAAGAATGAACGAAACGCCAGAATCGGTTTACTCTTACTGCAAAGTGAAACCGTGATACACTCTCTCTCTATCGTAACGATAGAGCGCATGTTGAACGTTCTGAACGTCAACAACTGCGTAGACTAAAAAACTAAACGTTAGTTCATCTTTGAAAACAGTACGAGACTATCAAAGAAATTCTTTCATAAAACATTAAAATTTAAAAAGTATTAAATTCTTTAAAGGTTAAATACGATATAACGGGCTCAATGTTAATTAACTTCGGTTCCAAGTTAGGACCGCCTACTATCAGGAAAGGTCGCATATAAACAAACATAAAATTTTATTTTTATATGTTTATAATAATGGAAAGTTAATCGAAGAGGCCTATAAAGGTGGAGAGATATAAAATATATAGATCTATAACGTGTTAAGCAAAATTACCAAAAACCTAAACACACTTCCGTCTAAGGGAAGGGTCGGCCATTTAAAAGTGAAAGAGAGTCCATACTCTCTTCGTCACCATAATTAAATCTATCCAAAACGAGTTCAAGTTTTGAAATGAAGATAAAACCCCTGCATAGCGAAAGCTCAAAACTGGAATAGTGTACTTCACCAAATCGTTGTGAAAACAAATCCAGTTAGTAACAGCGTATTTAGTAGGTCTTGCCAGTGGCACGACAGAGAGAAAATTGGTTCTTTGTTGACATCGAGTACTTGAGTACCTACTTGACAGATGGCACTGTTGATGTACACCCCCACCTGTATAGCGATCGCTGGCGTATTCCGCCCGTAGGTTTTTCTGTCGGGCAGCAGAGCTGACAGCTATATGATCATCGGGTAAGTTTAATATTGAAAAATATGCAATTTACAAATAGTGACACTTTTGAGTAATCACTCAATTTTTGATTAAGTATATTTTGAATATACAGTACATTGAACCCTCGTTTATCGCGGTAGATAGGTTCCAGACGCGGCCGCGATAGGTGAAATTCCGCGAAGTAGTGACATCGTATTTACCTATTTATTTAACATGTATATTCGGACTTTTAAAACCTTCCCTTGTACGTAGTACTGTTAACAAACCACCCTTTAATGTACAGAACACTTAATGCATGTACTACAGCACCCTAAACTAAAACAGGCACAAATATTAAAGGCGATTTTTATATCATGCGTTTCCTAAACACCTAAAAAGCACGATAAAAAATGGCAACCAATGTTTTGTTTACGTTCATCTCTGATCATAATGAAAAAACAAACTCATTTAGTGTACACATATATGTATAGGTTAGTTTTTGCATCGATTATATTGATTATACAGTATGTTGATTTTTTTATTACCAATGTTTTACTTTACGTATTTTTCTTAGGACTTCCAAATGAAATGTTTTTCTTTATGACGCCGCCTGAAACGACGGCGTCATAAAGTACTGTACGCTCAGTAAACAACCACGCTCAGAACAAACAAGGCATTTAACGCGCAAGATGATAGTGATAAATAATGATACAGTACAGTATTTACAGTAAAAGCATTTACAAAATATGTTACCTTACAAATATAATTTACCGTATCTATATAAAATCATACAGTACTGTACAGTACATATTGTACGTAGCAAAGCAGGAAAACAATTTACGAGAGAGAGAGAGAGAGAGAGAGAGAGAGAGAGAGAGAGAGAGAGAGAGAGAGAGAGAGAGAGGAGAGAGAGAGGAGAGAGAGAGAGAGAGAGATTGTTTTACGTACGTACTGTAAATGTAAATTTTAAACAAAAAATCAATTTAAGAGAGAGAGAGAGAGAGAGAGAGAGAGAGAGAGAGAGAGAGAGAGAGAGAGAGAGAGAGAGAGAGAGAGAGAGAGAGAGAGAGAGAGAGAGAGAGAGAGAGAGATTGTTTTACGTACGTAAATGTAAATTTTAAACAAAAAAAATATGGTAGGTTACAACATGTAGACTTTTAAAACCTTCCCTTTAACTTAATGCATACAGTACGTACAGTACTAAACTATAAAACAG
>NC_090769.1:33628737-33636237 GCF_036898095.1 Palaemon carinicauda
TAAATTGTATAAAAGAAAATCTTGAGTGAGACTACTCATTCATGGAATCATGCTTCACAATGCAAGTTTTTTCTATGGAGATTGTAATATCGAAGAGTAAAGGAAATGGAATATAGTACTCCAAATGGCCTATGTTTGAATCCAGCTAATGAATACCTTGTCTTGGCTTCACTCAAATATCAAATAGTTCCAGGTTGGAATGGTCCAAGGAATGGATGGTGTTTCTTGCTGCCGCTCGGGAGAGATTTCTTTTTTGGAGAGATAGTGAGAATCTAGGAACTAATATTGACGGTCTAAGACGAGCACCGGAGGGGGAGGCCATTCATTTCTAAAATAATGAGAATGTTTGATAAATAAATGATTAAAGAATGAAAGAAAGGACCACAAATGATAAAGAAATAAATAGGGAAACAAAAATGACTGGAGGGAGGTGGGCACCCCAGGTTGGCGGGAGCAAGGGGGTGGCCTGCCCGGGCTGGCGGTATGGGGTTAGACCCGCCCGGGCTGACAAGAGAGGGTGAGGCCCGCCCAGGCTGGCGGGGGGGGGGGGGGGGGCACACCGGGGGCTGGCAGGAGAGGGAGAAGCCTGCCGGTCAGTCGGGAGGGGGGAGCCCTCCAGGTCTGGTGGGAGGGGGGAGGCTCACCCGGGCTGACGGGAGGGGGGGAGCCCTGCACGGGCTGGCGGGAGGGGGAGAAGGCCCGCCCGGGCTGTCTGTAGGGGGTGAGGCCCACCCGGGCTGGTGGGATGGGGGGAGGCCCTCCCGGGCTGGCGGGAGGGGGGGAGGCTCTTCCGGGATGGCGGGAAGCGGGCATCCCCGCCGAGCCAACAATATAGAGTTGCTGTATCTAGCTTATTTCTGGGCTTGAACCTGTGCCGGCCAGTGAATAAGCTCCTATTAGCACTTATTCTTAGGTAATTTACTGCTAAATATACCAGAGAAAAAATGTAAAGGAGTGCTAGGTTAACTAGCTCGCTCACCTATTGGTGTCGGTATGGAATTGGGCCTATAATCCAGAGGTCCCGCACCATTTAGATTCATCCACGACAAAGACCCCAATAGAGGAGAGCCGTTCAACCTCACTCGGCACCACCATCTCTGCATCCGCTCAGAACCCAACTCCTTTTTAGCACGCCTGTGTGGTAACCCGCTAGTTTGTGCTCTCGTGTTTTTGCCTTATTTTCCGTGGATTATGGCTTCTACATCGGTTTCCCAGGAGACACCGTCTAAGTTAAGTACCAAGCTAAGTTTTGCTGTGTTTTGAGCAATCTAGATCGTTTAATATTTAAGTTATAAGAGTTTATTCTCTTCGATCATCTCGGTCTTGCTCGATTCCGCTTACGGTTGGTGCTCCTGTTTTGAGAGCTTTTAGTTTCACTCGCAGTGTTACTAAGTGTATTATTTTTATTATTAGTTTAAATTTTTATATGTTTTATAGTGGATATTCATTATTTAGCGTTTAGAACCCTTGTGGTTCATATTTAGGGCCGATATCAGATTACGTATCGTAAATGGCTTGCCGACCTTCGTCACTGGGCGGCAATTTTTATTATATAAGCCATCAGGTTGTTGTCCTTCGGGATTTATTCATTATTTCGCATGCCTTGCCCTAATTTTTTATGTGTATATTTATATATTTTTCAACGCTATTACTTTTATAATGAATATTTGTGCTTATTACTCCGTATGATCTGTTTTGGTAGTGTTTGGGGATCGTCAGTTGGTAGCCCTGCTGCTCCGTATCACGTGATCCTCCCCCAAGCTCCCCCTCTCGCTAGGTTGGTGACTAGGCTTCTCTCCCCCCTCCCCTAGGGGACTGTTGCCTTCCCTTCTTTCAGAGGGGGTAGTTCAGAGTTTATGGACTTTGTCCTCTCTCCGGGTGTCCCGGTGGTTTCGTCTCTGTCTAGACTGGTTGGCCACCGGTCAACAGAGTAGGATCCCGGTGCACCCTATTTTATATTCACCTATCACACTTTTATTATGTTATACGAAACCCTCCGGGTTCTGTTGGTGGTTCTTATCTACGGTTCCGCCCCCCCCCCTTATTTTATAACAGTTACTATGATTATAGATGACAGATCACTATCCCGGAGTTCCTATATGTATTAGTTTATGGATATACTTTTATATCCCGGTCCGGGGCTTAACCTCGCTCCGGGAAGTCAGACACCATGTGTGTTAATTCTTTGTTGCATCCTTCTTTATGCTCCCGGCTCGACCGGAATGGATAGTTATACTCTAGTCTTAAGTTAGACTTATGTTTAGGCCCGGGTCCTCCGGACCCGCCCCTACTTAAGAGTATTACAGTTAAGCTCTAGTCTTAAGTTAGACTTATGTTTAGTCCCGGGTCCTCCGGACCCACCCCTACTTAAGAGAATTACAGTTTCTCATATACTATTCTTTTTATAGATGGTTCATTGTCAGACGACGGCCTGTGCGGCTGTTCTTCACCAGCCTTGTGGCCATACGGTGTGTAGGTCTCACGCCCTCTACGGAGTTCAGCTGGAAGACATCGTAGTCTGGCACCCTGATAATTGTATGGTCTGTTTTGACCTCATCACCACCCTTGGATCTGATTCGGTGAGTCCCGTTGGCTATGTTGTCTTTTCTAATTATTCTTACCTTTATTTGGTGTACATACACTATTTAGTAAGATTTCTATGGTCTTGAAGGACCTCCGGGAATCTTCCTTTCTTTAATTCCCACTATTATTTCAGGCATCCCCGGAGCAGAAGACTGCGGCTCGGGCCACACTGAAAGTGTGGGTTGGGGGATTTGCCCGAAACGTGAAATCAAAACAGCCTTACGTCCTCTCTGAAGACTACTGCGCTATGATTTACCCTAATGCCAAGTCTTCAGCCGCCGTGGCTAGAGCTGTTGCGGCACCCATCATTGCCGACATTGATGCCACTATTTCGGGATTCATCGACCAGGATCAAGATCCGTCGGGTGCCCCCGGAGATCTGGAAAACAATGTTGCCTCCTTGAACTTGGATGTGGAACCCATGTTGTTGGATGATCCGGATGCAGGTAGGGTGGTAAGTGAGGCAGGTGTTACCGGCGCTGAGATTCCTATCCTCAGCCCCGCTCTTTCTTCTTCATCTGATCTCTCTTCTTTCCATGGTTTTTCTGGGGACCGCGATTCGTCTCACCGATCACACCCGGTTCCCCCCAAAGATAAATCTAAATCTAGAACTTTGCCAAAAGCTCGTAAGCCCCACAAGGCTTCCCATGGTTCCAAATCGAATACAGACCCATCATCTAAGGCTTCCGGCTCCTCCTCTAAGTCTCACGACCCGGGAGTACAATCCGCCACTTCTGCTCCTAACCCGGGCCTTTCCGAATCAGCCATGCTTCGCATTGTGTCGGAGATGCAATCTAAGATTGTGTCAGAAATGCAGGCCAAGATGGACACGATGTTCTCTAACATTGGTCAGAGACTTGGGGCATTAGAGCATGGTGCTCCGGAGCGAGTTCAAAGCTCTCTCATCCCGGATGCCTCTAAGCTTCCGCCGTTTACCAAGAATAACCCTTGGCGCATGGCTCTTCATTCCCCGTTCTCAGACGGGATGTTAACGTTGGAAGGTCTTGGTACTCGTCCACTAGAGGATTTTGAATTCTTTCCTCCTGGTCTCGCATTTCCATTTCATGGTTATGCCAGGCTTACCGAGGAAGCTCTGGTTCGGCTGGATAAGGTCCCCAAAGAGACCGTCATTTTCCCAAAGGAACAAGCCCAATCTGTTTGGGCTAGGTTTCTAAATGATATAGGTTGCACCAATACCATGTTGACGCCTCATAAAAGTTCTTTCACAATGTTCCTAATGGACAAGGATACCGTGACTCCATGCGTCACTAAGATTGCAGAGCTTGCTTTTCAATACGCTCTGGAGGAGAAGCCCTTGCCTCCCATCCGAGAGGTAGATCCGATCTCCCTCCTTCTTCCTTCAGATAATGAGTGTTGGGACAATGTCCATACCACCTTTACTTCTGGCAAGCTGACAGCGGACTGTGCGTCACTAATTTTTAGTGAACGGCTTCCCCGTCTCCCGGAATCCCTTATTAAACAGGAGTATGATTACCGCCGACGTGTTGGTCGAACTTTGAACTTGGCCACTTCTACGGAGTCGATAGCCTTAACTTATGATACTGAGAGCATCTTTAAGTCTCTCAATAAGGCTACCTTGCAGTCGTTATATTTTGACTTATATGACTTTGCTCTTGCTAAACGTAGGTGCCGCAAACACGTCCTGGCTGAGGCGACTATTAGGCACGAACCGAATAAACTTATCCGGTCCTCTTGTTGGGGTCCAAATCTTTTCCCTGAGGATCTTGTGGAGGAAGTCTTGACAGAGGCTACAAGAGTTAATCAGAGCCTTAAAGCCCGTTGGGGTTTGACTCCTAAGCGGAAATATGATCCCGCAAGTTACCAAGCCCGGGGTAGGAAGAAGCTCCGCCCGTATACCTCCACTCAGTTCCGGCAACAGCAAAGTAGCTCGTCCGTTTTCCGGCAGCCTCTCCCACCATCTCCGGCTGTTCCTGCACAGCCTTCCACCTCTCAGGCTCCTTCCTCGGACGACTACGTCACCGTTCTGCTCCCTAAGAGCCAGCTTCCCGGTGCCTCCACCACCTCTCCAGCCTTTAACCAATCTTATGAGGCTCAAGGCTCTTCCCAGGGTTATAACAGAGGTAGAGGCTACCACCGTGGTTCATACCAGAACAGAGGTAGAGATAGATTCTTTCGCAAAGGAAAGAACTTCCGAGGCGGACGTGGAGGCAACTCCTCAAGCCAATACTGAGGTGCAGCGGGTAGGGGGGAGGCTTTATGCCTTCCGCAACAAATGGAGGTTCAGTCCCTGGGCTTTCAGTATCATCTCCAAGGGACTGGGGTGGAGTTGGATTCAAGGACCTCCTCCACCGAACAGATTTCATCAGCATTCCACTCCGGACCTAGTCGAATTTGTCCAGGACCTGTTACAAAAGAACGCCATACAAGAAACGAAACACCTGAAGTTTCAGGGTCGGATGTTCAGTGTCCCGAAGAAGGATTCGGACAAGAGAAGAGTGATTCTAGACCTATCCCTTCTCAACTTGTCCATTCAATGCGACAAGTTTCGAATGCTTACCGTCTCGCAGGTGCGGACCTTACTTCCCCGTGGGGCCGTCACCACCTCTATCGATCTTACAGACGCCTATTATCACGTTCCGATAGCGAGACACTTCCGTCCGTATCTAGGCTTCCGCCTAGGAAACAAAAATTACTCCTTCAAGGTGATGCCTTTCGGGCTCAACATCGCCCCAAGGATCTTCACAAAGTTAGCAGAAGTTGCTGTTCAGGAACTCAGAAATCAAGGGATTCAAGTAGTAGCCTACCTGGACGACTGGCTCATTTGGTCAGACACCTCCCAAAATTGCCTAAAAGCCACTCACAAAGTCATCCAATACCTTCAATCTCTAGGCTTCCAGATCAACTTCAAGAAGTCCCGTCTTCTTCCGAAATCAAAGTTCCAATGGCTCGGCCTGCAATGGGATCTTATATCTCACACTCTGTGTCTTCCCAAACCCAAGAGGTTAGAGATTGCAATGAACACCAAACGCTTTCTCAAAGACAAAGTGAGTTCCAGACGACTCCAAGAGAGGATCCTAGGGTCCCTTCAATTTGCTTCAGTGACGGATCTACTTCTGAAAGCGAAGTTGAAAGATATCAATCGTGTCTGGCGTTCGAGGGCGAACCGGAAGCTCCGGGACAGGAAAGTCCACCTTCCTCCCATTCTCCGGGAAAGACTTCTACCTTGGACAAAGGCCAACAATCTGTCAAAGTCAGTTCCCCTTCGATTTCCGCCTCCGAAGTTAATCATTCACACGGACGCATCCCTATCAGGTTGGGGAGGCTATTCTCAGCTCAGGAAAGTTCAAGGTCTTTGGTCTCCCTTATTCCGCCAATTTCACATCAATGGGCTGGAGGCCATGGCAGTTCTACTAACCCTGAAACGTCTCGCTCCATCCAAGAGACAACACCTTCGTCTGGTTCTTGACAGCGAAGTGGTGGTCCGCTGCCTCAACAAAGGCGGATCAAAATCAGGGCCTCTGAACCATGTTCTATTAGCCATATTCTCCCTAGCAGCCTCGAACCGTTGGCATCTTTCAGCTGTCCACCTGGCGGGAGTCCGGAACGTAGTTGCAGACGCCCTGTCCCGGACCTCCCCTCTAGAGTCGGAATGGTCACTCGATCTAAAGTCATTCCGGTGGATTCTCTCTCGGGTTCCGGGTCTCCAAGTGGACCTCTTTGCCACGGAGTCCAACCACAAATTGAGAGTATATGTGGCTCCCAATCTAGACCCTCAGGCCTACGCCACAGACGCCATGTCACAGAATTGGGACATCTGGGAAAGGATTTATCTCTTTCCCCCGGTGAATCTTTTACTGAAAGTCCTAGACAAACTGAGATCCTTCAAGGGACGAGTAGCCTTGGTCGCACCCAACTGCCCCAAGAGCAATTGGTACCCTCTCCTGCGAGAGTTGAGACTACATCCTCACCCGATACCCAATCCGGTTCTGTCTCAGATAGTACAAACACGCGTTGTGTACGCTTTCTCAAACATTCAGAGCGCCCTAACTTTATGGACTTCATGAAGTTTGCGGCCATGCATGGTGCCAATATTGATCCTCAAAACACCCTGTTCCTAGAATCAGATAAACGGGATTCCACCATCCGCCAATATGATTCTGCGGTTAAAAAGTTGGCTAAATTTCTGATAGACTCAGACGTACACTGTATGAACTTGAACCTTACAGTCACTTTCTTTAGAACTTTATTAGAATCAGGTCTGGCAGCCAATACTATCACCACTATTAAATCTGCTTTGAAAAAGATCTTCCTAGTGGGTTTTAACATAGACTTAACCGACTCTTTGTTAGCTTCAATTCCGAAAGCTTGTGCCAGACTGAAACCGGTTACTCGTCCTACCCCGGTTACCTGGTTCCTTAATGATGTGCTCAAATTGGCTTCTGATACCATTAACAGTTCTTGTGATTATATTCCCCTTCTCAGGAAAACACTTTTCCTTGTGAGTTTGGCTTCCGGGGCAAGAATTTCTGAACTGGCAGCTTTGTCAAGAGACCCGGGTCATATTGAGTTCCTTCCTTCGGGAGAGGTCCTTCTTTCACCTAACAAATTCTTTTTAGCTAAGAACGAAGACCCTCAGAACAGATGGTCCTCCTGGAAAATTGTTCCCCTCACGCAAGATCCGTCTCTGTGCCCTGTTACTACTCTTAAGTCTTATTTATCCCGGACCTCCTCTAACTCCTGCGGGCCTCTATTCGTTAGAGAACAAGGCGGTACCATTACCATTAAAGGGATCAGGCAACAAATTTTGTATTTTATTAAACAAGCTAGCCCTGACTCTTTTCCTCTTGCACATGATATTAGAGCAGTTGCTACTTCGGTGAACTTTTTTCACCACATGAATTTTACTGATCTTTCTAGGTACACAGGGTGGAAGTC
>NC_090769.1:33641237-33656311 GCF_036898095.1 Palaemon carinicauda
ACTCTATGGTTAATAAAATCAGAAATGGAATTTTTTCGTAGTATTTTATTTTATGTGATATACAACCAGACTAATTTTTTTTATATGCATGTATTTTTCATTTCTCCTACTTATACTTAATACATATTTATATAAATATTAATCGTAGTCAAATAGAAAATAACCGATGTGTAGGTTCAGAATTCTCCTACGATGCTAAAGAATGAAACAATTAACACGTGAAACTCATGACGACAACTCAACTAAGGAATTAATTAATCCTATGAATAATTCACGCCCCTAATTAATAAATGAATAAAAAAAAAATAAAGATTAACTCGCCTGCCATGGATATAAATGAACCCGTTTTGGATCCATCCATATCCATAAGGCGATAAGGAAATCGATCCACAAGGGTGCCCCCCTAACCTAACTCCAGCCCCTCCCTTATCCCCACTGGGTATCTCTAACCTAACTCCACACCCCTTCTCTTAACCTCATTGACTACCCTTAACGTATCTCTCTCTCTCTCTCTCTCTCTCTCTCTCTCTCTCTCTCTCTCTCTAACCTAAACTAACCTAACCTAACCTAACCTAAACATTCAATCTTAAACCTAACCTAACCTAACCTTACCCATCAAGTGAGTGAAAAAATGGCTCACTTTACTTTTGGCTTGGAGAGACGACAGACCTGTCAGCGCTCTCCTCTTTTTTGACTGCCATAATCTTGTTTGCTTTTTCTTTTCAGGATGTGTGTGAAGTTGGCCTCTATTACTCGTCATGCGTACATGCCCTGGACTTCCCGGCCGCCCTTGTGGGACCTTTATGTCGGCCTTGGACACGGATCCTCACTCCTTATGCCCTCAGTGTAGGGGCCAACGGTGTGATAGGTCTAACGTGTGTATTGAGTGTAGGGAGTTGTCTACCTCCCAGTGGAGAGGTTTGCCCGGCGACGTAAGAAGAAGGCTAAAAGGGATCTTTTTCCTTTGGAGGCTTTTCGGAAGAGAGAAAATCCAAGGTCTTCTCCCGCCGTCCTTTCCTCCTCCGAAGCTCCCGCTCGAGCGGCCTCTTCCGAGAGGCTGGCGAGTGGTAGCGTAGACCGTAATGTTGTTGATGTTATTAACCGATCCCGGGGTGAGGTAGAGGTCGTTGCCTCCCATAGCGAAGCGGCTGCCCCTTCCCCCTCGGAGGAGGTAGTTGTATCTAATAATTATCTGTTTCAGCTTTGGGCTTCCTTGGGGCTGCAGGGTTCGCCCTCCAAGGAAGCTCTGTTTGACATGATCAAACGGGGTGCGGCCGCCGAACAATCGTCAACTTCAGCGGAGATAGATCCTCTGTCTGTGGTTGACGTTGTTGTGTCGGAAACATCCCGTGGGTCTTGCCAAACGCCCGTTCCTGAGGCTGCGGTAGCGGAAGGCTCTGACTCCCCCTCTGAACATCCTTCAAGGGAGGAGCTTTTTCCCACGGTCTCTCCTGCCGGTGATACTCTCTCTTGGGGGAGTTCACTTATAGAGACTCCTCTTCGGAGGCCCATCGATGGTCAGCCTGCTGATCCCACGGCCCCTCGTGGGCGTATAAGGCGGAAGGCTCGTCCTCCCCTTCGCCGTAGAGGCCTTCCTTCCCCCTTCAAAGGGGTTAAGAGGCGCCTCTTCGGCTCATCGTCACCACTCTCCTCTGCGGAGGAGACGACTCGCCGTTCTCCTGTCCTGCCAGCTATCAACCTAGACCTCTCCGGGGATCGTTCGCGATCCCCTTCGGAGGATGGTCGTCCTTCGGGACTTTGTGACCTGTCGCCCAGACCATCTACGTCTAAAGATCCTGATGCGCTCTACGCGCCACCTAATACTGCCCCTGCGCAGTCTCCAGGCCCTTCGGGGCTGCAGGGACTTGAGCGCGAAACTGCGCCTCTCGCCCCTAAGCGCCAGGCACCGCCTGCGCGCCCGCTTGCTGTTGTTCCTGGTGATCCTGACATAGCGCCTCGGCGCTCACCTTTAGGCGTTCGCGCCTCTGTTCCTGCCACGCGCCAGGGTCCCCCTGCGCGCCCACGCCCTTCGGCGCCCCGTCACCCTCCAGCAGTTCCTGAAGTAGCGCGCAAGCGCTCACCTGCGCACACGCACCCAGTTCCTGATACGGCGCCTACGCGTCCACCGGTGCCCCAGTGGCCACCTGCGCCCACGCGCCCTCCTGCGCCTCGGCGCCCCCCAGTTCCTGTTTCATCGCGCGCGGTCCAGGAGGTTCCTGAGTTGGCGCACAGGCGCCCACAGTTTCCTGCAGATTCGTCGCGCCCCTCGGAGGAAAAGCGTGACACGCGCCCACACGTGGTTCCAGTTCCAGCGCTCATGCGCACACCAACACGCCCGCGCGTTACTTTGGATCCATCGCGCCCACCTAGGGAGACACGCGATACGCGTCCGCGCGTAGTTCCAGCACCCACGCGACCACGCGTCGCTACCGCTCAGTGCATCGCCCAAGAGGCTCCCAAGTTAGTGCATGGGCGCTCACGGCCGCCTCTGGGCTCTCCCTCTAGACCGCATGAGCTTGCTACCGATACGATCGCGCACGACGCTCCAGTATCGCGCCCTGTTCCTGCTACGCGCCCCGTTCCTGTATTTAAGACAACTAAGGTTGCCCAACACACTCCATAGCGCCCTCACGCGGCTCGCCCCGCGCGGCCTCCGCAGCGTCGCACTCCGGTGCGACCGCATCCTGATGCGCGCCCACGATCACCAGCGCGCCCACAGGCGAGTCTGCCGGTCTTACCGGACCAGCGCCAACTCTCTCGCCCCCAAGTCGCTCGCGACCCTGTTCCAGCGCTACCGCACCCTCAGCCGGTTCTTCCTGACACGCGCTCAGGCGCCCCCGTTATCTCGCGACCTTCGGGGCCGCCCCAGGTCGCTGCGCATCCGCGTGTTCGGCCTCCTCCTGCTCCAGCTCCTGATCGCCACACGCCTACGCCATCGCCTACGCGCTCTCGCGGCCATGTTCCCGCTCCAGCTGCTGCACGCCCACGCGCCCGTGCCGTCGCCTGCGCGCCATCGCTCCTGAACACTCACCTGCGCGCCATCGCGCCCGCCCACGCGGGTGCGCGCTCGAGTTTCCAGTATCGCGCTACCCATCCACGCGCGACCCTGATCACGGCCCGTTGCACGAGCCCCAGCGCGATTGCCGCCAGGCGTACTCTTCCTCGTCGCGCTCCCCTCCCCGCAAGTGCAGACCAGCGCGCTCGCCAGAGGGGGAGCGCTCCCTGGATAGGTCTAGGGATTCTTCTCTTTCAGCCCTGCAGGCGAACCCTCGTTTGTTGACTCCTCCTAGGGATCCCTCGATCCCCTTCCCTGCAGAGGGAGTGTCTGACAGCGCAGCTGTCAGACAGCAGCCCTGGTTCGGCACCCTACTCAGAGCTCTTGTGCAGGCGATTAAGCCAGCCCTCTCTGATTCGGGTCGCGAACCAACGGCAGCTTCTTCCCCCCTGAAGAGGAAGAGAGGAGTCTCTCCCGTGGATCCTCCTCCGAGGCCTATTCTGTCCCCACGCAGATCCTTATGCAAGGCTCCTACTCCCCCTCAGACCTTCTCGCCCTCCCCTGCGGAAGAGGATTACCCCTCCTCAGGAGAGTCGGACGAGCAGGAATACTCCCCCATCGCACCAATGGGGGAGGTTCCTCCTCTTCCCGAGAGGTCTCCTCGTCCAGAGGTGGAGAAGGACCTGCCTCCTTCGCTTCTCGAGTCCTATATCCCACCCAGGAGGGCGCCTAAGGACTCTAAGACGATTCCCAAATCGTCAGCTAGGATCAGGCAGGAACCGTCTAGAGCCGTCGAGGATGTCCACGTGTCCCCCCAGGAAGAGCCCCTGGGGACGGGAGACTTCGCTGCAAGTCCTTCAAGAGGAGAGCACCAGGAGTCAGAACATGCGTTCTGGCAAGTCCTGACCCTCATGAGGAACCTTAATGGGATCCCAGACCCTGAGGTCCCACCTCGTGAAGGGAAGGACACGGTCCTGGACCGCGTCTACGGCACTCAGAAACCCTCTAGGGCCAGTGCAGCTTTGCCCTGGTCCCAAGGGATGAAGAGTGCCAGGGACAAGGTCGAGGGCCAGCTCGCTGAGCTTGCCTCCTCCAGCAGATCGAGTGCCGGTAATAAGCTCCTCCCTCCTCCTCGAGTCCATCAGAGGAGGTACTTTGAGATCCTCGAGGAGCCTTCTCTGAGTCTTCCCTTGCATCACTCCGTGGAAGAACTCACAGGGGGAGTCCCTCTTGAGAGAGACTCCAACCGGCACATGTCCTTCTCTGCCACTGAGATCCAGAGCCAGGAGAAGGTCATCAAGTGCGCCATGCAGGCGACTTCATGGCTCGACATCTGGCTGGGGTCTCTGGGCATCCTGGTGCGGTACGAGGACCTCTCCAAAGAAAGCACCAGGAAAGCGCTGGAAACCTTTCTTCTCTCGGGCACATGGACCATTGAGTTTCTGTCCCACCAAGTCTCGTGCTTGTGGGCCAACACAATCCTCAAGCGCCGGGATGCTGTGGCCGAGAGGTTCCACCATAAGGTACCCAGTGCGGAGTCTAGCAGGCTCAGACACTCTTCTGTTCTCAGTAAGAGCCTGTTTGAGCCTAAGGACGTGGAGCTCACTGCCAAGAGGTGGAGGAAATCCAACCAGGATTCCCTCATCCATAGGGCCCTGACATCGAGGCCCTATAAGCCTCTAGCATTCCAGCAGCCCCGTCCTGCTAAGGACACAAAGAAGACGACCACCGCAGCGAAGCCCAAGGTGTCTAAGCCCTTTCCTGCCAAGAGCAGGAGGGGCAAGAAGTCCTCCAGGGGAGGCAAAAACCCTAGAGGTACCAGCCGAGGCCGGAAGCACTAGGGTTGGCAATCCCCCTGCATGTCCATCAGTGGGGGGATGCCTTCAGAGTTGCGCGACAAGGTGGCAGCAACTCGGGGCGGGTGCCTGGACGATCTCCGTGATCTTTCTAGGGTATCGTTTTCGGTCGGGAAATACTAATGTGACTTTTCTATATAAAAAGGTCATTACTTAAAAAAATAATATATCGGCGAAAGGGCAGGCCCTCTGGGCCGAAGTCCAGACCATGTTGGAGAAGGACGCTCTCCAGGAGGTCGTAGACGGGTCCCCAGGCTTCTACAGTCGACCCTTTCTTGTGAGAAAGGCCTCTGGAGGCTGGAGACCAGTCATCGACCTCTCGACCCTGAACGGGTTTGTCAAGCAGACTCCGTTCAGCATGGAGACGGCAGACACGGTCAGGCTCGCAGTGAGACCGCGAGACTTTATGTGCACACTGGACCTGAAGGACGCGTACTTCCAGATCCCAATCCATCCGTCTTCAAGGAAGTACCTGAGATTTTGCCTAGACAACAAGATCTACCAGTTCAAGGTGCTGTGTTTCGGTCTCTCCACAGCTCCTCAGGTGTTCACCATCATCTCTTCATGGGCTCACAGGATCGGCATCCGTCTCCTTCGTTATCTGGACGACTGGCTGATCCTAGCAGACTCGGAGGCGACCCTTCTTCGCCACCGAGACAGGCTCCTCGAAGTTTGCCAAGATCTGGGGATCGTGGTAAATCTCGAGAAGTCCTCTCTGCAGCCCTCTCAGAAACTGGTATATCTAGGCATGGTCATAGACACCAATATCCACAAAGCTTTCCCATCAGACGAAAGGATAGTAAGGCTGAGGAAGGTTGCGAAACCTTTCCTCAATCGAGAGGAACTCCCAGCCCAATCGTGGCTTCGTCTCCTAGGTCACCTCTCCTCCCTGACCCGTCTCGTTCCCAACAGCCGCCTCAGATTGAAATCCCTCCAGTGGTGACTCAATTCTCGGTGGAGTCAAGGACTCGACTCCCCGGACATCCTGATCCCCATGGGATCTGCGGAACGAGCGGACCTCAGTTGGTGGGTGGCAGACAAGAACCTACGAAAGGGAGTGGATCTTCTCGTCCCTTCCCCGGATTTGATGCTGTTTTCGGACGCATCAAACAAAGGGTGGGGGCCCCACGTTCGGAACCACAGGACCTCAGGCCTGTGGTCAGAATCAGAAAGGTACCTTCACATAAACCTGCTAGAAATGAAGGCCGTATTCCTGGCTCTTCAGAAGTTCCACCAAGTCCTGGCGGGCCACTCGGTGGTGGTGATGAGCGACAACACCACGGTCGTGGCTTTTATCAACAAGCAGGGACGTACCTTTTCGGAACAGCTATCCCATCTTGCAGTAGAGATCCTGAGATGGTCCGAAGTCCACTCGATTTCACTAGCGGCTCGCTTCATTCCTGGCAAGAGGAATGTGCTCACCGACAGTCTGAGCAGAGCGACGCAGATATTGAGTACCGAGTGGTCTTTGGATCCTCAGATAGCCAACAAAGTCCTGACTTTGTGGGGTTCCCCAACAGTGGGTCTGTTCGCTACAGCCCTGAACACCAAGCTCCCGCTGTACTGCTCCCCAGTCCCGGACCCCAAGGCGCTCTGGCAGGATGCCTTCCAACAACGGTGGGACAACGTCGATGTGTACGCCTTTCCCCCGTTCTGTCTGATGAGGAGGGTACTCAACAAGACCAGAACATCGGTCAATCTCTCGATGACCTTGATAGCTCCGCTATGGCATCATGGAGAGTGGTTCCCGGACCTTCTGCAGCTCCTCACGGAGATCCCGAGGGAGCTCCATCCATGTCACGAGCTACTCAAACAACCACACTCCAACATCTACCACAAAGCCGTAGCTTCGCTTTGGCTTCACGCCTGGAGACTATCCAGCATCTCCTCACAGAGAGAGAATTTTCGCAACAGGTTGCGGAAAGGATGTCTGGCCACCTGCGCAAGTCATCCGCAGGAGTCTACCAGGCGAAGTGGGGAATTTTCTGTGGTTGGTGCCGTGGAAGGGGTATCTCTCCCCTCGATGCTACTTTACCAGCAATAGCGGAATTCCTCGTTTATCTGCGGAAAGAAATGCGCCTGTCAGTCTCGGCAGTGAAAGGGTATCGCTCAGCCTTAAGTCTTGCCTTCAGGCTCAAAGAAATGGACATTTCCTCCTCGCAGGAACTGTCTCTTCTCATACGTAGTTATGAACTTACCTGCCCTCAGTCGGAAGTGAGACCTCCTCCTTGGAACGTGGTTCGAGTTCTCAGGTCTCTGAAGAGACATCCCTACGAACCATTACGCCAGGCTTTTGATCGCCACCTTACCTGGAAGATGGTGTTCCTGCTAGCTTTGGCCTCGGCCAAGCGAGTCAGCGAACTTCATGGTCTCTCCTACGACGTCGCCCATTCAAGGGGATGGGGGAGCTAACGTTCAGCTTCGTCCCTGATTTTGTGGCTAAGACTCAGAACCCGGGAGTGCCGGACCCAAGGTTTGACTCTTTCCAGGTTTCGAGTCTCCGTTCTGTAACAGATGACCCAGACCATCTCCTACTCTGCCCAGTCAGGAGTCTGAGGTTGTATCTTAAAAGAACAGCTGCAGTCCGCCCCCAGGTGCGAGCGTTGTTCGTGAGCACCGGGAAAACGAAGAGGAGGGTCACCAGGAATACCATCTCAGCCTGGATTTGTAAGGTAATCCATCTGGCCTTGAATCCTGACCCTCCTCCGTCACGTCGCCCTAGGGCGCATGACGTCAGAGGCGTGGCTACGTCCCTGGCCTTCAAGAAGAACTTTTCAGTGACGCAGGTCCTGCAAGCTGGGATGTGGAAGCGTCAGACCACCTTCACGGCCCACTACCTGCAAGACGTGACACACAGGAGGCTCGATACGTTCTCTATCGGCCCTGTGGTGGCTGCACAACAGCTGGTCTAACCTCAGGCTCCTTATTGGACAGGTAGCAGAAGGTTGAGGGCATTGTTACCCGGTTTTAGTCTGTGTGAATGAAAAGATCTGTCTGACCCTTTTCTTTTCTTCATCCTCTCCTCCCTTGGAGAGAAACAGCATCCTGGGTCCTTTGCACAGCTGACCTCGAACCTCTGCAGGTAAGCCATGCTTCCTTGTGTTCCTAGTATTAAGTTGTAATACTGTCATGTCCCCATACCCTGACGAGGTGGTATTGGGAGAGTCCTAGCCTAGATTTCCAGCTGAAGAACTCCAGGTCAACTTCCTAGAACGAGTCACTGCTCACCTTCAAACACAGCTTACGTAGGCCGCAGCAGTCTCACAACTGCCTGCGAGGTGCAGGGGCCCCTCGACCCTTGAGTTCTTTTAATAGACTTGGGTTTGGGGCCCCCGGGCAAGCCAAAGCCAGTATGGCAGGGGACTTACCTCCCTTCCTATGGGTTAAGTCACCCCATGTAAATAGCGTGGTTTGTATTTCAGTTACGGAACAAATGACAAATTCGTAGATAATTTGTATTTTTCCTAACTATACAAACCTTAGCTATTTACAGTTATGTGCCCGCCAGCCCTGTCCCCTAAGATAAGTCCTACCTCTAAGTAAAGTGAGCTATTCACCGGTGTGTGTGTGAGGGGGGGAGGGGTAGCCAGCTACCCCTCCCCCCCTCACCCTTCCCCCCGCTAACTAGCAGTGGGGTAGGAAACCCTCGTTAAAACTTTATGGCTCATCATTCAGCTACGCCGAAGTAATTACCCCATGTAAATAGCTAAGGTTTGTATAGTTAGGAAAAATACAAATTATCTACGAATTTGTCATTTTTAAATATTTAACTTAGCCAGTGAATATATAATAGCTGCAACTCTGTTGCTCGACAGACACATACAATAAAAACTCGCCAGCGATCGCTATACAGGTTGCGGGTGTGCCCACCAGCGCCAACTGTCGGCCAGATACCACTCTCGATGTAAACAAAGACTCAATTTCTTCTCTGTCGACGTGTCGACAAGACGTACTTTTACTCGCTGTTGAACCTGGAGTTTTTCCCATCATATTTGGTGAAGTACTTTAATTTGGTTTGAGCTTTCGCAGTACAGGTGTTTTTCTTCAGATAAATCCTTGAACTCGTTTTTGGATAGATTTAATTTTTGATGACAAAGAGAGTATGGACTTTCTTTGACTTTTAAATGGCCGACCCTTCCCTTAGACGGAAGTGTGTTTAGGCTTTTAGCAATTATCTTATCACGTTATAAATTAATTATAGATTTTCCTCTATATATTTTATATCTCACCGCCTTTATTAGGCCTCTTCGATTAACTTTCCATTTATAATAAACATAAAAATAAATTTTAATGATTTGTTTATATGCGACCTTTCCTGAGAGTAGGCGGTCCTAACTTGGAAACCAAGTTAAACAACGTTGAGCCCTTTTAATCGTAAATAGCTTTTAAAGAGCTAATGATTTAAAACTTTTTAAATGAATATTTTTTAATAAATATTTTATGAAAGATTTTCTTTGAATAGTCTTCGTACTGTTTCAAAGATGAACTAACGTTTAGTTTATTTATGCTACGCAGTTTGCGCTCTATCGTTACGATAGAGAGAGAGAGTATCACGGTTTCACTTTGCAGAAAGAGTAAATCGATTCTGACGTTTTGTTCGTTCTTCTTTCAAAGCTTAAATGTTTTAAATCCTATTTTAAAGGAACTTTTTAATTGAAAAACCTTTCAGTTTTTTCCTTGGGTCAAATAACATGTTTTTTTGACGAAACGTAAGTGGGCTCTTCTCTTAGGTGCGAAATCAAGAGAGAGAGAGAGAGAGAGAGAGAGAGAGAGAGAGAGAGAGAGAGAGAGACGGAGGGAGAGAGAGAGAAAACATTCCGTTCAAGCGGGTAACGTTGTTCTTGAGTTACTCTCGTCCCTAGTCTCTGTACGGGGAGAAAGGTTCTCGTCCCCAGGTAATGTACGGTGAGAGATTGAAAACGTAGTTTTGAATGAACTAGTGTTTATTCTCTTTCCCAGCCACTGAATTTTTTATCTTAAAATATGTTTTCTGTTTTTTTTTTTTTTTTTTTTTTTGCTGGTATTAATGTGCTTGCATTATACGACTGATTTCGCAATTACTACCTTTTAATGAAGGGTAGAATTGCGTGCTTCAGGTAGAAATCAGTAAAAGTTTCGATTTCAGTGAAATAAGTGCAAAACAGAAAATCGTAGTGATAAAGTGATATTGCGCAAAGTGTTATCAGTGTTGCGACCGAGGGTTCGTCTGTTCGTGCCTGTCGTTCGCTTAGTCCGGGACCTCTTGCAAGCTCCCAAGCCCAGGGGAGAAGTAATGTCGTACGACTTATGGGTTCGAGAGGCCTTGATCAGCGAACAGACGTTCCCTCTATGGTATCGGGTGTATCTTACCAAGATCACCCCTACCATAAGGTGAGAGAGACGATTTTCTCCTCGTCATCCGAAGGCTTTTCGCATAAGAAACCTGAAACAAGGTTTCGAGGCCCTTAAGCGAAAGTCAGTCCTTTCAGGACAGGTCCAGCGTCCTGGTTGTTACCATTAGGACAGCTCTGACCCTTTGCAGTCATCGGAAGACTGCTCGCCGCCTAACAAAGCGTAACACAGACTCCGAGAGTCTTTTTGTTGGCAAGGTTTTGCGGTCACAGACGTTACCCTCGTCTCTTACCGCAACCATTTCCGTTGATCCTAAATGGGTTGTACGGCAAAACAAGCAGAATAAGCTTGCCTCCCTTATGGAAGACTATTCTGCCGATAAGTCCGTTGAGCCTAGCCGTTTATCTCATCGAGATCCTGGC
Organism: Palaemon carinicauda; assembly: GCF_036898095.1. Taxonomy (NCBI): domain Eukaryota; kingdom Metazoa; phylum Arthropoda; class Malacostraca; order Decapoda; family Palaemonidae; genus Palaemon; species Palaemon carinicauda. Next base: position 33,651,842 of record NC_090769.1, read on the forward strand.
TTTCAGCCACCCTAACGTTCCTTTGTGCGTCCTGTTGACGTTGGCGTAGCTAAGTCACGTCAGTCAGGTTGTTTAGAACCACACTCGATGCGGTCTCGTGTGGATTTTCAGCCACATTTGGACGTTAGGCCACTTGCTGATGCTCCTGTTGACGTTCAGGACGTTCGCTAACAATCGGAGTTGACTTGTTTTGACGCTGAGCGTCAACCTCCGCATTCTAGAGTTGTTTTGACTGCTCAGTCTAGGCGGTCAAAGCAGTCTCGAGTGGACGCTGTGCGTCCTCACGCACCTGTTGTTGTTGACAGTTCACAGACTGTCAAGCAGTTACATGACGTTGCGTCCTGGTCTCTCGCACCTGTTGTTGTTGACAGTTCACAGACTGTCAAGCAGTTACATGACGTTGCGTCCTGGTCCGCTACTAATGCACCAGTGCGTGTGGACTCTGCTTGTAAAACATTGCCACCACGGTAGGTCTCTCCCTTGCTTGAGACTCAGCTATTATCGGACAAGGTTCCTTCAGATGAGGAAGTTGCTGTTCCCCCTCCTACTGATATTCCCTTGAGGACTCTTGTCAGACAGAGAGGAGCCTAAAGCTGCTTAGCCCACTATGGACTTTAAATAAATCATGCTGATTTTTAAGGATCTTTGTCCGGATCTTTTTGTAACTGCTGCTCCTCGTTCGCCTAAACGTCAGAGCTTACACTAGGCATAGCTACTTCGAAGCCGTTGTTTTATAAGCTAGTGCTCTCTCGCTCTCCTAGAGAGCTTTACGTTTGCTAGGCGACTGGTTTATCACCAGGAGGAGTTTGGGGGATACAGCCTTTGCTTTCCCTTCTTTTAAACTGGCTTATAGAGCGAGAGTCTGATATGACACGAGAGAAGTTCTCGGCTTGGGAGTTCCTGCCTCTGCCCAGATAGACTTCTCAAACCTCATAGACTCTCCCTGGCGCCTGGCCATGAGACGCTCCAAGATTTTACAGGTCAACTTCACAGCTGTTTTCGAGCCTTTGAAGTTTTGCTGTACAATTATGTCATGCATAAACAAGGCTTTCAGGGATGGCTCCAATGATCTGACAGCCACGTTCTCTGCAGGAACAAATCCCTCAGGGATGGCTCCATGATTTGGCAGCCATGTTCACTGCAGGAGTACGTAAGAGGCAAGTGCGCTCAATGTATTTATTGTCTAGACAAACTTCACGATGAAGTCTACCAGGCTGTCTTGAAAGCATTTATGGAAGGCGACTGGATGGTCTCTCTCGACCTTCAGGAGGCATACTTCCACATTCCTATACACCCGGATTCCCAACCGTTTCTGAGGTTTGTTTACAGGAATGTGGGGTACCAGTTTCGAGCTATCGGAGATCAGAGCCTCCCTGTACTTGGACGACTGGCTTCTCAGAGCCTCTTCCAGTCATCGCTGTCTGAAGGATCTCAATTGGACTCTAGATCTGACCAAGGAATTGGGACTCCTAGTCAATTTGGAAAAGTCACAGCTGGTCCCATCCCAAACTATTCTGTATTTAGGGATGGAGATTCACAGTCAAGTTTTTCGGGCTTTTCCGTCGGCCCCCAGAATAGATCAAGCCCTGCTCTCCATCCAGAAGATGCTGAAGAAAGAACGCTGCTCAGTCAGGCTGTGGATGAGTCTGGTAGGGACGCTGTCATCCCTGGAGCAATTTGTCTCGCTAGGAAGGCTACACCTCCGTCCTCTTCAATTTCATCTGGCTTTTCACTGGAAAAAGGACAAGACGCTAGAGGCGGTCTCGATCCCGATTTCCGAAAAGATAAAGTCTTGTCTGACTTGGTGGAAGGACAATATCAGCCTACGAGAGGGTCTTCCCCTGGCAGTTCAGATACCCAACCACGTTCTCTTCTCGGACGCATCGGACTTGGACTGGGGCGCGACGCTGGACGGTCGGGAATGCTCAGGTCTGTGGAACTCGAGTCAGAGGAGCATGCATATCAACAGCAAGGAGCTTTTGGCGGTTCATCTGGCCTTGATAAGCTTCGAGAATCTCCTTCGAGGCAAGGTGGTGGAGGTAAACTCGGACAACACCACGGCCTTGGCGTACATTTCCAAACAGGGAGGTACCCACTCACTGACTTTGTACGAGATCGCAAGGGACCTGCTCATCTGGTCAAAAGATCGAGGCATCTCCCTAGTAACGAGGTTCATCCAGGGCGACTTGAACGTCATAGCAGATTGTCTCAGTCGGAAAGGTCAAGTAATTCCAACCGAATGGACCCTCCACAAGGATGTGTGCAAGAGACTTTGGACGACTTGGGGTCAACCCACCATAGATCTCTTTGCAACCTCGCTGACCAAGAGGCTTCCAATCTATTGCTCTCCAGTCCCGGACCCAGCAGCAATACATATAGATGCCTTCCTCCTAGATTGGTCACATCTAGATCTTTACGCATTCCCACCATTCAAGATTGTCAACAAGGTACTGCAGAAATTCGCCTCTCACGAAGGGACAAGGTTGACGTTAGTTGCTCCCCTCTGGCCCGCGAGAGAATGGTTCACCGAGGTACTTCGATGGCTAGTAGACGTTCCCAGAAGTCTTCCTAAGAGTAGACCTTCTACGTTAACCACACGTAAAGAAGGTACACCAAAGCCTCCACGCTCTTCGTCTGACTGCCTTCAGACTATCGAAAGACTCTCGAGAGCTAGAGGCTTTTCGAAGGAGGCAGCCAGTGCGATTGCTAGAGCAAGGAGAGCGTCTACCATTAGAGTCTACCAATCGAAGTGGGAAGTCTTCCGAGACTGGTGCAAGTCAGTTTCCGTATCCTCGACCAGTACCTCTGTAGCCCAAATAGCTGATTTTCTCTTATACCTGAGAAAAGTACGATCCCTTTCAGCTCCTACTTTCAAGGGCTACAGAAGCATGTTGGCCTCGGTCTTCCGGCATAGAGGCTTAGATCTTTCCAACAATAAAGATCTGCAAGACCTCCTTAAGTCTTTCGAGACCTCTAAGGAGCGTCGTTTGGCTACTCCTGGGTGGAATTTAGACGTGGTCCTAAGATTCCTCATGTCAGACAGGTTTGAGCCTTTACAGTCAGCCTCCCTGAAAGATCTCACTCTTAAGACTCTTTTCCTGGTATACTTAGCCTCGGCTAAAAGAGTCAGTGAGCTTCATGCCTTCAGCAAGAACATCGGGTTTTCGTCAGAAAAAGCTACTTGTTCTCTGCAACTTGGTTTCCTAGCCAAAAATGAGCTACCTTCTCGTCCTTGGCCTAAATCTTTCGATATTCCTAGCTTATCGGAGATCGTAGGCAATGAACTAGAAAGAGTCTTATGCCCTGTTAGAGCTCTTAAGTTCTACTTAGCTCGTACTAAACCTTTACTAGGCCAATCTGAAACGTTATGGTGTTCGGTTAAGAAACCATCCTTGCCTATGTCAAAGAATGCTTTGTCATATTTTATCAGATTGTTAATACGAGAAGCTCATTCACACTTGAGTGAGGAAGACCGATCTTTGCTTAAGGTTAAGACGCACGAGGTTAGAGCTGTAGCAACTTCCGTGGCCTTTAAGCCAAATAGATCTCTGCAAAGTATCATGGACGCAACCTATTGGAGAAGCAAGTCAGTGTTCGCGTCATTTTACTTGAAAGATGTCCAGTCTCTTTACGAGAACTGCTACACACTGGGACCATTCGTAGCAGCGAGTGCAGTAGTGGGTGAGGGCTCAACCACTACAATTCCCTAATTCCATACCCTTTTAATCTGTCTCTTGAAATGTTTTAATGTTGTTTTTATGGGTTGTCCGGAAGGCTAAGAAGCCTTTCGCATCCTGGTTGATTTGGCGGGTGGTCAAAGTCATTTCTTGAGAGCGCCCAGATTAGGGGTTTGATGAGGTCCTGTTGTATGGGTTGCAGCCCTTGATACTTCAGCTCCTGGGGGTCTGTCAGCATCCTAAGAGGATCGCTGGGCTCCGTAAGGAAGACGTACTTACAAGGCAGAGTAATCGTCTAAGTCGACTTCCTTACCAGGTACCTATTTATTTTGGTTTTGTTATATTGATAACTACCAAAATGAAATAAAAAAACTCTTAGCTTATACGATGTAAACATATTTAACTCTGGTCTCTACCCACCTCCTTAGGTGTGAATCAGCTATTATATATTCACCGGCTAAGTTAAATATTTAAAAATTATATTCTAATTATAAAATAAATTTTTGAATATACTTACCCGGTGAATATATAAATTAAACGACCCTCCCTTCCTCCCCAATAGAGACGCAGTGGGATGAGAAGAAATTGAGTCTTTGTTTACATCGAGAGTGGTATCTGGCCGACAGTTGGCGCTGGTGGGCACACCCGCAACCTGTATAGCGATCGCTGGCGAGTTTTTATTGTATGTGTCTGTCGAGCAACAGAGTTGCAGCTATTATATATTCACCGGGTAAGTATATTCAAAAATTTATTTTATAATTAAAATATCATTTTTCACTCTCGGGTTCATCCT